>NW_026990274.1:0-332000 GCF_963921805.1 Phalacrocorax carbo | reverse complement strand
GTTGCCAGGGGGCGGGGCCTGTCGCTAAGGGGAGAGAGCCGGCACCGCCCCCCGGGGCCGTTGCCAGGGGGCGGGGCCTGTCGCTAAGGGGAGAGAGCCGGCACCGCCCCCCGGGCCGTTGCCAGGGGGCGGGGCCTGTCGCTAAGGGGAGAGCCGGCACCGCCCCCCGGGCCGTTGCCAGGGGCGGGGCCTGTTGCTAAGGGGAGAGAGCCGGCACCGCCCCCCGGGCCGTTGCCAGGGGGCGGGGCCTGTCGCTAAGGGGAGAGAGCCGGCACCGCCCCCCGGGCCGTTGCCAGGGGGCGGGGCCTGTCGCTAAGGGGACAGAGCCGGCACCGCCCCCCGGGCCGTTGCCAGGGGGTGGGGCCTGTCGCTAAGGGGAGAGAGCGGGCACCGCCCCCCGGGCCGTTGCCAGGGGGCGGGGCCTGTCGCTAAGGGGAGAGAGCCGCACCGCCCCCCGGGCCGTTGCCAGGGGGCGGGGCCTGTCGCTAAGGGGAGAGAGCCGGCACCGCCCCCCGGGCCGTTGCCAGGGGGCGGGGCCTGTCGCTAAATGGGAGAGAGCCGGCACCGCCCCCCGGGCCGTTGCCCGGGGGCGGGGCCTGTCGCTAAGGGGAGAGAGCCGGCACCGCCCCCCGGGCCGTTGCCAGGGGGCGGGGCCTGTCGCTAAGGGGAGAGAGCCGGCACCGCCCCCCGGGCCGTTGCCAGGGGGCGGGGCCTGTCGCTAAGGGGAGAGAGCCGGCACCGCCCCCCGGGCCGTTGCCAGGGGGCGGGGCCTGTCGCTAAGGGGAGAGAGCCGGCACCGCCCCCGGGCCGTTGCCAGGGGGCTGGGCCTGTCGCTAAGGGGAGAGAGCCGGCACCGCCCCCCGGGCCGTTGCCAGGGGGCGGGGCCTGTCGCTAAGGGGAGAGAGCCGGCACCGCCCCCCGGGCCGTTGCCAGGGGGCGGGGCCTGTCGCTAAGGGGAGAGAGCCGGCACCGCCCCCCGGGCCGTTGCCAGGGGGCGGGGCCTGTCGCTAAGGGGAGAGAGCCGGCACCGCCCCCCGGGCCGTTGCCAGGGGGCGGGGCCTGTCGCTAAGGGGAGAGAGCCGGCACCGCCCCCCGGGCCGTTGCCAGGGGGCGGGGCCTGTCGCTAAGGGGAGAGAGCCGGCACCGCCCCCCGGGCCGTTGCCAGGGGGCGGGGCCTGTCGCTAAGGGGAGAGAGCCGGCACCGCCCCCCGGGCCGTTGCCAGGGGGTGGGGCCTGTCGCTAAATGGGAGAGAGCCGGCACCGCCCCCCGGGCCGTTGCCCGGGGGCGGGGCCTGTCGCTAAGGGGAGAGAGCCGGCACCGCCCCCCGGGCCGTTGCCAGGGGGCGGGGCCTGTCGCTAAGGGGAGAGAGCCGGCACCGCCCCCCGGGCCGTTGCCAGGGGGCGGGGCCTGTCGCTAAGGGGAGAGAGCCGGCACCGCCCCCCGGGCCGTTGCCAGGGGGCGGGGCCTGTCGCTAAGGGGAGAGAGCCGGCACCGCCCCCCGGGCCGTTGCCAGGGGGCTGGGCCTGTCGCTAAGGGGAGAGAGCCGGCACCGCCCCCCGGGCCGTTGCCAGGGGGCGGGGCCTGTCGCTAAGGGGAGAGAGCCGGCACCGCCCCCCGGGCCGTTGCCAGGGGGCGGGGCCTGTCGCTAAGGGGAGAGAGCCGGCACCGCCCCCCGGGCCGTTGCCAGGGGGCGGGGCCTGTCGCTAAGGGGAGAGAGCCGGCACCGCCCCCCGGGCCGTTGCCAGGGGGCGGGGCCTGTCGCTAAGGGGAGAGAGCCGGCACCGCCCCCCGGGCCGTTGCCAGGGGGCTGGGCCTGTCGCTAAATGGGAGAGAGCCGGCACCGCCCCCCGGGCCGTTGCCAGGGGGCTGGGCCTGTCGCTGAGGGGAGAGAGCCGGCACCGCCCCCCGGGCCGTTGCCAGGGGGCGGGGCCTGTCGCTAAGGGGATAGAGCCGGCACCGCCCCCCGGGCCGTTGCCAGGAGGTGGGGCCTGTCGCTAAGGCGAGAGAGCCGGCACCGCCCCCCGGGCCGTTGCCAGGGGGCGGGGCCTGTCGCTAAGGGGAGAGAGCCGGCACCGCCCCCCGGGCCGTTGCCAGGGGGCGGGGCCTGTCGCTAAGGGGAGAGAGCCGGCACCGCCCCCCGGGCCGTTGCCAGGGGGCGGGGCCTGTCGCTAAGGGGAGAGAGCCGGCACCGCCCCCCGGGCCGTTGCCAGGGGGCGGGGCCTGTCGCTAAGGGGACAGAGCCGGCACCGCCCCCCGGGCCGTTGCCAGGGGCGGGGCCTGTCGCTAAGGGGACAGAGCCGGCACCGCCCCCCGGGCCGTTGCCAGGGGGCGGGGCCTGTCGCTAAGGGGACAGAGCCGGCACCGCCCCCCGGGCCGTTGCCAGGGGGCGGGGCCTGTCGCTAAGGGGACAGAGCCGGCACCGCCCCCCGGGCCGTTGCCAGGGGGCGGGGCCTGTCGCTAAGGGGAGAGAGCCGGCACCGCCCCCCGGGCCGTTGCCAGGGGGTGGGGCCTGTCGCTAAGGGGAGAGAGCCGGCACCGCCCCCCGGGCCGTTGCCAGGGGGTGGGGCCTGTCGCTAAGGGGAGAGAGCCGGCACCGCCCCCCGGGGCCGTTGCCAGGGGGCGGGGCCTGTCGCTAAGGGGAGAGAGCCGGCACCGCCCCCCGGGCCGTTGCCAGGGGGCGGGGCCTGTCGCTAAGGGGAGAGCCGGCACCGCCCCCCGGGCCGTTGCCAGGGGGCGGGGCCTGTCGCTAAGGGGACAGAGCCGGCACCGCCCCCCGGGCCGTTGCCAGGGGGCGGGGCCTGTCGCTAAGGGGAGAGAGCCGGCACCGCCCCCCGGGCCGTTGCCAGGGGGCGGGGCCTGTCGCTAAGGGGAGAGAGCCGGCACCGCCCCCCGGGCCGTTGCCAGGGGGCGGGGCCTGTCGCTAAGGGGACAGAGCCGGCACCGCCCCCCGGGCCGTTGCCAGGGGGCGGGGCCTGTCGCTAAGGGGAGAGAGCCGGCACCGCCCCCCGGGCCGTTGCCAGGGGGTGGGGCCTGTCGCTAAGGGGAGAGAGCCGGCACCGCCCCCCGGGCCGTTGCCAGGGGGCGGGGCCTGTCGCTAAGGGGAGAGAGCCGGCACCGCCCCCCGGGCCGTTGCCAGGAGGCGGGGCCTGTCGCTAAGGGGAGAGAGCCGGCACCGCCCCCCGGGCCGTTGCCAGGGGGCGGGGCCTGTCGCTAAGGGGAGAGAGCCGGCACCGCCCCCCGGGCCGTTGCCAGGGGGCGGGGCCTGTCGCTAAGGGGACAGAGCCGGCACCGCCCCCCGGGCCGTTGCCAGGGGGCTGGGCCTGTCGCTAAGGGGATAGAGCCGGCACCGCCCCCCGGGCCGTTGCCAGGGGGCGGGGCCTGTCGCTAAGGGGACAGAGCCGGCACCGCCCCCCGGGCCGTTGCCAGGGGGCGGGGCCTGTCGCTAAGGGGAGAGAGCCGGCACCGCCCCCCGGGCCGTTGCCAGGGGGCGGGGCCTGTCGCTAAGGGGACAGAGCCGGCACCGCCCCCCGGGCCGTTGCCAGGGGGCGGGGCCTGTCGCTAAGGGGACAGAGCCGGCACCGCCCCCCGGGCCGTTGCCAGGGGGCGGGGCCTGTCGCTAAGGGGAGAGAGCCGGCACCGCCCCCCGGGCCGTTGCCAGGGGGCGGGGCCTGTCGCTAAGGGGAGAGAGCCGGCACCGCCCCCCGGGCCGTTGCCAGGGGGCGGGGCCTGTCGCTAAGGGGAGAGAGCCGGCACCGCCCCCCGGGCCGTTGCCAGGGGGCGGGGCCTGTCGCTAAGGGGAGAGAGCCGGCACCGCCCCCCGGGCCGTTGCCAGGGGGCGGGGCCTGTCGCTAAGGGGAGAGAGCCGGCACCGCCCCCCGGGCCGTTGCCAGGGGGCTGGGCCTGTCGCTAAATGGGAGAGAGCCGGCACCGCCCCCCGGGCCGTTGCCAGGGGGCTGGGCCTGTCGCTGAGGGGAGAGAGCCGGCACCGCCCCCCGGGCCGTTGCCAGGGGGCGGGGCCTGTCGCTAAGGGGAGAGAGCCGGCACCGCCCCCCGGGCCGTTGCCAGGGGGCGGGGCCTGTCGCTAAGGGGAGAGAGCCGGCACCGCCCCCCGGGCCGTTGCCAGGGGGCGGGGCCTGTCGCTAAGGGGAGAGAGCCGGCACCGCCCCCCGGGCCGTTGCCAGGGGGTGGGGCCTGTTGCTAAGAGGAGAGAGCCGGCACCGCCCCCCGGGCCGTTGCCAGGGGGCGGGGCCTGTCGCTAAGGGGATAGAGCCGGCACCGCCCCCCGGGCCGTTGCCAGGAGGTGGGGCCTGTCGCTAAGGGGAGAGAGCCGGCACCGCCCCCCGGGCCGTTGCCAGGGGGCGGGGCCTGTCGCTAAGGGGAGAGAGCCGGCACCGCCCCCCGGGCCGTTGCCAGGGGGCGGGGCCTGTCGCTAAGGGGAGAGAGCCGGCACCGCCCCCCGGGCCGTTGCCAGGGGGCGGGGCCTGTCGCTAAGGGGAGAGAGCCGGCACCGCCCCCCGGGCCGTTGCCAGGGGGCTGGGCCTGTCGCTAAGGGGAGAGAGCCGGCACCGCCCCCCGGGCCGTTGCCAGGGGGCGGGGCCTGTCGCTAAGGGGAGAGAGCCGGCACCGCCCCCCGGGCCGTTGCCAGGGGGCTGGGCCTGTCGCTGAGGGGAGAGAGCCGGCACCGCCCCCCGGGCCGTTGCCAGGGGGCGGGGCCTGTCGCTAAGGGGACAGAGCCGGCACCGCCCCCCGGGCCGTTGCCAGGGGGCGGGGCCTGTCGCTAAGGGGAGAGAGCCGGCACCGCCCCCCGGGCCGTTGCCAGGGGGCGGGGCCTGTCGCTAAGGGGAGAGAGCCGGCACCGCCCCCCGGGCCGTTGCCAGGGGGCGGGGCCTGTCGCTAAGGGGAGAGAGCCGGCACCGCCCCCCGGGCCGTTGCTAGGGGGTGGGGCCTGTCGCTAAGGGGAGAGAGCCGGCACCGCCCCCCGGGGCCGTTGCCAGGGGGCGGGGCCTGTCGCTAAGGGGAGAGAGCCGGCACCGCCCCCCGGGCCGTTGCCAGGGGGCGGGGCCTGTCGCTAAGGGGGAGAGCCGGCACCGCCCCCCGGGCCGTTGCCAGGGGGCGGGGCCTGTCGCTAAGGGGACAGAGCCGGCACCGCCCCCCGGGCCGTTGCCAGGGGGCGGGGCCTGTCGCTAAGGGGAGAGAGCCGGCACCGCCCCCCGGGCCGTTGCCAGGGGGCGGGGCCTGTCGCTAAGGGGAGAGAGCCGGCACCGCCCCCCGGGCCGTTGCCAGGGGGCGGGGCCTGTCGCTAAGGGGACAGAGCCGGCACCGCCCCCCGGGCCGTTGCCAGGGGGCGGGGCCTGTCGCTAAGGGGAGAGAGCCGGCACCGCCCCCCGGGCCGTTGCCAGGGGGTGGGGCCTGTCGCTAAGGGGAGAGAGCCGGCACCGCCCCCCGGGCCGTTGCCAGGGGGCGGGGCCTGTCGCTAAGGGGAGAGAGCCGGCACCGCCCCCCGGGCCGTTGCCAGGGGGCGGGGCCTGTCGCTAAGGGGAGAGAGCCGGCACCGCCCCCCGGGCCGTTGCCAGGGGGCGGGGCCTGTCGCTAAGGGGAGAGAGCCGGCACCGCCCCCCGGGCCGTTGCCAGGGGGCGGGGCCTGTCGCTAAGGGGACAGAGCCGGCACCGCCCCCCGGGCCGTTGCCAGGGGGCTGGGCCTGTCGCTAAGGGGATAGAGCCGGCACCGCCCCCCGGGCCGTTGCCAGGGGGCGGGGCCTGTCGCTAAGGGGACAGAGCCGGCACCGCCCCCCGGGCCGTTGCCAGGGGGCGGGGCCTGTCGCTAAGGGGAGAGAGCCGGCACCGCCCCCCGGGCCGTTGCCAGGGGGCGGGGCCTGTCGCTAAGGGGACAGAGCCGGCACCGCCCCCCGGGCCGTTGCCAGGGGGCGGGGCCTGTCGCTAAGGGGACAGAGCCGGCACCGCCCCCCGGGCCGTTGCCAGGGGGCGGGGCCTGTCGCTAAGGGGAGAGAGCCGGCACCGCCCCCCGGGCCGTTGCCAGGGGGCGGGGCCTGTCGCTAAGGGGAGAGAGCCGGCACCGCCCCCCGGGCCGTTGCCAGGGGGCGGGGCCTGTCGCTAAGGGGAGAGAGCCGGCACCGCCCCCCGGGCCGTTGCCAGGGGGCGGGGCCTGTCGCTAAGGGGAGAGAGCCGGCACCGCCCCCCGGGCCGTTGCCAGGGGGCGGGGCCTGTCGCTAAGGGGAGAGAGCCGGCACCGCCCCCCGGGCCGTTGCCAGGGGGCTGGGCCTGTCGCTAAATGGGAGAGAGCCGGCACCGCCCCCCGGGCCGTTGCCAGGGGGCTGGGCCTGTCGCTGAGGGGAGAGAGCCGGCACCGCCCCCCGGGCCGTTGCCAGGGGGCGGGGCCTGTCGCTAAGGGGAGAGAGCCGGCACCGCCCCCCGGGCCGTTGCCAGGGGGCGGGGCCTGTCGCTAAGGGGAGAGAGCCGGCACCGCCCCCCGGGCCGTTGCCAGGGGGCGGGGCCTGTCGCTAAGGGGAGAGAGCCGGCACCGCCCCCCGGGCCGTTGCCAGGGGGTGGGGCCTGTTGCTAAGAGGAGAGAGCCGGCACCGCCCCCCGGGCCGTTGCCAGGGGGCGGGGCCTGTCGCTAAGGGGATAGAGCCGGCACCGCCCCCCGGGCCGTTGCCAGGAGGTGGGGCCTGTCGCTAAGGGGAGAGAGCCGGCACCGCCCCCCGGGCCGTTGCCAGGGGGCGGGGCCTGTCGCTAAGGGGAGAGAGCCGGCACCGCCCCCCGGGCCGTTGCCAGGGGGCGGGGCCTGTCGCTAAGGGGAGAGAGCCGGCACCGCCCCCCGGGCCGTTGCCAGGGGGCGGGGCCTGTCGCTAAGGGGAGAGAGCCGGCACCGCCCCCCGGGCCGTTGCCAGGGGGCTGGGCCTGTCGCTAAGGGGAGAGAGCCGGCACCGCCCCCCGGGCCGTTGCCAGGGGGCGGGGCCTGTCGCTAAGGGGAGAGAGCCGGCACCGCCCCCCGGGCCGTTGCCAGGGGGCTGGGCCTGTCGCTGAGGGGAGAGAGCCGGCACCGCCCCCCGGGCCGTTGCCAGGGGGCGGGGCCTGTCGCTAAGGGGAGAGAGCCGGCACCGCCCCCCGGGCCGTTGCCAGGGGGCGGGGCCTGTCGCTAAGGGGAGAGAGCCGGCACCGCCCCCCGGGCCGTTGCCAGGGGGCGGGGCCTGTCGCTAAGGGGAGAGAGCCGGCACCGCCCCCCGGGCCGTTGCCAGGGGGTGGGGCCTGTCGCTAAGGGGAGAGAGCCGGCACCGCCCCCCGGGCCGTTGCCAGGGGGCGGGGCCTGTCGCTAAGGGGACAGAGCCGGCACCGCCCCCCGGGCCGTTGCCAGGGGGCGGGGCCTGTCGCTAAGGGGAGAGAGCCGGCACCGCCCCCCGGGCCGTTGCCAGGGGGCGGGGCCTGTCGCTAAGGGGAGAGAGCCGGCACCGCCCCCCGGGCCGTTGCCAGGGGGTGGGGCCTGTCGCTAAGGGGAGAGAGCCGGCACCGCCCCCCGGGGCCGTTGCCAGGGGGCGGGGCCTGTCGCTAAGGGGAGAGAGCCGGCACCGCCCCCCGGGCCGTTGCCAGGGGGCGGGGCCTGTCGCTAAGGGGAGAGCCGGCACCGCCCCCCGGGCCGTTGCCAGGGGGCGGGGCCTGTCGCTAAGGGGAGAGAGCCGGCACCGCCCCCCGGGCCGTTGCCAGGGGGCGGGGCCTGTCGCTAAGGGGAGAGAGCCGGCACCGCCCCCCGGGCCGTTGCCAGGGGGTGGGGCCTGTCGCTAAGGGGAGAGAGCCGGCACCGCCCCCCGGGCCGTTGCCAGGGGGCGGGGCCTGTCGCTAAGGGGAGAGAGCCGGCACCGCCCCCCGGGCCGTTGCCAGGAGGCGGGGCCTGTCGCTAAGGGGAGAGAGCCGGCACCGCCCCCCGGGCCGTTGCCAGGGGGCGGGGCCTGTCGCTAAGGGGAGAGAGCCGGCACCGCCCCCCGGGCCGTTGCCAGGGGGCGGGGCCTGTCGCTAAGGGGAGAGAGCCGGCACCGCCCCCCGGGCCGTTGCCAGGGGGCTGGGCCTGTCGCTAAGGGGAGAGAGCCGGCACCGCCCCCCGGGCCGTTGCCAGGGGGCGGGGCCTGTCGCTAAGGGGACAGAGCCGGCACCGCCCCCCGGGCCGTTGCCAGGGGGCGGGGCCTGTCGCTAAGGGGAGAGAGCCGGCACCGCCCCCCGGGCCGTTGCCAGGGGGCGGGGCCTGTCGCTAAGGGGACAGAGCCGGCACCGCCCCCCGGGCCGTTGCCAGGGGGCGGGGCCTGTCGCTAAGGGGACAGAGCCGGCACCGCCCCCCGGGCCGTTGCCAGGGGGCGGGGCCTGTCGCTAAGGGGAGAGAGCCGGCACCGCCCCCCGGGCCGTTGCCAGGGGGCGGGGCCTGTCGCTAAGGGGAGAGAGCCGGCACCGCCCCCCGGGCCGTTGCCAGGGGGCGGGGCCTGTCGCTAAGGGGAGAGAGCCGGCACCGCCCCCCGGGCCGTTGCCAGGGGGCGGGGCCTGTCGCTAAGGGGAGAGAGCCGGCACCGCCCCCCGGGCCGTTGCCAGGGGGCGGGGCCTGTCGCTAAGGGGAGAGAGCCGGCACCGCCCCCCGGGCCGTTGCCAGGGGGCTGGGCCTGTCGCTAAATGGGAGAGAGCCGGCACCGCCCCCCGGGCCGTTGCCAGGGGGCTGGGCCTGTCGCTGAGGGGAGAGAGCCGGCACCGCCCCCCGGGCCGTTGCCAGGGGGCGGGGCCTGTCGCTAAGGGGAGAGAGCCGGCACCGCCCCCCGGGCCGTTGCCAGGGGGCGGGGCCTGTCGCTAAGGGGAGAGAGCCGGCACCGCCCCCCGGGCCGTTGCCAGGGGGCGGGGCCTGTCGCTAAGGGGAGAGAGCCGGCACCGCCCCCCGGGCCGTTGCCAGGGGGTGGGGCCTGTTGCTAAGAGGAGAGAGCCGGCACCGCCCCCCGGGCCGTTGCCAGGGGGCGGGGCCTGTCGCTAAGGGGATAGAGCCGGCACCGCCCCCCGGGCCGTTGCCAGGAGGTGGGGCCTGTCGCTAAGGGGAGAGAGCCGGCACCGCCCCCCGGGCCGTTGCCAGGGGGCGGGGCCTGTCGCTAAGGGGAGAGAGCCGGCACCGCCCCCCGGGCCGTTGCCAGGGGGCGGGGCCTGTCGCTAAGGGGAGAGAGCCGGCACCGCCCCCCGGGCCGTTGCCAGGGGGTGGGGCCTGTCGCTAAGGGGAGAGAGCCGGCACCGCCCCCCGGGCCGTTGCCAGGGGGCGGGGCCTGTCGCTAAGGGGAGAGAGCCGGCACCGCCCCCCGGGCCGTTGCCAGGAGGCGGGGCCTGTCGCTAAGGGGAGAGAGCCGGCACCGCCCCCCGGGCCGTTGCCAGGGGGCGGGGCCTGTCGCTAAGGGGAGAGAGCCGGCACCGCCCCCCGGGCCGTTGCCAGGGGGCGGGGCCTGTCGCTAAGGGGACAGAGCCGGCACCGCCCCCCGGGCCGTTGCCAGGGGGCTGGGCCTGTCGCTAAGGGGAGAGAGCCGGCACCGCCCCCCGGGCCGTTGCCAGGGGGCGGGGCCTGTCGCTAAGGGGACAGAGCCGGCACCGCCCCCCGGGCCGTTGCCAGGGGGCGGGGCCTGTCGCTAAGGGGAGAGAGCCGGCACCGCCCCCCGGGCCGTTGCCAGGGGGCGGGGCCTGTCGCTAAGGGGACAGAGCCGGCACCGCCCCCCGGGCCGTTGCCAGGGGGCGGGGCCTGTCGCTAAGGGGACAGAGCCGGCACCGCCCCCCGGGCCGTTGCCAGGGGGCGGGGCCTGTCGCTAAGGGGAGAGAGCCGGCACCGCCCCCCGGGCCGTTGCCAGGGGGCGGGGCCTGTCGCTAAGGGGAGAGAGCCGGCACCGCCCCCCGGGCCGTTGCCAGGGGGCGGGGCCTGTCGCTAAGGGGAGAGAGCCGGCACCGCCCCCCGGGCCGTTGCCAGGGGGCGGGGCCTGTCGCTAAGGGGAGAGAGCCGGCACCGCCCCCCGGGCCGTTGCCAGGGGGCGGGGCCTGTCGCTAAGGGGAGAGAGCCGGCACCGCCCCCCGGGCCGTTGCCAGGGGGCTGGGCCTGTCGCTAAATGGGAGAGAGCCGGCACCGCCCCCCGGGCCGTTGCCAGGGGGCTGGGCCTGTCGCTGAGGGGAGAGAGCCGGCACCGCCCCCCGGGCCGTTGCCAGGGGGCGGGGCCTGTCGCTAAGGGGAGAGAGCCGGCACCGCCCCCCGGGCCGTTGCCAGGGGGCGGGGCCTGTCGCTAAGGGGAGAGAGCCGGCACCGCCCCCCGGGCCGTTGCCAGGGGGCGGGGCCTGTCGCTAAGGGGAGAGAGCCGGCACCGCCCCCCGGGCCGTTGCCAGGGGGTGGGGCCTGTTGCTAAGAGGAGAGAGCCGGCACCGCCCCCCGGGCCGTTGCCAGGGGGCGGGGCCTGTCGCTAAGGGGATAGAGCCGGCACCGCCCCCCGGGCCGTTGCCAGGAGGTGGGGCCTGTCGCTAAGGGGAGAGAGCCGGCACCGCCCCCCGGGCCGTTGCCAGGGGGCGGGGCCTGTCGCTAAGGGGAGAGAGCCGGCACCGCCCCCCGGGCCGTTGCCAGGGGGCGGGGCCTGTCGCTAAGGGGAGAGAGCCGGCACCGCCCCCCGGGCCGTTGCCAGGGGGCGGGGCCTGTCGCTAAGGGGAGAGAGCCGGCACCGCCCCCCGGGCCGTTGCCAGGGGGCGGGGCCTGTCGCTAAGGGGAGAGAGCCGGCACCGCCCCCCGGGCCGTTGCCAGGGGGCGGGGCCTGTCGCTAAGGGGAGAGAGCCGGCACCGCCCCCCGGGCCGTTGCCAGGGGGCGGGGCCTGTCGCTAAGGGGAGAGAGCCGGCACCGCCCCCCGGGCCGTTGCCAGGGGGCGGGGCCTGTCGCTAAGGGGAGAGAGCCGGCACCGCCCCCCGGGCCGTTGCCAGGGGGCTGGGCCTGTCGCTAAATGGGAGAGAGCCGGCACCGCCCCCCGGGCCGTTGCCAGGGGGCTGGGCCTGTCGCTGAGGGGAGAGAGCCGGCACCGCCCCCCGGGCCGTTGCCAGGGGGCGGGGCCTGTCGCTAAGGGGATAGAGCCGGCACCGCCCCCCGGGCCGTTGCCAGGAGGTGGGGCCTGTCGCTAAGGCGAGAGAGCCGGCACCGCCCCCCGGGCCGTTGCCAGGGGGCGGGGCCTGTCGCTAAGGGGAGAGAGCCGGCACCGCCCCCCGGGCCGTTGCCAGGGGGCGGGGCCTGTCGCTAAGGGGAGAGAGCCGGCACCGCCCCCCGGGCCGTTGCCAGGGGGCGGGGCCTGTCGCTAAGGGGAGAGAGCCGGCACCGCCCCCCGGGCCGTTGCCAGGGGGCGGGGCCTGTCGCTAAGGGGAGAGAGCCGGCACCGCCCCCCGGGCCGTTGCCAGGGGGCGGGGCCTGTCGCTAAGGGGAGAGAGCCGGCACCGCCCCCCGGGCCGTTGCCAGGGGGCGGGGCCTGTCGCTAAGGGGAGAGAGCCGGCACCGCCCCCCGGGCCGTTGCCAGGGGGCGGGGCCTGTCGCTAAGGGGAGAGAGCCGGCACCGCCCCCCGGGCCGTTGCCAGGGGGCGGGGCCTGTCGCTAAGGGGAGAGAGCCGGCACCGCCCCCCGGGCCGTTGCCAGGGGGCGGGGCCTGTCGCTGAGGGGAGAGAGCCGGCACCGCCCCCCGGGCCGTTGCCAGGGGGCGGGGCCTGTCGCTAAGGGGAGAGAGCCGGCACCGCCCCCCGGGCCGTTGCCAGGGGGCGGGGCCTGTCGCTAAGGGGAGAGAGCCGGCACCGCCCCCCGGGCCGTTGCCAGGGGGCGGGGCCTGTCGCTAAGGGGAGAGAGCCGGCACCGCCCCCCGGGCCGTTGCCAGGGGGCGGGGCCTGTCGCTAAGGGGAGAGAGCCGGCACCGCCCCCCGGGCCGTTGCCAGGGGGCGGGGCCTGTCGCTAAGGGGAGAGAGCCGGCACCGCCCCCCGGGCCGTTGCCAGGGGGCGGGGCCTGTCGCTAAGGGGAGAGAGCCGGCACCGCCCCCCGGGCCGTTGCCAGGGGGCGGGGCCTGTCGCTAAGGGGACAGAGCCGGCACCGCCCCCCGGGCCGTTGCCAGGGGGCGGGGCCTGTCGCTAAGGGGACAGAGCCGGCACCGCCCCCCGGGCCGTTGCCAGGGGGCGGGGCCTGTCGCTAAGGGGAGAGAGCCGGCACCGCCCCCCGGGCCGTTGCCAGGGGGCGGGGCCTGTCGCTAAGGGGAGAGAGCCGGCACCGCCCCCCGGGCCGTTGCCAGGGGGTGGGGCCTGTCGCTAAGGGGAGAGAGCCGGCACCGCCCCCCGGGCCGTTGCCAGGGGGCGGGGCCTGTCGCTAAGGGGAGAGAGCCGGCACCGCCCCCCGGGCCGTTGCCAGGGGGCGGGGCCTGTCGCTAAGGGGACAGAGCCGGCACCGCCCCCCGGGCCGTTGCCAGGGGGCGGGGCCTGTCGCTAAGGGGACAGAGCCGGCACCGCCCCCCGGGCCGTTGCCAGGGGGCGGGGCCTGTCGCTAAGGGGACAGAGCCGGCACCGCCCCCCGGGCCGTTGCCAGGGGGCGGGGCCTGTCGCTAAGGGGACAGAGCCGGCACCGCCCCCCGGGCCGTTGCCAGGGGGCGGGGCCTGTCGCTAAGGGGAGAGAGCCGGCACCGCCCCCCGGGCCGTTGCCAGGGGGCGGGGCCTGTCGCTAAGGGGAGAGAGCCGGCACCGCCCCCCGGGCCGTTGCCAGGGGGTGGGGCCTGTCGCTAAGGGGAGAGAGCCGGCACCGCCCCCCGGGGCCGTTGCCAGGGGGCGGGGCCTGTCGCTAAGGGGAGAGAGCCGGCACCGCCCCCCGGGCCGTTGCCAGGGGGCGGGGCCTGTCGCTAAGGGGAGAGCCGGCACCGCCCCCCGGGGCGTTGCCAGGGGGCGGGGCCTGTCGCTAAGGGGACAGAGCCGGCACCGCCCCCCGGGCCGTTGCCAGGGGGCGGGGCCTGTCGCTAAGGGGACAGAGCCGGCACCGCCCCCCGGGCCGTTGCCAGGGGGCGGGGCCTGTCGCTAAGGGGAGAGAGCCGGCACCGCCCCCCGGGCCGTTGCCAGGGGGCGGGGCCTGTCGCTAAGGGGAGAGAGCCGGCACCGCCCCCCGGGCCGTTGCCAGGGGGCGGGGCCTGTCGCTAAGGGGAGAGAGCCGGCACCGCCCCCCGGGCCGTTGCCAGGGGGTGGGGCCTGTCGCTAAGGGGAGAGAGCCGGCACCGCCCCCCGGGCCGTTGCCAGGGGGCGGGGCCTGTCGCTAAGGGGAGAGAGCCGGCACCGCCCCCCGGGCCGTTGCCAGGAGGCGGGGCCTGTCGCTAAGGGGAGAGAGCCGGCACCGCCCCCCGGGCCGTTGCCAGGGGGCGGGGCCTGTCGCTAAGGGGAGAGAGCCGGCACCGCCCCCCGGGCCGTTGCCAGGGGGCGGGGCCTGTCGCTAAGGGGACAGAGCCGGCACCGCCCCCCGGGCCGTTGCCAGGGGGCTGGGCCTGTCGCTAAGGGGATAGAGCCGGCACCGCCCCCCGGGCCGTTGCCAGGGGGCGGGGCCTGTCGCTAAGGGGAGAGAGCCGGCACCGCCCCCCGGGCCGTTGCCAGGGGGCGGGGCCTGTCGCTAAGGGGAGAGAGCCGGCACCGCCCCCCGGGGCCGTTGCCAGGGGGCGGGGCCTGTCGCTAAGGGGAGAGAGCCGGCACCGCCCCCCGGGCCGTTGCCAGGGGGCGGGGCCTGTCGCTAAGGGGAGAGCCGGCACCGCCCCCCGGGCCGTTGCCAGGGGGCGGGGCCTGTTGCTAAGGGGAGAGAGCCGGCACCGCCCCCCGGGCCGTTGCCAGGGGGCGGGGCCTGTCGCTAAGGGGAGAGAGCCGGCACCGCCCCCCGGGCCGTTGCCAGGGGGCGGGGCCTGTCGCTAAGGGGACAGAGCCGGCACCGCCCCCCGGGCCGTTGCCAGGGGGTGGGGCCTGTCGCTAAGGGGAGAGAGCCGGCACCGCCCCCCGGGCCGTTGCCAGGGGGCGGGGCCTGTCGCTAAGGGGAGAGAGCCGGCACCGCCCCCCGGGCCGTTGCCAGGGGGCTGGGCCTGTCGCTAAATGGGAGAGAGCCGGCACCGCCCCCCGGGCCGTTGCCAGGGGGCGGGGCCTGTCGCTAAGGGGAGAGAGCCGGCACCGCCCCCCGGGCCGTTGCCAGGGGGCGGGGCCTGTCGCTAAGGGGAGAGAGCCGGCACCGCCCCCCGGGCCGTTGCCAGGGGGCGGGGCCTGTCGCTAAGGGGACAGAGCCGGCACCGCCCCCCGGGCCGTTGCCAGGGGGCTGGGCCTGTCGCTAAGGGGACAGAGCCGGCACCGCCCCCCGGGCCGTTGCCAGGGGGCGGGGCCTGTCGCTAAGGGGAGAGAGCCGGCACCGCCCCCCGGGCCGTTGCCGGGGGCGGGGCCTGTCGCTAAGGGGAGAGAGCCGGCACCGCCCCCCGGGCCGTTGCCAGGGGGCTGGGCCTGTCGCTAAGGGGATAGAGCCGGCACCGCCCCCCGGGCCGTTGCCAGGGGGTGGGGGCTGTCGCTAAGGGGACAGAGCCGGCACCGCCCCCCGGGCCGTTGCCAGGGGGTGGGGCCTGTCGCTAAGGGGAGAGAGCCGGCACCGCCCCCCGGGCCGTTGCCAGGGGGCGGGGCCTGTCGCTAAGGTGGGTGGGGCCGGATGGGTCAGCCATCAGACCGCCTGCCCGCCCATCGCCGGGGGCGGGGCCCGTTGCTAAGAGCGTGGCGAGGAGTATCAGCACCACCCTCACCGGGCTATCGCAAGGGGTCAACACCTGTCGCTAAGGGCTGTGGTACACGGCTCCAGCCCCCACGGTGCCGTCACCAGGTAGCGGGGGGGGGGTGTCACTAAGTGGCGTGGAGAAGTGAGCGCGGCGAAGTGTCGCTACAGCCCGTGCACGGCTGCTGGCTGCAGTACCGCGGTTTGGTCGCACGGTGGCGGTAGAGAGCTAAAATGGCGCCACTGCGCATGCGCGGCTGCCCGCCTGCAGTACCGCGGTTTGGTCGCACGGTGGCGGTAGAGAGCTAAAATGGCGCCACTGCGCATGCGCGGCTGCCCGCCTGCAGTACCGCGCCTTGGTCGCACGGTGGCGGCAGAGAGCTAAAATGGCGCCACTGCGCATGCGCGGCTGCCCGGCTGCAGTACCGCGGCTTGGCCGCACGGTGGCGGCAGAGAGCAGAAAAGGGCGCCACTGCGCATGCGCGGCCGCCCGCCTGCAGTACCAGCATCTGCTTGCACGGCAACAGCAGCGGCCAGAGGAAAACTTCCCCCTCGGGAACGGGCGGCTTCCCGTCTGCCGTACCCGGTTTTGATCGACCGGTGACTGCCGCGAACGGATAAGGGGCGGGTGGAAATCTCTACCAGGGTAGCGGAGCTCCCGCCTGCAGTCCCGGGGTTCGGTCGCTCGGTGAAAGCAGCGCGCAGAAAACAACAGGTGGCCAGTGCGCATGCGCGCCTGCCCGCCTGCAGTACCGCGCCTTGGTCGCACGGTGGCGGCAGAGAGCTAAAATGGCGCCACTGCGCATGCGCGGCCGTCCGCCTGCAGTACCGCGGTTTGGCCGCACGGTGGCGGTAGAGAGCAGAAAAGGGCGCCACTGCGCATGCGCGGCTGCCCGCCTGCAGTACCGCGCCTTGGTCGCACGGTGGCAGCAGAGAGCAGCAAAGGCGCCACTGCGCATGCGCACTGTCCTCCCGCCTGCCCCACTCGCCCCCACCCCACGCCCGAGGGAGGAGAAGCAGCACAAACCACCTGGGGAAAAAGGTCCCCTTTCCCACCCCCACACCCCCCCCGGAGTAAGCCCCATCAGTTGCTGTAGGCCTGCGGCATCAGGGCTGGGACAGGGAGAGCAGCAAGTCAACAGGTCCTGGAGGGTTAAAGAAGAAAATCCATCAGGGGAACACAGCTGCCCTTCTGAAGGCAGGCTGCCCGGGGTGAGGGGGGCAGCCGTGCGTCGGGGCACAGGGCAGCCAGGCAGACCAGATGCCAGCGGCTGCCCTGCAAAGGAGTTGTGCGCTGCTGAGCCTTGGGCTTCGTTGGCTTGGCAGCGCCTCGCCTCGCCACTGCTCATCCTGCGTAAGCACGAGGCTTCAGCGAGCACAGAACAGGAGGCCAGGGGAAGCGGGGGGGAGGAATGTCACCGGGGAAAAAAAGTCATGCAGGGGGGCCATCTCAGGGGACAGCGTCTGGGAGGTCACAGACACACGCAGAGGGAGGGCGGGGGAGGAGGCGGACACTGCCGGACAGGGGCATGTCTGGGCAGACACGCCATGGGGAACGTGCATGGGGATGACTGACACCAGGGGGGTCCCCCCAGGATAATCCCCAACGGGCAACTCACCTGGGCTTACCTGCAGCAGATGATCCGCTCCAGATAACCGACCCACTCCGGAGAATCCATTCCGGATAAGCCCCAGCAATGCCCCTCAAACTGCTGCTGTTTCACCCCAAATTTTCCCCAATTTGGGGTTTTTGGGGCGGTCGTTTGGTGGTGCTGATTTCTGTTTGGATGGCTTGGCTTTTTTTGTTGTTGGGGGTTTTGGGGGTTTTACCTTATGGAAAAGCAAAAAAAGCCAAAGGAACAAAGTTGGGATTGCTTTTCCAAACGGTTCACTTCTGGGTCTCTTTGGCCCTTTCCACAACAAAGAAATCGGTGATTTTTGCTCCTGGTTTTGTGCATGAGAATGGTTAGTGGGGTTCCAACCCATCCAACCCCCCACCGCTTTTTTTCCCCCCCCCGCCCTTTCCAGCTGCACAAACCCAGCAGGAGTGGGCTTTCCCAGGAGCCCCCAATTGTTTTCTTTCCCCCAAACCTGTTTGGGTGTTTTGCCTGTTTGGGGTTTTTCACCCCCCATTGCAGACCCAGACTTGGGGGCTTTGGGGTGTTTGTCTGCCCTGGCAGCAGCTCCCAGGCGGCCTGCGCAGCCCCAGAGGGGGAAGTCCCCATCTGGGGGAATCGGCCCCAAATCGGGATGGGAGAAGGAGAACGGGAAAGGGGCAGCATTTGAAAGCGCTTTTGTGTCTTCAGTTGATTGGGGGGTGGGGGTGGGGTGTGTGTCCAATTTTTAAATCCTCTCTATAAACATCTCTGTCAACATGGTTTCTTTGCATTTTAAAACCTTATATAGCATAGACATTTGCACTTGTGTGTCTACTTACACATCCTTACAGAGTACATCTATATTTTATATATACTATCTATTTTACATTTACATACAACACCTGTTTAGACTTAGCTATTAAATTTACACTTACACCTACTTAGGCTATTTACACTTACACAGCATATCTATTTACACATACCTGTTCAGACTTCCATATTAACACGTATATAAACCACCTATTTAGGCTAGCTATCTGCTTACTTACCCTTTGACACTTCAATCTTTTTCGACTTCTCTATTTAGACATCTACTTACAGTTATACCTAGGCTTATTTCACTCTATATAACCTCTATTTAGATTACACATCTGCTTAGACTATGTAACACACACTAAGCGTAGATGCTCGCTCTAGCCAGACTTTCTTCTGCTTTGAATTCCTTCATCTATCCTTTTTCTTCATTTTAAACTCCTTTATTTTTTAATTTAGATATTTAGACAGTCGAGTTACTTTTGTGGTTTAAAACCCTGTATCTCAATGTAGAATTTTTGTATCCTGAAATCCGTTATATAATATAGGAGAGAGAAGTTCTTATTTTAAAATCCCTTTATACATCTATCAATTAATATGACATGTCAATATATATAAAATAAGAGGTTTTTGTAATAGCCCCCCTCAATTTTCAGGCATTTTGGGGCTGCAACCCCCCTTTTTGGGGGGGAACCCCTACATGACGCCCCCACTCACCTGTTCCTCTGACGCATTATCAGCTCCCCCAGTGACACCGGGGCGCCCCGCATGACATCATCACACCACCCCCCCCACCCCCCCCACCCCAATTTTATTCACCCCCAAGAAGGGCACTAAACAAGGGAATCTACTCCAACCTGCAGCTCATTACTTTAATAGTGCCATTTACAAAGGTACACACACACACACCCCCACACCCCCCAGAAAAGGGGGAGCTCTGCTAAAATCTAAAAGGTGGGGCAGCCCCCCAAACAGCTGCAGCCCCCCCAGCCCCTGTCCACAGGCTAGCGGCCGCCCCACGGCGGAGCGGGAGCGTGCCAGAGGACAGTGTCACATCTCTCTCGGGCTCTGCTCGGCCACGCTCCCGCGCTGGGATGGGCTCCCCGGGGCGACAAACAGCCCCGGTCCCTGGGGGCCCCGACTCTCCCCACCAGGCAGCCCTCGCGGCCGCACCTGCGGGGCACCCGCTGGAGACAGAGCCGGGAGCCCCCAGGCAGAGGGATGGCCCCTTACCTTCACCACGCTTAACGACCGGCAGGCAAACCCGGGCCGGGGGGCATCTCTTGAGCATCACGAGACACTGAGAAGACATCTGAAAAACAGAAATCCCAAACTATATTTCAGCACGTGAATAAAATAGCACAGAAGAAAATGGAGGAACTCAGTCAGCACAAGGGATAGGAAGGAAATTGAGCCGCAGCAAGATTCTGGGCAAACGGGTCACGTCAAAACACAACACCTCCTTTAAAAGCTAGAGGGACTGGAACACTTGAAAACGGTATTAAGACTAACCGATACCATTTTGAACAGATTCTTCGCGTAACACTGAACGCTCTGGCTGGTGCTGGAAAACGTCTCATCCCTTCCTTACGGCACCGCTGCGGGGAGATAACCCCGTGAGGCTGCGGGGCAAAGTTGTACCGTAACCGGAACCTCCGCTTACAGATCCGCCGCAGCAGCTACAGCCCTCGCCCTGCCGCCGCACGTCTTGCTGCCTGGCTCCACGAAGCCTGAAGCGAAGCGTCAAACTTGAAAGAGTAACGTAAAAAATTAAGAATAAATCTCAGTAATGCACTTTGTGCTGAGAAGGCGGGCGCGTGTTTACGCACATCCAATATGAGCGTCTAGGCTCTGAAAGCTTTCCATTTTCCTTCTGCGTTCATTTAACTCGCACAGCCGTTCACACCCGCCATAAGATTATCTATCTCCAAAATACACAGCAGCAACGTGACTGGGGGGTTTTGGCGTGTTATGGAGTCGGGAGGGACGTCCGCCCAGCTGCCCCGCCCAAGAGATGCTGCTGAACTGCCAGGGAAACGCGCATCGAAAGCGAGACTGAAATAAAATACTTAAGAGCGCTCCCTCAAAATACTGGTGGGAAAAAACCGCCCCCACCCCAACATTCAGTCGCCCCTCGTTAAAGGGGAGAAATAAAACATAGCAGCAAGGAGCTGGACAGAGAGAGATGAGGACAAACAAATAGCACGGGTCTACGTGACAGAGAACGTGGAATTAGAACACAGAGAGGGGGAGCCGGACAGAGAGAGAGGCCGAGAGAAAAATCTAGACGGGCTACGGCGGGCAGAGGCAGGAATTAAAACCTAGGGACAGGGAGCTGGACAGAGAGAGACGGAGATCACAGGGAACAGCGGCGGGTGCAGGAAGAACAGGAATTCAAGAATAGGGAAAGGGAGCTGGACAGAGAAGAACTCAGGCAGGCAAGTAACAGTAGCAGGGTACAGAGCAGAGCAGACGAACTAAAAAGCGCGGCGGGAGCGTTGAGGCAGACAGAGAGAGATTAAGAAAAAAGTCACGGGCTACGTGGCAAAGCAGGAGGAACTCAGAAACGGGGATGGCAACCAAGGGAGAGTGAGCTGGTGAAGGATAACGGGTATTCAAAGTGAGGGACGGGGAGCTGGGAAAAGCGAGGCAGAGAAAAACAGAATCACAGAGAGAATCACACAAAGCCAAAAAAGAAGAAACTGAACAACAGGAACAGGTGTAACCAAAGCGATGAAATCAACCAACCAGAGACGGTGTTCCATTACGGGAACACGGAGCGTACGAATCAGCGCATCTGTCGATCTGCATTTTAGTCCCTAGGCGATCGTTAATGTCAGCAGAACAACAGACAACGTGCTTCTGTCAGAAAAGGATGACAAAACGCGGTTTCGTGTAGCGCACTGAGAAAACTAGCCAAGACTGCCAAGATTAAGAGCCAAGAAGGTAAAAGGCAATTCTGGCAGGGGGAGATCGCGACCACCGACTCACGGACCACCACCGAGCCTGCGCAGTGATTTACATACGGAACGAGCCAGTTTGTACCGATCAGTAGACAGGACGATAATGAATATGTATGAATACGTAAAATTTTGATCTACAAATTCTACGGGAAAGGTGTGTGAGGTACGCACGCCAGGAGAAGCGATCCCCCGTGCATCTGGCGCCGTGAATAAAGAACGCCTGCTCTTTAATACTAGATTGGTGTTGAATAGATATTTCCGATTTTACCGTGTTTTTTGGTAACAGTTTTGGCACCCCAGATGGGAACCTGCTTTTGAATCTCGACGGATCCGCAGGACCGTGGGACCTGCAGTCAGCCCCAAGGAATTCTTGGGGAGAGCTTCCGATCCCCAGGCCAGAGAATTCTGAGAAAGATCCCCTGGACTGAAGTAAACAAGGCATTCGTTTAAGAAGAAACTTAGGTAGAATAATATGTGGCGTTAGCTTCCCACATAGGACAGGATAGTGGGTTTGAGTCCCACAGGCCTGCCCGTAAGGCGCGGCGAAAGCCACGCAGGGTTGGGGCCAAGAGGTACCTCGGTTGGTAAGTCTCTGCTAGGCGAAAGCCTGTGGAGCGGGACCCGAGGGTAGGGGGGTCTTCAACAGGGGGTTGAAGTCTCCAGGGATATCTAGCAGGGGGCTACAGATCCCAGTGGCGGATTCCCAGTGAGACCTCTAACGGGGGTTGGAGTCCCTCTGACTACTATTTGTGATAGTGCACTATCACAACTGCTAGTCGACTGGGAGATGGGAGCATTTCTGAGTAAGAAACCTATCCCACAGAGAACACCTTTGGGATGTACTTTGAAGCACTGGAAAGACATCGGGGGTGATGACCCACTAACTCGGAAACCATTAATTGAATATTGCAATCATTGGTGCCCAACGTATCAATTGGAAGGTGGGCACGAATGGCCAGAACAGGAGACATTGCAATATCATACCATCTTGCAATTAATGTTGTTTTGTAAAAAGGGAAGGCAAATGGGAAGAAGTGGCATATGTTGATTTGTTCTTTACACTGTGGAATCATCCAGCGTGGCAGAAACAGCGTGAGATATGTCCACAGGATTCTACAGCAATGTTTCTGAAAAGAGGAAAATGTGGTGAGAACTTGAAGTGTTGCTCTACTTGTGATACTGGATACTTCACTTGATGGAACTGACAAGAAAATAGTATTGAATACAGCCAGAAGGCAGGTGCAGGGAGCACATGCTAACAGGAATTTACAGAGAACAACGAATAAGAATTTTCCATCTACAAATCCCGAGTGGGACCCTAATCAGCCAGGACCCAGGGGAATGTTGACTAGATGTCAGAGACAGATTTTATTTGGAGTAAGACATGCAATGCCAAAAGCCATAAATTTTGACCCATTTATTAAGTGAGACAAGAATTAAAGGAGTCCCCCCCTTCAGCCTTTATGGAAAGGCTGAAGGTGACCACCAGAAAATATACTCATTTGAACCCAGAAAAAAACAGAAAAAGCAATTCAGTTGGTCTCTATATTCATAAGACAATCAGCCCCAGATTGGGGGGGGTGGGGGGGGGGAGTAAAAAAACCTTCAGAAACTAGAAGAACCTGAATCCAGAGATCTGGGTAAAATGCTTGAAGTAGCTTGGCATGAAGGAGACCAGAGGAATCAACCCTAGCTGAACACCTGGTTACACTGAAGCTAGGGAATGAAGAAATAGAATTTTTGGTAGATACGGGAGCCACTTCTTTGGTATTGAATACACGTAAAGAGAAAGTTGATCATAAACCAGTAGGTGTTGTTAGTGCGACAGGGCAAAGAAAAATTAGCCTTTCTTAGAGCCATTAAAGTTTAAATTGGAGAAGCAATGGGCAACTCACCAGTTTCTGTATATGCCTGAATGTCCACTGCCTCTGTTATGATGAGATCTATTAAGTAAATTAGATGCTCAAGTAACTTTTAAAGATGGAGAGATTAAATTACTAATACCAGAACAGAATCAAAAGCCACAGAGGCGAGAGCGTTTATGTTACAGGATTCCTCCAGGGAGGAACAGGTTCCCGAAGAAGTGGAAAACGTAGTAATTCCTTTGGTTTGAGCGAGCGGAGCTCCGGAGCGACCTAAGCGGGCAGAGCCGGTAAAAGTAACCTTAAAGCCTGGAGCCAAGCCGGTAAGGCAAAAACAATACCGTATTAAGCGAGAGGCTCGAAAAGGATTAGAGAAGTTAATTATAAATTTTTTTCAGAATATGAGCTCTTAGTAGAATGTGAATCAGAATATAGTACTCCTGTGCCGCCAGTAAAGAAATCTAGAGGCAAAGAGTATTAGCTGGTTCACGATTTAAGGGCTATATCTCAGGTGGTCCAAGATCTACATCCGGTAGTAGCTAATCCATACACTTTACTGACCTCTTTTAAAGGAGGAGCATAAATGGTTTACTGTACTAGATTTGAAGGATGCCTTCTTTTGCATACCTCCAGGCATAAAAAGTCAAAGCCTATTTGCTTTGGAATGGGAAAGCCCCACCACAGAATGAAAGACACAGCTAACATGGACCGTACTTCCACAAGGATTTAAAATTAGTCCTACGATATTTGGGACTCAGCTGGCAAGAAAAAAAATTAGAAATATAGAAATGTCTAGAAAAAACAGAACCCAGGGAGAGGCATACTGTTACAGAATGCAGACGACATTCTGATAGTGGCAGAAAGTAAAGAATAATGTTTTGAAATTTTTAAATTTTCTGGGCCAAGGAAGATGCGGAGTTTCCAGAAACAAAACCCAAATAGGAGAAGAAGCAGCCATTTATTTAGGATTTGAAATATCTCAGAGACAAAGACAATTAGAAAGTGAAAAGAAAGAAACTATTTGTCAAATTCCCGAACCTTGCGGCCCGAAGGAACTGAGAGCTTTTCTGAAAATAGTGAAATAGCGTCAGCTCTGGATTCTGAACTACAGACTGTATGTAAAACCATTATAGGAGGCACTGAAAGAATCAAAGGATAAATATTTAACCTGGACGCCCGGATGCCAAACGGCATTCAAAGAACTGAAAAGAGCCTCAGTGATGGCCCCTGCATTAGGCCTACCCGATTTCGCTAAACCTTTTGAGCTGTTTGTCCACGAAAGACAACATTTAGCCCTTGGAGTGCTGACACAGCGACTGGGAACCTGGAAGAGACCCGTGGGCTACTTCTCCAAACAACTCGACCACGTGAGTAAAAGATGGCCTGGATGTTTACGGGCAGTGGCAACAGCAGCGCTGCCGATCCAGGAAGCCCCAAAGTTAACAATGGGACAAAAGATGACAGTATGTGTCCCGCACATAGCGGTGACTGTTTTAGAACAAAAGGGGGGTCGTTGGCTATCCCTTAGCAGAATGTTGAAATATCAAGTTGTTCTGTTAGAACAAGACCATGTGGAATCGAAGACTACTGCTATACTGAATCCTGTATGTTTTTAACAACAGAAAACCTTACGGACAATTTCGAACACGATCGCTTGCTAACTATTGAACAAGTCTATTCCAGCAGACCAGGCCTGAGACACAAACCTCTGGGAAAATCCTGATCTGGAGTTGTTTACAGATGGAAGCAGCTCTGGGCGAGAAGAGAATGGCCGGATATGCTGTCGTTATCACCGCCGAGGGAATGGAGTCAGGGGCGCTGCCTGCGAACACCTCAGCACAGAAAGCAGTATTGGTAGCGTTGAAGCGAGCTCTGCGAATGGCAGAAGGACGAAGGATAAATATCTAGACTGATTCCAAACATGCATTTGGTGTGATCCACGATCATGGAGCTACTGGGAAGGAAAAAGGACTGCCATCAGCCCAAGAATCATTGATACAGCATAAAGAAGACATTCTCCAACTTCCGGAAGACGTGCAGAAACCAAAAGAAGTGGCGGTAAAGCGTTGCAAAGCTCATCGATTCGGCCAGACGGCTGTAAACATAAGCAAACGATTGACAGATAAAGCTGCAAAGAGGACTGCAGAGCAAGGTATCCTTGCACTAGTACCAGTAAAACAGATCGGAATTCCAAAGTTGAAACCGAGATTATTATAATAAATTGGATGAGCAATTAGCAGAACAATTGGAAGCATCACAAAACACAGAGAGATGGTAGGTAACACCAGAAAAACAAGTAATAATAATAACAACCCCACAAGTTATGACAGAACTTGCAAAAGAAAAGCATGAGCAAACACATTAGGGTGTAGATGCTACGGTTTTGAGTTTAAAAGCATCTGTAGCGTGTGTAGGCATGACAAGAATAATTAAACCCATGGTAGCTAAGTGTCCAATCTGTCCTAGAAATAATCCCCTGAACCAAAGGAAACCACCTTTAGGAGTAACAAAACAAAAAATTCTCCCGGAAATTATTAGCAAATTAAGTTCTCTGAGTTACCCAGACAAAATAGATATAGCAGTATTTGTTAGTGATGATGGACAAATTTTCTAGTTGGCCAGAAGCTTTCTCGTGCTGCACCAACAAAGCTAGAGTAGTAGTTAAAATGTTGCTGAAAGAAATAATACCAAGATTTAGAGTGCCAACAGGAATGTCCTCTGGGAGAGGACCACATTTTTTTGCAGAGGTAGTTCAACAAATTAATAAAATTTTGGGTATAAAATGGAACCTGCATATGCCCTAGAGACCACAATCAAGTGAAAACTTTGAGAAGATGAACCAAACACTGAACTGACATAGTGGAATATTATTGATCTAGGATGGAAGTATTGAGAAAATGATTATTTCAAAACTTCCAAAGGGGGGAAATGTAACCAAAGCGATGAAATCAACCAACCAGAGACGGTGTTCCATTACGGGAACACGGAGCGTACGAATCAGCGCATCTGTCGATCTGCATTTTAGTCCCTAGGCGATCGTTAATGTCAGCAGAACAACAGACAACGTGCTTCTGTCAGAAACGGATGACAAAACGCGGTTTCGTGTAGCGGACTGAGAAAACTAGCCAAGACTGCCAAGATTAAGAGCCAAGAAGGTAAAAGGCAATTCTGGCAGGGGGAGATCGCGACCACCGACTCACGGACCACCACCGAGCCTGCGCAGTGATTTACATACGGAACGAGCCAGTTTGTACCGATCAGTAGACAGGACGATAATGAATATGTATGAATACGTAAAATTTTGATCTACAAATTCTACGGGAAAGGTGTGTGAGGTACGCACGCCAGGAGAAGCGATCCCCCGTGCATCTGGCGCCGTGAATAAAGAACGCCTGCTCTTTAATACTAAATCGGCGTTGAGGAGTTGTTTCCGATTTTACCGCGTTTTTCGGTAACACACGGAGTCAGACCAAGAGGGCCAGAGAAAGACAAAATACCGACAGGCTACAGGACAGAGCAGGAGGAATAAAAAAATAAAAATGGAGCCAGAGCCAGGCAGAGAGAGGCGGAGAAAGAACAAGTAGCCACAGGCTACAGGACAGAGAGAGGGAGGACTGAAAAGACGGGGAGGCAGGGAGCCACTCAGAGCGAGATGGAGAAAGAGGGGGGGGGGTGCAAAAAAAAAAACTAAAAAAAATTTTGCAGCAGGTAAGGAAAGAGAGGGGGCCAGGGGGGAGAGACAGGGAGGGCCCAGGACGCACAAGAGAGGCAACGGGGCCCCAGTGGCCCAGGACTCACCGCGACTCTCGCTCTCAGCGCTGCTGGCACAATTTAGCCGTTCAGATGCTTCTTTCCCCTCCTCTCCGCCCTGCCTCTTCTGCAGCTCCAGACTCTAGGCCATCCTCCACCTGAAGAGAATACAAGGGTGTCTCACAGCTCTTACGAGATGAGGCTTCCTAGGCACGTAGCGTAGCCTAGCTCGCTCGTGCCGGAGCTGGGGGCAGGAGCACGGGGCAAGGGGGGCCAGGGGAGGCTGAGGGGGAGCTCTGGTGAGCTGGGGAGTCGGCTATCTTCTGCACCGTGGGCAGGGGGAAAAGGTCATCCTCCTCCTCCTCCTTTCCCTCTTCCCTTCTATCAGCTCCCGGGTAACTCCTGGGGCTGCCCTCACCCGCTCGCCTTTAGCATACCAGAAGCCTGCCTCGGCAGGTCGTTTGAAGCTTCCCATCCCACCAGCCCCAGTAGTGCAGGCACACAAGGAGACACCCCTGCACCCACCAAAGGGGCTCGCTCACCTCACCGGCAGCCCTAGGCCTCACCCGACACAGGGAATCGTGTCCGACACACCACCACGCTGCAGCAGGAGCGGAGGAGGCCTTTCCTTACCAGGAAGCAGCAACGAGCACGGCGGCATCACCTCGCAGGCACCGCAGCATCGCAGGGCTGTCACCTGCGGAGAGAGCAATGGGGATCACAGGGACGCCACCGCGCGTGCGCGGCTCCCGGGCTCAGTACCCAACTCTGGTCGCTGGGCAGCAGCATTATCTGAATTACTCTTCTCGATTAATACCATCCAGAAACCGTAACTTGGCTGCATCCACAGAGCTTCTATTCCTCTGCACCTTTCCCCCTCGCAGCCCCAGCAGCACTGTTCATTGCCTCTGCACCAAACAGCAAAGCATCTCGAGCATTTCAGTCCTTTCCTCTCGACTGCTTAAAAAAATCTGGTGCTTGCTACTGTCCATGCCACTGCCCCCCCCGCCCATGCCTGAGGGAGGAGAAGCAGCACAGCAAACCTGGGGAACAAGGTTGGGTCCCCCACCCCCGCAGAATAAGCCCCAGGAACTGCTTGTAGGCATGTGGCATCAGGGTTGTGATAGGGTTTTGTTTTGGTTTTCTTTTTTTTCCCCTGCCTTCTTTACATAATGTATTAATTGGGGTTGCTTTTCCAAACTACTGAGTTCTGTGGGGACTTTTTGTGCTTTTACCCTACAAAAAATGGTCATTTTCACTTTCGGTTTTGTGCATGAGAATGGTTGGTGGGTGCTTTTAGGTGGTTGTTCCTTCCCCACCACCACCCTTTTTTTCCCTTTCCAGCTGCACAAATCCAGCTGGAGTTGGCTTTCCCAGAAGCCCCAAGTTGTTTTCTTTCCACCAGAATTCTTTCTGTTTTTTTCACCCCCCATTGCAGACCCAGAGTCAGGGGGTTTGAGGTATTTTTGTGCCCAGGCAGCAGCTCCCAGGCTGCATAAGCAGCCCCACAGGGGGAAGTCCCCGTTTGAGGGAATCGGCCCCAAATTGGGATGGGAAAGTGAAGACAAGGGAAAAAAAAACCTGAATAACCTGAAAAAGAACACCTACTCCAGCCCACCAAGCACCGGTCACCTTGCCTGACTCACCTCCAGGGCCCAGATCACGCTCGGCTCATCGCTTAGCGCCCTCGGATCACAAAAAAAAAGAGTAAAACCCATAATGGAGCCCTATAGCCATCAGTCACATCTTCCCTCCAGTACTACACAGACTCACCTTCTTCCAGCGCTCCCCTGGGCTCTCCTCCGTTGCCCTGCACGACTCATCCACCTGCACCTGGAAAAACAGTGTTACTGAACAAGTCACCTGGAGGCACAGCAACAGCTTAACCATTCCACAGCTCTTGCGCCCCCGTAGGAATACCATCTAGAGCCCAACTACAGCCTGCCGTTAAAGGAAATGCGTTAAATCAAACGTTAAGCCCTCGCACGTACAAGCCGGAACAGCAAACACACGGCACGCTCGCGCACCCAGGGCGCAGCCCGACGGAGGTCCACAGGCACCTCGCCGGTCTGATGCGGAGCCGCCCAGCATCCCTGCGAGCACAGCTGCAGGCGCAACAGCAGTTTCACCTACACCCATCTCAGCGCGCAGCGCTTCTGAAGCTTTAAGCTGAAAGCCCTACCTTGACCCTTGGCCACACTAGAAGCGAGCCGTGGCTAGGACTCCACAGAAACACAGCAACACAAATTGCACACCCACAGCGGCGACAGCCTTGCAACTATTTAGACCAGGAACAACAGAGAAAAGTAAAACAGCTTCATCACCCGCACAGGAAAAGCAGCAGACGGAGACAAAGGGTCAGCATTCACAGCCCTTACAGAACACAGGCGTTCTCTCTCCTTCCACTCCTAAACCCATCCCCACTTAGGTCTAAATATCGCAGCCCTGCTGGGGCAATATCGAGAGCGGGGAACAAGAGCCCTGCCGCCCGCCGTTTGTGCGGCAGGACACAAAAACAGAGGGACATGTTTTGCCACACACAACCCTGAATCTCCTGAAAATTTATGTTTACCAAAAATAGCCATTTGGAACATATTCCCAAAAACATTCGGCAATGAAACGCTTACGTGCTTGACACCCGCACATTTTTGGGGAACTTGCTATTTGCTTCCTGGTTTTGCTGGTCTTCCCTCAGAAGTTCTACCTGCAGCCAAGTTATTCCCACCCGCCCGACCGGTTCAACCATTCACCTTCCTGGTATTACCAGCACATTGACACAGGCGAGGAACTTAACTGCTCTTCTAAAACTATCCAAATGACAATCACAGCCCTGAAAGAGGAGTGGAAGAGAAGAAAAGGAGAGATCAGGCAGCAAAGATGCCCTGCAGGCTGCTGCCAGCCAACACTGCACTCTTTTGTTAAAGCCACCCCACCCCCCCAAACGCAAAAATAAACCCCATGACTTTGTGGAGTGCGGTTTTTTTTTCTTTTCCGCAGTCCTTCTGGAGCTCATCCCTGTCTCAGCATCTTGTCTTGTCAGAGCATGAAGATGCAGATGATCTGTATCCCGACGACATCTGCATGGGATGAATACATTTTCAGAAATAGACCAGATCTGTGAGACTCCTGTCACCTTTGTGGTTTTAATAATCATAACTCAATTTTGTCGACTGACACACTTGTGAGAACTAACTTTGAAACTTAGCCTCTCCTTGGGGAAAAAAACGTGTTAGACACCAAATGAAACTGATTCAGAGCTCCGAACCACGATGGAGCCGATAGAGCTGCTGTGACTTAGTTTGTATGATTAATTAATTGGTTAATAACTATCCTAAGCAGCACAGAAAGAAGAGCTGGACCCAAAGAGGGTGTGCTGTGCTGGATCCAAAAAGCACCCTTCCTCCAGAGACCCGCCTCAGGTGGCGAGTTCGCTCTGGTGCATGCCGGCCTCCCGAACTTCGGGGTCCGATGTGACCGGACCCCCACCTCCGGGGAGGGTCCGCGTACCCTGCCCAACCCCTGCTTTCCCCTGCAGCCCCCAATGCCCCCACCCCACCCCAACCCCCCAGCCTGCACAAGCAGCCAAACCGGCTTCTGCTTTTGGCCCCCAAACCAGCTCACTTTGGGACCGTTTCTGAGCTAAAAAGCCCAGCTGCTGAGCCTGTTCTCAAGTCCCAAAAATGCAGCACTCGACCTCTGCTCCTCAGCCCCAAACCACACGACTTAGTCCCCTCGGTCAGGCCCTCAAAACGCACGACTCGATCTGTTTCAGGGCCCCGGCGTCAGCCACAGGAGCCTGCTCCCACGGCCCAGGAACAGAAGAGCTGCGCTCTCCCCGCTCAGGGACCAAACCAGCTGAGCCTGGCTGCGTCCCGGCCCCCTCCGCAGTCCCCACGGGCAACGCTCAGGGCCGCGGAGAGCGCAGCCACCCCGCAGCCCCGCACCCCCACGGCCCACGCGGGCACTGTCGGGGAGGCCTCGGGAACTGAACTGCGCGGGCCCGGCCCCGCACCCCGGCGGGGCAGCCCAGCGCCGGCCCGGCAGCGCTTTCCTCCTGCTCTCGCAGGCCTCGTTTCCCCGGCACCGCCGGGCCCGCACCCCAACCCCACAGGGGGCCGGGCCCAGCCCGCCTCCAGCAAACCGCGGCGGCAGCAGCCGGGGTCCCTGCCTGCCTCGCGGGCAAGGGGGGGACCCGCCCGGCACCGCAGGGGCCCCCGCCGGGGTCGCCGCCGCCGCCCGACCCCGACGAGGAGCAGCCGAGAGCCGGGTGGGGCTGCCCCTACTTCCCCACGGCCGGGCACGGGCTCGGCCCCAAAACCCAACCACCGACCCACGACAGCGCTCGGCCCGGGGCCGCTGCTGCCCGCAACCCCCCCCCCCCCGGGGACTCCGCGGACCGGGAGACCCCACAGCCGAAACCCGCCGACCCACAGCGCGCCCAGCCACGCACGCGGCTCCTCACCTGCCCCCCGGCGCGGCTCCGGCTGCCCCACGGCCCGGCACGGAGCCGAACCCGGCCACCGGACCATCCGCCGCCCCCCCGCAACCCCCGGACGCTCCGGGCCGGTTCTCGTCCCTTTTCGCTCCGACGCCTCGAGCCGAGCCGGCCCCGCTCCTCCGAGCTACCGGCGGTGCCCGCTCTGCTGCTCGGGGCCGGGCCCTGTTCTCACCCGGCCGCGAGAAGCCGCCCCGGGGTCTCCTCGGTGCGTCCAGCCCCGTGCCGTGCCGGAGCGGGGAGAGCCGGGTACGAGCGCGGAGCCCTGGGGCAGGGGTTGCCCCAGTGCCGCCGACGGTGTGGGGGGGGTGTGTCGTCGTCCCCCGCCCCACGCGGGGGGCGCACACACGGTACACCCGCGGGCAGGGGCATCCCCGGGGAGCCGTGCGGCCGGGCTGCGCCGTAGGAGGGGAAGGTGATGTTGGTTTCCCATTTTCCCCGCAGCCTGATCCTCCCCCCTCCCCCGTACTGAGTTGCCCCCCCCGCCCACCCCTTCCCGCGCGTTACAGCCCGCGAAAAAGCTTTTAACAACCCCATCGACAACACTCCCTTTATCCCTCTTCCAGCAGCAGCAGCAGCGAGAGATTAAGCCAACTGCAGCAGAGAGGAGGAAGGCAAGGAGAGCCTTTTCAAGCAAGGGCAGGACAAAAATGCACGGCGTGGACAGGCACAGGAGAGGCTGCGTTATCTGGAAAGCACAACACCTACCCAAGGGCAGAAAATAAGGAACGAATCGTTTCCAAGGAGCTGCAGCAGACAGGTCACCTTTTTCTTTATTGCTCTCCTGCCCTTTGTTATCCAAAGCGATAGGCTTCACCACCGGGCAGAAAATAGCTGCCTAGATTTACACGGACAACCAGAAACAATCAAGCCACCCAGGAAAAAGTTCACAGCAGAGGTATAACACATCAGCAGCTAAAACATTTGTTACGCAGGCACAACCAGGCACTAAACAAAGGCTTTCCAACATTGGAGATCTAGAACAGGTAGACATTAGCACAGAAGCGCAAGGGGCTCCGTCACCCTGCGCAAATCTCCCCGTGCCTACACACGCACACGTTCAGAAGTTTTTTATCAGAAAACGCCTGACTGAGCCATTTGCCACAGTCACGAGACTCACGACATGACACACGAGGTGGGCCCAGAGTTTTAAGGCAAAAATACCTCCCCCGCCCCCCACCCGAGATCTTTCAGGCTCCAGACCTGCCATCTCCCCGCACCAAACCTCCCCGGCCAAAGGGTTTCAGGTGGCCCAAAACACAGTACACAGAAAATAAACGGGGAAAGCCCTACATTGTGCAAAAGAGAACGATGCCCGACCAGGGCTTCTCTGCGGGGCCCGAGCTCGGCACGGAGCCAGCCCCCGGCACGAGCCCGGCCCCGGGGCCGGCACGGAGGAGCCAGCCCCCCCCCGGCACGAGCCCGGCCCCGGGGCCGGCACGGAGGAGCCAGCCCCCCCCCTCCCCCGCCCGGCCCCGGGGCCGGCGCGACGGAGCTCCCCCCCCCCCCGCCCGGCACCGAGCCCGGCCCGGGCCGGCGACGGAGCCCCCCCCCCGCCCGGCCCAGGGTCGGGCCCGCACGGAGCCCCCCCCACCCCCGGCCCACAAGGAGCCCCCACCGCTGCCCGAACTCACCCACCAGCGCTCTCCGGCCCCCGGCTACGGCCGCGCTGCTCTCTCAGGCGGCTGCCGCAGACGAGGATCGGGAGCCGCCAGGCCTCCACGAGTCCCGAGGGGATGCCGGCCACCGCAGGGGATGGCTGCCTGCCGCCGGACTGCCGCGGCGCTCCCCGCCCAGCTCCGAGCAGGCTCCGCCGGCCACGGGCTTCCCACGCCGGGCCGCAGAGGGGCCCCGGCACCGCAAAGAGACCCCTCGCGACCCGGCCGCCCCACGCACCTCTCCCACCTCCGCTCCGCCGCGCACGCGCCACCGGAAGCCCGGGCCCCGCGGGGCGGCCCTTAGAGGGCGGCCGGAAGGACCGGCCCCCACCGGCCCCGCCCCCGCGCCGGACCGCCCCCGCGCCCAGCCGGTGAGCGCCAGCGCCCCCTGCTGGCCGGGCCGCGCTCAGCTCGCGAGGGCGCCGAGGGCCGGGCGGGGCGGGACGCGCCGGCTCGGGGCCGGCTCCTTTCGGGGCGAGCGGGCGAGCGAGAGACCCCTGCGGGCCCCGGTCACGGCCGGGCAGAGCCGCGCGCCCTCCGGGAGCGGCTGAACGGGGCTGCCGCTCGTGACACGTACCGAGCCGTCCGCGACGGGAGCGAGCAGAGGAGGAAGGGGCCGGCGGCCGCGGGGCCCTGCCCGCAGGCACGGGGGGGGGGGTGCGGGCTGGGGCCCGTGGGGCCGCCCTGCTGGGCCGCTGCCCTGCGCCGCACCGCGCTGGGGGCTGGGGCCCGACCGGCGCCGGGGGACCGGGGGCAGCCACGAGCAGGGGGCCTGAGCTTAGCCACGGCCTGCAAAACACCCCGCAGCGTGAGACGCTGCGAGGCCAAGGTGGTCCTTGGCAATGGGGGCGCCTGGGCTCGGCCTCCGCCGTACCCGTCCTGGGTCTGCGTGGCGTTCCAGGGGAACGGTGTTCTCCTTGTGCGGAAGGTGGGCTGGCCGTTCGGCCGTGCCCCGGCCGTTACCGATACTGCCAGAGGCGCTCGCACGCTCTGGCCCGTTACTGCTGCGGGACCGCGCCGTAGCCGAAAGAAGAGGTGTTGTGTTTTCTCACAGAAAAGCCTCCTACGGTCAGTGGAAGAAATAACCTCCTTCCGTGGCACTGACTCTTTTCGTCCAGTCCATAGCCGGCTTTCGGCTTTTGTCTTTACAGCATTCAGTTTGCTTTCTGCCAAGCTTTCTACCTGCTGTGAAACATTTGGATGGTTTTTTCCTGTTGCTTTTTTTCCCCCCTACTTGCTCCACAACTCCCACACCAACCACCCAGCGCGGCTCGCCTTTCAGCCCCCAGACCCAGGAGCCTTGCCCTGGGACGGCCCGTACATGTCAGCAGAGTTGTTCCAGCTCTCACCCTGTCCCTACCCAGCTGAGGACGTCTGTGTCCGTGAGAGACACCCAGACACTGCCCCTGCAGCGTGGCAGTCCCCTGCCCCGTCAGTGAAAACTGCGGCAATATCGGCTAAGTTTAAAAGCGTCGGCAGGAGGTGCAGGATACGTAAATAAAGCGGCGGTTGGCTGCCGGGTACGGGTGCGATATAAATACATTTTGTTTACAGGCCTTCGTGCCTATTCAGCGTTGAACGGCACCGCAGCCCACCCACCCCGGGGCTCACGGGGCTCGGAGAAGGGTCTCTCCAAGGGCACAACCTAAGGCAGCGCAGGAAGCCCAGCTGCCACGCTCCCAGTCGCTACGGGACGCTTGCTTACAGCTACACCGACGAGGGTGCGGATGAGGCTGGAACTAGCAGAAATGCTGACTCTTCTGGCCTTTTATTTGCGGAAGGCACAGCGCGCGAGCCTCGGCGGCTCACAGGAGAAGCGTGCGGCGCTGCCGGACTCTCATTCTCAGCTCACGTACTACTGCCAAAGCTCCTGCCCTGTGCTGTGCCAGATGCCGGCTGGCGTGAGCACCTGGGCTCCTGAGGGACCCCCTTGTCCTGAGAGCCAGAGGTACTCGCTTCCCTTTGCATGAGGCCTGTAGGAGATAGACCCTGCAATTTAAAAAATCTGTATCAAACGTGGCAGACTCAAAGGGGGGCATTTTAAAAAAGGCAGGTTTGTTTTCTTTTTTAACTTTACGATCTACAGCCTAGCAAAGAGCTCCCTTTCAGTGTCAGTCGCTTGGCCTTCTCCCCTACTGACGAGGTCCCAGCCTCCCGGTGAGATCTCGCTGGAGATATTCTCAGTTTCCCTCAGGTACGGGGCTGCCCTGGCCCGAGGCCAGCGAAGAAGCTGACTTTGCCCGTGCCTGAATCAGCAACACGTCCAGCAGGCGACTTGCAGAGCCCAGGGAACCCTCGTAAAGAGGTTTGGGGGTGGGCCGCGCCACATCTGCGGCATCGGCCGTGGGAAAGGACCGGCGCAGTAAAGCAGGTGGGTGAAACCGCGGTCCGCGCCAATACGTGCTGCTGCCTGGGGCATCGCTTTGCTGCGGGTCAAGTCAGATGCTCTCTGTAAGAGTCAGTCAGGGCAAAGGCCGCAGCAGATGTCTTTTCTGCTCATTTTAACAAAGGCTGGACGGAGCCCCTAGAGGAAGGCACTACGCGTCTTGCTGGGTCTGTTTGCCTGCCTTCTCGTAAGCCGTCGCGGAAACTTGCACGAGCAAAGCCTGTGCAAGCTGACGACAGCCACGCACGGTTGAAGAGGGAGCAGACGGTGAGAGCAGAGGTGCGCGCTCAGGCTGTGCGCTGGAAGCTAATGCTAATGCTGCAAAATAAAGAGTGGATTTTCTTTTTTGGGTTTAGGTGAGCACTAAACATGACATGTGCGTGTGTGCGTGTGTCTCTCGCAGGTTTTTGTCATACACCCCACCCCCCCGCCCCAAAAAAACCACCCGCACATGCCACGCGTTAAACAGTGGTTTTCCATTGTACTTAGACGTGCTTACATAGGTGTGTTGGTTTTTTTCTTTTTTCTTTTTTAATGCAGAAACAGCAATACGATAGATTTAATACAGCTAGCAATTAGATGGGTGTAGCTTTAGAGCGTCGGCTGTTTACAAAGCAACTGCACACCTTCTTTAACTCACAGTTTAAACAGGTAAACTTGCAGTGCATCACACGTGCTTTGTACAGTCACGGTCCACACGGCAGGCCAGATGCTTCCCCCTGCCTTGTCCTTGTTCCCCCGACTCCGACGGGACCGCCGAGGCCACCCTGGGGACAGCGCCGCTTTCTAGCAGCTGGGTTGCTTGCCTGGACGCCCCACAGACAAACAGTCATTTCCCCACTGAACCTCTTCTCAAATATTTTCCTAGCCCTGCAGGCCCCAGGTCCTTTGGTTCATATTTCCTTTTTTCCGGGCTTGATGCACAGGACCGACGATTTCCAGAAACAGAAACAGAGGCTGATTCAGTCCAGGCTAAACATTCTCTGACCTAAACCAAACTGCCTTCGAAGAGATAGCTGTACTGTAGGCACCACCTCGGGAACAGAAGTTGCCCTGTCATTAAAAAAAAAAAAAAAAAAAAAAAAAAAGGAGGAAAACAAGGCATTTCAGGCTGAGGAGGCTGAACGGTGTGCTGGGGGCGGTGGGGGGCTGGAAAGAAACAGTTCAGACGATTAGAGCGAGCTTGGCGTTGCAAAGCGTGCCATTATTTTTAATTCGGCAGTCAGAAGAAAATAGATTCTGACACTGATTTCCTGCGTGCTGCGGGAGTTCTCTCCTCAGCATTCCTGTGCACCATTTTACTTTTGTGTCCCGTCCGCTTCGCTTTTGCGCTGTAGCTCTCCGGTTCTAGCTACGCTTCCCACCACCCCCATTACGCTTTGACAAGCCCAGCTCTCACTGTGCTTCCCTTCCCTTCCCGTATGTGCGTGCAGGGAAAAGCCCGCGCGTCTGCCACTACAGGACACGCTCTGGGGGGCAGGAGAGATGACGACGCTCCCTGACAGAGGACACAGCTGAGGGGCGGTCCGCCGGGGCCGGGGAGATGGCAGCACCTTCCCTCAGCTGCCCCATCCGAGCACAGGTGCAGGTGCACACTGAGGAGAGACAAGCAGGCAGGAGCCGCAGAGCGAGAGAGAAAATAAAATTCACGGGCGGGTGCTACTTGCGTCTCATTTTTAGCGCAAGACATTAATTCTCAGCACATTCTTGGAGCTGCCCCTTTGGGACTCACGGAGAAGAGGGAGGTTGGCCACGCGGTGCAGCCCAGCTCTGCTTCCCCTAAATGGTTTTACTGTTCAGGTGTTGCCCTAATCTGGCCGGTACCCCCGCAAAGAGTTTGGGATTTCTGCTGCCTCTCCGGGCCAGCCACAGACCCCGACTTCATCGCAGCGAATGACCCTGCACTCGTCAGAGCGGTTGCCGAGTCACATCCCGCTGCCTTCCCTGCAGAACTGGAGACCCTTTTTCAGCCCTTGCCCCCTCTTCTCTCAGCTCGTCGCCCGTCCCTTTACCAGTGCCGGCACCGATCCTGCCTCCAGCTCGCCCTGTCCCCACCTGCGAGCGCCCAACAGGAGCTAAATGTCTCCTCAAGGATGCACGGAAGAGACGCGCAGGTAACCCAGCACAGACCCCCTGCAAACATCTTCTTTCCATTTGCTTTCCTCTCCTGACACGAAGGGATGACTTAGGAAAAGCGTACTGCTCGCATTTCACCTGCACCGCTTCTACTTTCACTCTCGCTCCCCTTGGCAGTAATTAATAGCGGTGGCGGGGGGGGCTGGGGCATTCCCCCAAAGCGGCTGCGGTTACATCCGGGCGGTTGTGGCACTCCATTAGCTTTGTAATTTTTAAATCTAAATCTTCTGGAATTGTTAGTTCTGGTCAGGAATCACCCGTACCTGCAAATTTTCTTAATAGCTACGCTTGAACCCAGCCACTGTTTAACAGCTCACCTTTATTTCTCTTCATTTAAGAACCCAAAGCTTCGTTTACTGCTTGGGTTGGAAGCAGGAGCTGTCGCTGCCTCCGAACTTTCTAACAGCCCTGTTACAATTTCAGTACTACCCGCTCCCGATTTAGCTTTCCGGGTCGATTTTCATTCTAGATTCTAAAATTTCCTTATTTTGTTTCTGATCAGGAGTCATTAATGCCTGCAGTTGATTTAATAACGGCTGCATTTAGATTGAGCTATTAATGACTCGCAACTCTATTTATGGCATAAAAAAGGACTGCCTTTATTTTTTTTAATTACAGATTAGGAATAATGACCGCCTGGTTTGTTCAGTAATAGCTGCGATTAAATTGAGTCACGACTCCTCCCTAAATAATATGTGTTTATTTGCACTCCTACAATTTAACCTCCCCTTCACTGGTCAGGGGCACCGACAAGTGCCCGCGCGTACCTCCGCGCCCCCTGCGCCGGCTCCCCAGGGAGCAGCCTCGTACCCTGACCAGAGTCTGCAGCGGCCCGTTGTCGGCCCAGCTCCTCGCCCTCGAGCGGCGGATCCGCTGCTGCCCAGAGGGGACGGAAACGGCGCGGGGTAAATGATAATGTGAAATGATAAACGAATAAAATGATCTCACAAGGGGGAAGAAAACCAGCAAAGCAAAAACCAAACCCCAAACAGAACACCATACCACTAAACCGCCTCACCGCCCCCTCAGCGCCCAAAACAGCATCCCGGGAGAAAAAAGGCAAAGCAGGCCACAAGGGACCTTTCTAGTACAGCTGCTGCCAAAGAGCGCCAAGCTCTGGAAGCCTTACCTCAGGCAACGCCTCCGCTTCTCTAAACGCCAGAGCACGCCTGCCCGGGGGGCTGAGACAGCCCCAGAGCTGCGACCGCCCGAGGGAACACGGGAGCCCCGGCGCCAGAGGAGCCCGGGGGCAGCGAGAGCTGCCCGAGCCCCGGCTGGGGCTCTTCGACCCCCGGGCCCCGCCCCCGCCCTTCCCACAGCGCCCCGCGAAAGGGGCGGGCCGAGCCCCCCGAGGGGGGAAGGCCCCGGGAGCCGTACGGGAGCCGCCTGGAGCTCCCGGCGCGGGAGGGGGGGGGGAGAGAAAACACCCAAACCGAGCCCCCCCCCCGAGCGGAGCAAACACAGGCTCGGGCCGTTGCCGGGGGGCGGGGCCTGTCGCTAAGGGGAGAGAGCCGGCACCGCCCCCCGGGCCGTTGCCAGGGGGCGGGGCCTGTCGCTAAGGGGAGAGAGCCGGCACCGCCCCCCGGGCCGTTGCCAGGGGGTGGGGCCTGTTGCTAAGAGGAGAGAGCCGGCACCGCCCCCCGGGCCGTTGCCAGGGGGCGGGGCCTGTCGCTAAGGGGATAGAGCCGGCACCGCCCCCCGGGCCGTTGCCAGGAGGTGGGGCCTGTCGCTAAGGGGAGAGAGCCGGCACCGCCCCCCGGGCCGTTGCCAGGAGGTGGGGCCTGTCGCTAAGGGGAGAGAGCCGGCACCGCCCCCCGGGCCGTTGCCAGGGGGCGGGGCCTGTCGCTAAGGGGAGAGAGCCGGCACCGCCCCCCGGGCCGTTGCCAGGGGGCGGGGCCTGTCGCTAAGGGGAGAGAGCCGGCACCGCCCCCCGGGCCGTTGCCAGGGGGCGGGGCCTGTCGCTAAGGGGAGAGAGCCGGCACCGCCCCCCGGGCCGTTGCCAGGGGGCGGGGCCTGTCGCTAAGGGGAGAGAGCCGGCACCGCCCCCCGGGCCGTTGCCAGGGGGCGGGGCCTGTCGCTAAGGGGAGAGAGCCGGCACCGCCCCCCGGGCCGTTGCTATGGGGCTGGGCCTGTCGCTAAGGGGAGAGAGCCGGCACCGCCCCCCGGGCCGTTGCCAGGGGGCGGGGCCTGTCGCTAAGGGGAGAGAGCCGGCACCGCCCCCCGGGCCGTTGCCAGGGGGCGGGGCCTGTCGCTAAGGGGAGAGAGCCGGCACCGCCCCCCGGGCCGTTGCCAGGGGGCGGGGCCTGTCGCTAAGGGGAGAGAGCCGGCACCGCCCCCCGGGCCGTTGCCAGGGGGCTGGGCCTGTCGCTAAGGGGAGAGAGCCGGCACCGCCCCCCGGGCCGTTGCCAGGGGGCTGGGCCTGTCGCTGAGGGGAGAGAGCCGGCACCGCCCCCCGGGCCGTTGCCAGGGGGCGGGGCCTGTCGCTAAGGGGAGAGAGCCGGCACCGCCCCCCGGGCCGTTGCCAGGGGGCGGGGCCTGTCGCTAAGGGGAGAGAGCCGGCACCGCCCCCCGGGCCGTTGCCAGGGGGTGGGGCCTGTCGCTAAGGGGAGAGAGCCGGCACCGCCCCCCGGGCCGTTGCCAGGGGGCGGGGCCTGTCGCTAAGGGGAGAGAGCCGGCACCGCCCCCCGGGCCGTTGCCAGGAGGCGGGGCCTGTCGCTAAGGGGAGAGAGCCGGCACCGCCCCCCGGGCCGTTGCCAGGGGGCGGGGCCTGTCGCTAAGGGGAGAGAGCCGGCACCGCCCCCCGGGCCGTTGCCAGGGGGCGGGGCCTGTCGCTAAGGGGAGAGAGCCGGCACCGCCCCCCGGGCCGTTGCCAGGGGGCTGGGCCTGTCGCTAAGGGGATAGAGCCGGCACCGCCCCCCGGGCCGTTGCCAGGGGGCGGGGCCTGTCGCTAAGGGGAGAGAGCCGGCACCGCCCCCCGGGCCGTTGCCAGGGGGTGGGGCCTGTCGCTAAGGGGAGAGAGCCGGCACCGCCCCCCGGGCCATTGCCAGGGGGCGGGGCCTGTCGCTAAGGGGACAGAGCCGGCACCGCCCCCCGGGCCGTTGCCAGGGGGCGGGGCCTGTCGCTAAGGGGAGAGAGCCGGCACCGCCCCCCGGGGCCGTTGCCAGGGGGCGGGGCCTGTCGCTAAGGGGAGAGAGCCGGCACCGCCCCCCGGGCCGTTGCCAGGGGGCGGGGCCTGTCGCTAAGGGGAGAGCCGGCACCGCCCCCCGGGGCCGTTGCCAGGGGGCGGGGCCTGTCGCTAAGGGGAGAGAGCCGGCACCGCCCCCCGGGCCGTTGCCAGGGGGCGGGGCCTGTCGCTAAGGGGAGAGAGCCGGCACCGCCCCCCGGGCCGTTGCCAGGGGGCGGGGCCTGTCGCTAAGGGGACAGAGCCGGCACCGCCCCCCGGGCCGTTGCCAGGGGGCGGGGCCTGTCGCTAAGGGGAGAGAGCCGGCACCGCCCCCCGGGCCGTTGCCAGGGGGCGGGGCCTGTCGCTAAGGGGACAGAGCCGGCACCGCCCCCCGGGCCGTTGCCAGGGGGCGGGGCCTGTCGCTAAGGTGGGTGGGGCCAGGTGGGTCAGCCATCAGACCGCCTGCCCGCCCATCGCGGGGGGCGGGGCCCGGTGCTAAGAGCGTGGCGAGGAGTATCAGCACCACCCTCACCGGGCTATCGCAAGGGGTCAACACCTGTCGCTAAGGGCTGTGGTACACGGCTCCAGCCCCCACGGTGCCGTCACCAGGTAGCGGGGGGGGGGGTGTCACTAAGTGGCGTGGAGAAGTGAGCGCGGCGAAGTGTCGCTACAGCCCGTGCACGGCTGCTGGCTGCAGTACCGCGGTTTGGCCGCACGGTGGCGGCAGAGAGCAGAAAAGGGCGCCACTGCGCATGCGCGGCTGCCCGCCTGCAGTACCGAGCCTTGGTCGCACGGTGGCGGCAGAGAGCTAAAATGGCGCCACTGCGCATGCGCGCCTGCCCGCCTGCAGTACCGCGGTTTGGCCGCACGGTGGCGGCAGATAGCAGAAAAAGGCGCCACTGCGCATGCGCGGCTGCCCGCCTGCAGTACCGCGCCTTGGTCGCACGGTGGCAGCAGAGAGCAGCAAAGGCGCCACTGCGCATGCGCACTGTCCTCCCGCCTGCCCCACTCGCCCCCACCCCACGCCCGAGGGAGGAGAAGCAGCACAAACCACCTGGGGAAAAAGGTCCCCTTTCCCACCCCCACACCCCCCCCGGAGTAAGCCCCATCAGTTGCTGTAGGCCTGCGGCATCAGGGCTGGGACAGGGAGAGCAGCAAGTCAACAGGTCCTGGAGGGTTAAAGAAGAAAATCCATCAGGGGAACACAGCTGCCCCTCTGAAGGCAGGCTGCCCGGGGTGAGGGGGGCAGCCGTGCGTCGGGGCACAGGGCAGCCAGGCAGACCAGATGCCAGCGGCTGCCCTGCAAAGGAGTTGTGCGCTGCTGAGCCTTGGGCTTCGTTGGCTTGGCAGCGCCTCGCCTCGCCACTGCTCATCCTGCGTAAGCACGAGGCTTCAGCGAGCACAGAACAGGAGGCCAGGGGAAGCGGGGGGGAGGAATGTCACCGGGGAAAAAAAGTCATGCAGGGGGGCCATCTCAGGGGACAGCGTCTGGGAGGTCACAGACACACGCAGAGGGAGGGCGGGGGAGGAGGCGGACACTGCCGGACAGGGGCATGTCTGGGCAGACACGCCATGGGGAACGTGCATGGGGATGACTGACACCAGGGGGGTCCCCCCAGGATAATCCCCAACGGGCAACTCACCTGGGCTTACCTGCAGCAGATGATCCGCTCCAGATAACCGACCCACTCCGGAGAATCCATTCCGGATAAGCCCCAGCAATGCCCCTCAAACTGCTGCTGTTTCACCCCAAATTTTCCCCAATTTGGGGTTTTTGGGGCGGTCGTTTGGTGGTGCTGATTTCTGTTTGGATGGCTTGGCTTTTTTTGTTGTTGGGGGTTTTGGGGGTTTTACCTTATGGAAAAGCAAAAAAAGCCAAAGGAACAAAGTTGGGATTGCTTTTCCAAACGGTTCACTTCTGGGTCTCTTTGGCCCTTTCCACAACAAAGAAATCGGTGATTTTTGCTCCTGGTTTTGTGCATGAGAATGGTTAGTGGGGTTCCAACCCATCCAACCCCCCACCGCTTTTTTTCCCCCCCCCGCCCTTTCCAGCTGCACAAACCCAGCAGGAGTGGGCTTTCCCAGGAGCCCCCAATTGTTTTCTTTCCCCCAAACCTGTTTGGGTGTTTTGCCTGTTTGGGGTTTTTCACCCCCCATTGCAGACCCAGACTTGGGGGCTTTGGGGTGTTTGTCTGCCCTGGCAGCAGCTCCCAGGCGGCCTGCGCAGCCCCAGAGGGGGAAGTCCCCATCTGGGGGAATCGGCCCCAAATCGGGATGGGAGAAGGAGAACGGGAAAGGGGCAGCATTTGAAAGCGCTTTTGTGTCTTCAGTTGATTGGGGGGTGGGGGTGGGGTGTGTGTCCAATTTTTAAATCCTCTCTATAAACATCTCTGTCAACATGGTTTCTTTGCATTTTAAAACCTTATATAGCATAGACATTTGCACTTGTGTGTCTACTTACACATCCTTACAGAGTACATCTATATTTTATATATACTATCTATTTTACATTTACATACAACACCTGTTTAGACTTAGCTATTAAATTTACACTTACACCTACTTAGGCTATTTACACTTACACAGCATATCTATTTACACATACCTGTTCAGACTTCCATATTAACACGTATATAAACCACCTATTTAGGCTAGCTATCTGCTTACTTACCCTTTGACACTTCAATCTTTTTCGACTTCTCTATTTAGACATCTACTTACAGTTATACCTAGGCTTATTTCACTCTATATAACCTCTATTTAGATTACACATCTGCTTAGACTATGTAACACACACTAAGCGTAGATGCTCGCTCTAGCCAGACTTTCTTCTGCTTTGAATTCCTTCATCTATCCTTTTTCTTCATTTTAAACTCCTTTATTTTTTAATTTAGATATTTAGACAGTCGAGTTACTTTTGTGGTTTAAAACCCTGTATCTCAATGTAGAATTTTTGTATCCTGAAATCCGTTATATAATATAGGAGAGAGAAGTTCTTATTTTAAAATCCCTTTATACATCTATCAATTAATATGACATGTCAATATATATAAAATAAGAGGTTTTTGTAATAGCCCCCCTCAATTTTCAGGCATTTTGGGGCTGCAACCCCCCTTTTTGGGGGGGAACCCCTACATGACGCCCCCACTCACCTGTTCCTCTGACGCATTATCAGCTCCCCCAGTGACACCGGGGCGCCCCGCATGACATCATCACACCACCCCCCCCACCCCCCCCACCCCAATTTTATTCACCCCCAAGAAGGGCACTAAACAAGGGAATCTACTCCAACCTGCAGCTCATTACTTTAATAGTGCCATTTACAAAGGTACACACACACACACCCCCACACCCCCCAGAAAAGGGGGAGCTCTGCTAAAATCTAAAAGGTGGGGCAGCCCCCCAAACAGCTGCAGCCCCCCCAGCCCCTGTCCACAGGCTAGCGGCCGCCCCACGGCGGAGCGGGAGCGTGCCAGAGGACAGTGTCACATCTCTCTCGGGCTCTGCTCGGCCACGCTCCCGCGCTGGGATGGGCTCCCCGGGGCGACAAACAGCCCCGGTCCCTGGGGGCCCCGACTCTCCCCACCAGGCAGCCCTCGCGGCCGCACCTGCGGGGCACCCGCTGGAGACAGAGCCGGGAGCCCCCAGGCAGAGGGATGGCCCCTTACCTTCACCACGCTTAACGACCGGCAGGCAAACCCGGGCCGGGGGGCATCTCTTGAGCATCACGAGACACTGAGAAGACATCTGAAAAACAGAAATCCCAAACTATATTTCAGCACGTGAATAAAATAGCACAGAAGAAAATGGAGGAACTCAGTCAGCACAAGGGATAGGAAGGAAATTGAGCCGCAGCAAGATTCTGGGCAAACGGGTCACGTCAAAACACAACACCTCCTTTAAAAGCTAGAGGGACTGGAACACTTGAAAACGGTATTAAGACTAACCGATACCATTTTGAACAGATTCTTCGCGTAACACTGAACGCTCTGGCTGGTGCTGGAAAACGTCTCATCCCTTCCTTACGGCACCGCTGCGGGGAGATAACCCCGTGAGGCTGCGGGGCAAAGTTGTACCGGAACCGGAACCTCCGCTTACAGATCCACCGCAGCAGCTACAGCCCTCGCCCTGCCGCCGCACGTCTTGCTGCCTGGCTCCACGAAGCCTGAAGCGAAGCGTCAAACTTGAAAGAGTAACGTAAAAAATTAAGAATAAATCTCAGTAATGCACTTTGTGCTGAGAAGGCGGGCGCGTGTTTACGCACATCCAATATGAGCGTCTAGGCTCTGAAAGCTTTCCATTTTCCTTCTGCGTTCATTTAACTCGCACAGCCGTTCACACCCGCCATAAGATTATCTATCTCCAAAATACACAGCAGCAACGTGACTGGGGGGTTTTGGCGTGTTATGGAGTCGGGAGGGACGTCCGCCCAGCTGCCCCGCCCAAGAGATGCTGCTGAACTGCCAGGGAAACGCGCATCGAAAGCGAGACTGAAATAAAATACTTAAGAGCGCTCCCTCAAAATACTGGTGGGAAAAAACCGCCCCCACCCCAACATTCAGTCGCCCCTCGTTAAAGGGGAGAAATAAAACATAGCAGCAAGGAGCTGGACAGAGAGAGATGAGGACAAACAAATAGCACGGGTCTACGTGACAGAGAACGTGGAATTAGAACACAGAGAGGGGGAGCCGGACAGAGAGAGAGGCCGAGAGAAAAATCTAGACGGGCTACGGCGGGCAGAGGCAGGAATTAAAACCTAGGGACAGGGAGCTGGACAGAGAGAGACGGAGATCACAGGGAACAGCGGCGGGTGCAGGAAGAACAGGAATTCAAGAATAGGGAAAGGGAGCTGGACAGAGAAGAACTCAGGCAGGCAAGTAACAGTAGCAGGGTACAGAGCAGAGCAGACGAACTAAAAAGCGCGGCGGGAGCGTTGAGGCAGACAGAGAGAGATTAAGAAAAAAGTCACGGGCTACGTGGCAAAGCAGGAGGAACTCAGAAACGGGGATGGCAACCAAGGGAGAGTGAGCTGGTGAAGGATAACGGGTATTCAAAGTGAGGGACGGGGAGCTGGGAAAAGCGAGGCAGAGAAAAACAGAATCACAGAGAGAATCACACAAAGCCAAAAAAGAAGAAACTGAACAACAGGAACAGGTGTAACCAAAGCGATGAAATCAACCAACCAGAGACGGTGTTCCATTACGGGAACACGGAGCGTACGAATCAGCGCATCTGTCGATCTGCATTTTAGTCCCTAGGCGATCGTTAATGTCAGCAGAACAACAGACAACGTGCTTCTGTCAGAAAAGGATGACAAAACGCGGTTTCGTGTAGCGCACTGAGAAAACTAGCCAAGACTGCCAAGATTAAGAGCCAAGAAGGTAAAAGGCAATTCTGGCAGGGGGAGATCGCGACCACCGACTCACGGACCACCACCGAGCCTGCGCAGTGATTTACATACGGAACGAGCCAGTTTGTACCGATCAGTAGACAGGACGATAATGAATATGTATGAATACGTAAAATTTTGATCTACAAATTCTACGGGAAAGGTGTGTGAGGTACGCACGCCAGGAGAAGCGATCCCCCGTGCATCTGGCGCCGTGAATAAAGAACGCCTGCTCTTTAATACTAGATTGGTGTTGAATAGATATTTCCGATTTTACCGTGTTTTTTGGTAACAGTTTTGGCACCCCAGATGGGAACCTGCTTTTGAATCTCGACGGATCCGCAGGACCGTGGGACCTGCAGTCAGCCCCAAGGAATTCTTGGGGAGAGCTTCCGATCCCCAGGCCAGAGAATTCTGAGAAAGATCCCCTGGACTGAAGTAAACAAGGCATTCGTTTAAGAAGAAACTTAGGTAGAATAATATGTGGCGTTAGCTTCCCACATAGGACAGGATAGTGGGTTTGAGTCCCACAGGCCTGCCCGTAAGGCGCGGCGAAAGCCACGCAGGGTTGGGGCCAAGAGGTACCTCGGTTGGTAAGTCTCTGCTAGGCGAAAGCCTGTGGAGCGGGACCCGAGGGTAGGGGGGTCTTCAACAGGGGGTTGAAGTCTCCAGGGATATCTAGCAGGGGGCTACAGATCCCAGTGGCGGATTCCCAGTGAGACCTCTAACGGGGGTTGGAGTCCCTCTGACTACTATTTGTGATAGTGCACTATCACAACTGCTAGTCGACTGGGAGATGGGAGCATTTCTGAGTAAGAAACCTATCCCACAGAGAACACCTTTGGGATGTACTTTGAAGCACTGGAAAGACATCGGGGGTGATGACCCACTAACTCGGAAACCATTAATTGAATATTGCAATCATTGGTGCCCAACGTATCAATTGGAAGGTGGGCACGAATGGCCAGAACAGGAGACATTGCAATATCATACCATCTTGCAATTAATGTTGTTTTGTAAAAAGGGAAGGCAAATGGGAAGAAGTGGCATATGTTGATTTGTTCTTTACACTGTGGAATCATCCAGCGTGGCAGAAACAGCGTGAGATATGTCCACAGGATTCTACGGCAATGTTTCTGAAAAGAGGAAAATGTGGTGAGAACTTGAAGTGTTGCTCTACTTGTGATACTGGATACTTCACTTGATGGAACTGACAAGAAAATAGTATTGAATACAGCCAGAAGGCAGGTGCAGGGAGCACATGCTAACAGGAATTTACAGAGAACAACGAATAAGAATTTTCCATCTACAAATCCCGAGTGGGACCCTAATCAGCCAGGACCCAGGGGAATGTTGACTAGATGTCAGAGACAGATTTTATTTGGAGTAAGACATGCAATGCCAAAAGCCATAAATTTTGACCCATTTATTAAGTGAGACAAGAATTAAAGGAGTCCCCCCCTTCAGCCTTTATGGAAAGGCTGAAGGTGACCACCAGAAAATATACTCATTTGAACCCAGAAAAAAACAGAAAAAGCAATTCAGTTGGTCTCTATATTCATAAGACAATCAGCCCCAGATTGGGGGGGGTGGGGGGGGGGAGTAAAAAAACCTTCAGAAACTAGAAGAACCTGAATCCAGAGATCTGGGTAAAATGCTTGAAGTAGCTTGGCATGAAGGAGACCAGAGGAATCAACCCTAGCTGAACACCTGGTTACACTGAAGCTAGGGAATGAAGAAATAGAATTTTTGGTAGATACGGGAGCCACTTCTTTGGTATTGAATACACGTAAAGAGAAAGTTGATCATAAACCAGTAGGTGTTGTTAGTGCGACAGGGCAAAGAAAAATTAGCCTTTCTTAGAGCCATTAAAGTTTAAATTGGAGAAGCAATGGGCAACTCACCAGTTTCTGTATATGCCTGAATGTCCACTGCCTCTGTTATGATGAGATCTATTAAGTAAATTAGATGCTCAAGTAACTTTTAAAGATGGAGAGATTAAATTACTAATACCAGAACAGAATCAAAAGCCACAGAGGCGAGAGCGTTTATGTTACAGGATTCCTCCAGGGAGGAACAGGTTCCCGAAGAAGTGGAAAACGTAGTAATTCCTTTGGTTTGAGCGAGCGGAGCTCCGGAGCGACCTAAGCGGGCAGAGCCGGTAAAAGTAACCTTAAAGCCTGGAGCCAAGCCGGTAAGGCAAAAACAATACCGTATTAAGCGAGAGGCTCGAAAAGGATTAGAGAAGTTAATTATAAATTTTTTTCAGAATATGAGCTCTTAGTAGAATGTGAATCAGAATATAGTACTCCTGTGCCGCCAGTAAAGAAATCTAGAGGCAAAGAGTATTAGCTGGTTCACGATTTAAGGGCTATATCTCAGGTGGTCCAAGATCTACATCCGGTAGTAGCTAATCCATACACTTTACTGACCTCTTTTAAAGGAGGAGCATAAATGGTTTACTGTACTAGATTTGAAGGATGCCTTCTTTTGCATACCTCCAGGCATAAAAAGTCAAAGCCTATTTGCTTTGGAATGGGAAAGCCCCACCACAGAATGAAAGACACAGCTAACATGGACCGTACTTCCACAAGGATTTAAAATTAGTCCTACGATATTTGGGACTCAGCTGGCAAGAAAAAAAATTAGAAATATAGAAATGTCTAGAAAAAACAGAACCCAGGGAGAGGCATACTGTTACAGAATGCAGACGACATTCTGATAGTGGCAGAAAGTAAAGAATAATGTTTTGAAATTTTTAAATTTTCTGGGCCAAGGAAGATGCGGAGTTTCCAGAAACAAAACCCAAATAGGAGAAGAAGCAGCCATTTATTTAGGATTTGAAATATCTCAGAGACAAAGACAATTAGAAAGTGAAAAGAAAGAAACTATTTGTCAAATTCCCGAACCTTGCGGCCCGAAGGAACTGAGAGCTTTTCTGAAAATAGTGAAATAGCGTCAGCTCTGGATTCTGAACTACAGACTGTATGTAAAACCATTATAGGAGGCACTGAAAGAATCAAAGGATAAATATTTAACCTGGACGCCCGGATGCCAAACGGCATTCAAAGAACTGAAAAGAGCCTCAGTGATGGCCCCTGCATTAGGCCTACCCGATTTCGCTAAACCTTTTGAGCTGTTTGTCCACGAAAGACAACATTTAGCCCTTGGAGTGCTGACACAGCGACTGGGAACCTGGAAGAGACCCGTGGGCTACTTCTCCAAACAACTCGACCACGTGAGTAAAAGATGGCCTGGATGTTTACGGGCAGTGGCAACAGCAGCGCTGCCGATCCAGGAAGCCCCAAAGTTAACAATGGGACAAAAGATGACAGTATGTGTCCCGCACATAGCGGTGACTGTTTTAGAACAAAAGGGGGGTCGTTGGCTATCCCTTAGCAGAATGTTGAAATATCAAGTTGTTCTGTTAGAACAAGACCATGTGGAATCGAAGACTACTGCTATACTGAATCCTGTATGTTTTTAACAACAGAAAACCTTACGGACAATTTCGAACACGATCGCTTGCTAACTATTGAACAAGTCTATTCCAGCAGACCAGGCCTGAGACACAAACCTCTGGGAAAATCCTGATCTGGAGTTGTTTACAGATGGAAGCAGCTCTGGGCGAGAAGAGAATGGCCGGATATGCTGTCGTTATCACCGCCGAGGGAATGGAGTCAGGGGCGCTGCCTGCGAACACCTCAGCACAGAAAGCAGTATTGGTAGCGTTGAAGCGAGCTCTGCGAATGGCAGAAGGACGAAGGATAAATATCTAGACTGATTCCAAACATGCATTTGGTGTGATCCACGATCATGGAGCTACTGGGAAGGAAAAAGGACTGCCATCAGCCCAAGAATCATTGATACAGCATAAAGAAGACATTCTCCAACTTCCGGAAGACGTGCAGAAACCAAAAGAAGTGGCGGTAAAGCGTTGCAAAGCTCATCGATTCGGCCAGACGGCTGTAAACATAAGCAAACGATTGACAGATAAAGCTGCAAAGAGGACTGCAGAGCAAGGTATCCTTGCACTAGTACCAGTAAAACAGATCGGAATTCCAAAGTTGAAACCGAGATTATTATAATAAATTGGATGAGCAATTAGCAGAACAATTGGAAGCATCACAAAACACAGAGAGATGGTAGGTAACACCAGAAAAACAAGTAATAATAATAACAACCCCACAAGTTATGACAGAACTTGCAAAAGAAAAGCATGAGCAAACACATTAGGGTGTAGATGCTACGGTTTTGAGTTTAAAAGCATCTGTAGCGTGTGTAGGCATGACAAGAACAGTTAAACCCATGGTAGCTAAGTGTCCAATCTGTCCTAGAAATAATCCCCTGAACCAAAGGAAACCACCTTTAGGAGTAACAAAACAAAAAATTCTCCCGGAAATTATTAGCAAATTAAGTTCTCTGAGTTACCCAGACAAAATAGATATAGCAGTATTTGTTAGTGATGATGGACAAATTTTCTAGTTGGCCAGAAGCTTTCTCGTGCTGCACCAACAAAGCTAGAGTAGTAGTTAAAATGTTGCTGAAAGAAATAATACCAAGATTTAGAGTGCCAACAGGAATGTCCTCTGGGAGAGGACCACATTTTTTTGCAGAGGTAGTTCAACAAATTAATAAAATTTTGGGTATAAAATGGAACCTGCATATGCCCTAGAGACCACAATCAAGTGAAAACTTTGAGAAGATGAACCAAACACTGAACTGACATAGTGGAATATTATTGATCTAGGATGGAAGTATTGAGAAAATGATTATTTCAAAACTTCCAAAGGGGGGAAATGTAACCAAAGCGATGAAATCAACCAACCAGAGACGGTGTTCCATTACGGGAACACGGAGCGTACGAATCAGCGCATCTGTCGATCTGCATTTTAGTCCCTAGGCGATCGTTAATGTCAGCAGAACAACAGACAACGTGCTTCTGTCAGAAACGGATGACAAAACGCGGTTTCGTGTAGCGGACTGAGAAAACTAGCCAAGACTGCCAAGATTAAGAGCCAAGAAGGTAAAAGGCAATTCTGGCAGGGGGAGATCGCGACCACCGACTCACGGACCACCACCGAGCCTGCGCAGTGATTTACATACGGAACGAGCCAGTTTGTACCGATCAGTAGACAGGACGATAATGAATATGTATGAATACGTAAAATTTTGATCTACAAATTCTACGGGAAAGGTGTGTGAGGTACGCACGCCAGGAGAAGCGATCCCCCGTGCATCTGGCGCCGTGAATAAAGAACGCCTGCTCTTTAATACTAAATCGGCGTTGAGGAGTTGTTTCCGATTTTACCGCGTTTTTCGGTAACACACGGAGTCAGACCAAGAGGGCCAGAGAAAGACAAAATACCGACAGGCTACAGAACAGAGCAGGAGGAATAAAAAAATAAAAACGGAGCCAGAGCCAGGCAGAGAGAGGCGGAGAAAGAACAAGTAGCCACAGGCTACAGGACAGAGAGAGGGAGGCCTGAAAAGACGGGGAGGCAGGGAGCCACTCAGAGCGAGATGGAGAAAGAAGGGGCGGGGGGGCGCCAAAAAAAAAAAAAAAAAAAATTTTGCAGCAGGTAAGGAAAGAGAGGGGGCCAGGGGGGAGAGACAGGGAGGGCCCAGGACGCACAAGAGAGGCAACGGGGCCCCAGTGGCCCAGGACTCACCGCGACTCTCGCTCTCAGCGCTGCTGGCACAATTTAGCCGTTCAGATGCTTCTTTCCCCTCCTCTCCGCCCTGCCTCTTCTGCAGCTCCAGACTCTAGGCCGTCCTCCACCTAAAGAGGATACATGGGTGTCTTACCGCTCTTACGAGATGAGGCTTCCTAGGCACGTAGCCTAGCTCGCTCGTGCACTACACGCCCGTACCCAACTCCCGGTTACGCGTACAGACCCTGCGGTGCACGTTGGTGGCCTGGCCCGCTGCGGGCTACGAAGGGGGATCCTCCCTCCCTCACCTGCAGGGACAGGCTCTCTCTTGCCTGCGGCAGGAAGGCAGCTGGCAGCCAGAGCGCCTTCAGTTTCTTCTGCTTTACCTTTCGTTGGCGTCTCCAGCTTCAGCCGAGGCAGCTCCTGTCCACAGCCGGGAAGGGCTCTGTGTGTCCCTTTTCGCCCCCGCGCTGCGAGGATGGCAACGCCGGGCAGAGAGAAGCCACGCAAGCCTGAGACGGCTGCAGTCAACGGCATCCCCGGGGGAAGGACAGACAACCACGTCCTCAGCACGGTCTCTGGGAGAGGGAAAGAAGAAACAGCGACCGTCATTACCGTCGATCGACCCTGGCCAAAGCCCCTCCTTGCGCAGGGGCTTCTGGACACACCGCCCCTTCCCCGCGCTACTGCTAAGGGCCCCTGCGCCGAGGGGGAATCCAGTGCGCTCGAGGGCCGGCTCGCTGCCTTCACGACAGGGCCTGGGGGCGGCCAAGGGCTACGCAGCACGCTTCCGGGGAGGTGCCGGGGCTGGGGGCAGGCGCACGGGGCAAGGGGGGGCCAGGGGAGGCTGAGCGGGAGCTCCGGTGAGCCGGGGAGGCGGCGGCCATCATCTGCGCCCTGGGCAGGGGGAAAAGGTCCTCCTCCTTTCCCTCTTCCCTTCTGTCAGCTCCCGGGGAACTCACCGCTTCTCGGGGAGCGGCCGCACCTGGAAGCCCCCAGAAATCAACACGAATCCAACCCCCAAAATACACCGCGCCTACCGTACGCGGCACGGCCGCCCGGCACCCGAGCGCCGGAACACCGCGCCTCCCGCCGCGCCCCGGCGAGCCACGTGACAGGGCCGGCAGCCACTGCGCCAGGACTACAGCTCCCGGCACGCTCTGCGCCACAACACGGCCGCCCGGGAGCCGCGCGCCGCAAGGACTACAGCTCCCGGCACGCTCTGCGCCACAACATGGCCGCCCGGCAGCCGCGCGCCACAAGGACTACAGCTCCCGGCATGCTCTGCGCCACAACACGGCCGCCCGGCAGCCGCGCGCCGCAAGGACTACAGCTCCCGCCATGCTCTGCGCCACAACACGGCCGCCCGGCAGCCGCGCGCCGCAAGGACTACAGCTCCCGCCATGCTCTGCGCCACAACATGGCCGCCCGGCAGCCGCGCGCCACAAGGACTACAGCTCCCGGCACGCTCTGCGCCACAACACGGCCGCCCGGCAGCCCCCCGCCACAAGGACTACAGCTCCCGGCACGCTCTGCGCCACAACATGGCCGCCCGCCCAGCCGCCACACGCACCACCACAGCTCCCGCCACGCCGCGAGCCCGCCCTCCCCGCTCTCTCACCCTGCGGGGCACCGTCCCTCCCGCCGATGCACCCGGAAGCCCCACCGAGCCCTCAGCACAGCCTCGCTCTCCCCACCGCCCGCTCCGACCCGCCGCTGCCCCGCCGCAGCCCTCCTCGGGGCTTGACCCGGCACGCAGCGGCCCCCCACCCAGCCCCCGCTCACCTCCTCCCTCGCTACACTCGCAGCCCGCTGACGCTCGGCCACAGCTCCGCTCCGCTCCGCCCTCGGCTCACACTGGCCCCCCGGAGCAGGGCACCACCCCTTTTCCAGCGAGGAGCCGGCACCGCCAGCCCCACTGCCCGCACCTGGGGCTCCTCCAGCCAGACCCCGCCCACAGCTGAGGCGCAGCAGCAACGGGGGGCCCCCTCCCCTCACCCCCACAGTGCACCACCTCCTCCCCCGGGCTCCATCACAGCCCCTTGCCCCACGCCAAGGGAGCGCAAACGCAGCCCTCAGGCCAAAGGAGAGGGCAGGTGTTTGTGCAGGCGCGCACGTAACAAGTCCCAGGAGCGATTCGTGGCTCAGGGTCCCCAACGCTCCCCCTGCCCCAAGGCCACCTCGGCCGCCGTTGCCGCAGCCGCACGGAGCTGGTGGTGGCTGGGATAGTGCTCATTTTCTCCACAGTAGCTAGGAAGGGATACGTTTTGGATTTATGCTCAAAACACCGTTAATAATGTAGAGATGTTTTGGTTCTTGCTGAGCACGGCTTCCACAGTCAGGGCCTCTTCTGGTTCTCTCAGTGCCCCACCAGCAAGTAGGCTGGGACAGCTGGGAAAGCTTTCCCAGCTAACTGACCAAAGGGATATTCCATACCATTTGACATCATGCTCAGCACACGCAGCTGGGGGAAGAAGGGGGAGTCCTTGGGGGGGGGGGGGGGCTATGGCATTTCTCTCCCTAAGTAACCATGACACATGACAGAGCCCTGCTTTCCCAGAGGTGGCTCAACACCTGCCCGCCGAAAAGGAGGAGTGAATTAATTCCTTGCTTTGCTTCCACGCACAGCTTTTGCTTTACCTATTAAACAGTCTTGATCTCAGCCCATGATTTTTCTCACTTTTACCCTTCCAGCTCTCTCCCCCAGCCCACTGAGGGTGGAGCGAGCAAGCAGCTCCCTGGTGCAGAGTTGCCAGCTGGGGCTAAACCACGGCACGCGCTTGTCCGCGTTTGGCAGGGAAGGGACCGTCCGTCGCCTGGCTCCTGGAGCGACGGGCTGCTGGGCAGAGGGGGAGGCCACCAAAGGTGAGGAGCAGGGCACAGGACAGTAGGAAGAGAGAAGAGAAGAGAAGAGAAGAGCAGCAGCCAGCTGGACGGGGGCGGGGGGGCGTGTGTGCGTGTAGTGAGAAGGCACGAGGCAGGGAACAGGACGGCCAGAGAAGGACAGGGAGCCTGACGGAGGTGGAGATACAAGCAGCAGAGAGAGGGGAAGAGAGGCAGCAGAAAGAGGGGGGAAGAGCAGGACACAGACCAACAAAGAAGGAAGAGGAGCAGGCTGGAGACGCACAAAGAACCTGGGGCAGGCAGCACGACAGCGAGGGAGGAAAGAAGAATAGGGGCAGGAAGCTGGACCGAGCGCGATGGAGACAGACAAGACAAGCGACAAGAACAGGGCAGAAAGGGAAGAATGAAGCCACGGGGACAGGGAGCCGAGACAGCCAACAACGGAGGGAAGGGGCCGGGGAGGGAACACCACAAAACAAACCATGGGGCTACGTGGTACAGAGCACGAGAAGGCAGAGAATTAAGAATTAGGGACAGGGAGCCAGAGAAACAACAACAAAAAAAACACCCAAAACAAAGGGAGATGGGGAGCAAAAGGAATCGCAATGCGTACAGAAAGGAGAGAGAAACAATTCTAAAACAGGGTCACGGGGAAGCCAGAGACAGCAAGATGGAGAAAGGACAAAAGCTACAGGCTACAGGGCAGAGAGGGAAGAATTAATGAATAGACACAGAGAGCTGGGCAGAAAGAGATGGAGAAAGGCTGAAGATCACACGGCCAACAGGGAAGAGAGAAGAGAGGGAGGAATTTTCAAAACAGGGGCAAGAAGCCAGAGAGAGGGAGAGAGGCGCAACAATAAAATGGGGACAGGCCACAGGGCGGCGAGGAGGGAATCGATGAATAAGAACAGGAGACCAAAGAGAACACAATGTAGAATGGAAAAAAGGAACAGCGGCCTACAGGGAAGGAGGAATTAAAGATCAGGCACTGGGAGGCAGACAGAGACACATGAAGAAACAAGTAGGAAAAAAAAAAAAAAAACCACACAACGGCAATGGGCTACAAAGACAGACAGAGAGGGAAGAAATAAAACATAGCAGCAAGGAGCTGGACAGAGAGAGATGAGGACAAACAAATAGCACGGGTCTACGTGACAGAGAACGTGGAATTAGAACACAGAGAGGGGGAGCTGGACAGAGAGAGAGGCCGAGAGAAAAATCTAGACGGGCTACGGCGGGCAGAGGCAGGAATTAAAACCTAGGGACAGGGAGCTGGACAGAGGGAGACGGAGATCACAGGGAACAGCGGCGGGTGCAGGAAGAACAGGAATTCAAGAATAGGGAAAGGGAGCTGGACAGAGAAGAACTCAGGCAGGCAAGTAACAGTAGCAGGGTACAGAGCAGAGCAGACGAACTAAAAAGCGCGGCGGGAGCGTTGAGGCAGACAGAGAGAGATTAAGAAAAAAGTCACGGGCTACGTGGCAAAGCAGGAGGAACTCAGAAACGGGGATGGCAACCAAGGGAGAGTGAGCTGGTGAAGGATAACGGGTATTCAAAGTGAGGGACGGGGAGCTGGGAAAAGCGAGGCAGAGAAAAACAGAATCACAGAGAGAATCACACAAAGCCAAAAAAGAAGAAACTGAACAACAGGAACAGGTGTAACCAAAGCGATGAAATCAACCAACCAGAGACGGTGTTCCATTACGGGAACACGGAGCGTACGAATCAGCGCATCTGTCGATCTGCATTTTAGTCCCTAGGCGATCGTTAATGTCAGCAGAACAACAGACAACGTGCTTCTGTCAGAAACGGATGACAAAACGCGGTTTCGTGTAGCGGACTGAGAAAACTAGCCAAGACTGCCAAGATTAAGAGCCAAGAAGGTAAAAGGCAATTCTGGCAGGGGGAGATTGCGACCACCGACTCACGGACCACCACCGAGCCTGCGCAGTGATTTACATACGGAACGAGCCAGTTTGTACCGATCAGTAGACAGGACGATAATGAATATGTATGAATACGTAAAATTTTGATCTACAAATTCTACGGGAAAGGTGTGTGAGGTACGCACGCCAGGAGAAGCGATCCCCCGTGCATCTGGCGCCGTGAATAAAGAACGCCTGCTCTTTAATACTAAATCGGCGTTGAGGAGTTGTTTCCGATTTTACCGCGTTTTTCGGTAACACACGGAGTCAGACCAAGAGGGCCAGAGAAAGACAAAATACCGACAGGCTACAGGACAGAGCAGGAGGAATAAAAAAATAAAAATGGAGCCAGAGCCAGGCAGAGAGAGGCGGAGAAAGAACAAGTAGCCACAGGCTACAGGACAGAGAGAGGGAGGACTGAAAAGACGGGGAGGCAGGGAGCCACTCAGAGCGAGATGGAGAAAGAGGGGGGGGGGTGCAAAAAAAAGAACTAAAAAAAATTTTGCAGCAGGTAAGGAAAGAGAGGGGGCCGGGGGAGAGACAGGGAGGGCCCAGGATGCACAAGAGAGGCAACGGGGCCCCAGTGGCCCAGGACTCACCGCGACTCTCGCTCTCAGCGCTGCTGGCACAATTTAGCCGTTCAGATGCTTCTTTCCCCTCCTCTCCGCCCTGCCTCTTCTGCAGCTCCAGACTCTAGGCCATCCTCCACCTGAAGAGAATACAAGGGTGTCTCACAGCTCTTACGAGATGAGGCTTCCTAGGCACGTAGCGTAGCCTAGCTCGCTCGTGCCGGAGCTGGGGGCAGGAGCACGGGGCAAGGGGGGCCAGGGGAGGCTGAGGGGGAGCTCTGGTGAGCTGGGGAGTCGGCTATCTTCTGCACCGTGGGCAGGGGGAAAAGGTCATCCTCCTCCTCCTCCTTTCCCTCTTCCCTTCTATCAGCTCCCGGGTAACTCCTGGGGCTGCCCTCACCCGCTCGCCTTTAGCATACCAGAAGCCTGCCTCGGCAGGTCGTTTGAAGCTTCCCATCCCACCAGCCCCAGTAGTGCAGGCACACAAGGAGACACCCCTGCACCCACCAAAGGGGCTCGCTCACCTCACCGGCAGCCCTAGGCCTCACCCGACACAGGGAATCGTGTCCGACACACCACCACGCTGCAGCAGGAGCGGAGGAGGCCTTTCCTTACCAGGAAGCAGCAACGAGCACGGCGGCATCACCTCGCAGGCACCGCAGCATCGCAGGGCTGTCACCTGCGGAGAGAGCAATGGGGATCACAGGGACGCCACCGCGCGTGCGCGGCTCCCGGGCTCAGTACCCAACTCTGGTCGCTGGGCAGCAGCATTATCTGAATTACTCTTCTCGATTAATACCATCCAGAAACCGTAACTTGGCTGCATCCACAGAGCTTCTATTCCTCTGCACCTTTCCCCCTCGCAGCCCCAGCAGCACTGTTCATTGCCTCTGCACCAAACAGCAAAGCATCTCGAGCATTTCAGTCCTTTCCTCTCGACTGCTTAAAAAAATCTGGTGCTTGCTACTGTCCATGCCACTGCCCCCCCCGCCCATGCCTGAGGGAGGAGAAGCAGCACAGCAAACCTGGGGAACAAGGTTGGGTCCCCCACCCCCGCAGAATAAGCCCCAGGAACTGCTTGTAGGCATGTGGCATCAGGGTTGTGATAGGGTTTTGTTTTGGTTTTCTTTTTTTTCCCCTGCCTTCTTTACATAATGTATTAATTGGGGTTGCTTTTCCAAACTACTGAGTTCTGTGGGGACTTTTTGTGCTTTTACCCTACAAAAAATGGTCATTTTCACTTTCGGTTTTGTGCATGAGAATGGTTGGTGGGTGCTTTTAGGTGGTTGTTCCTTCCCCACCACCACCCTTTTTTTCCCTTTCCAGCTGCACAAATCCAGCTGGAGTTGGCTTTCCCAGAAGCCCCAAGTTGTTTTCTTTCCACCAGAATTCTTTCTGTTTTTTTCACCCCCCATTGCAGACCCAGAGTCAGGGGGTTTGAGGTATTTTTGTGCCCAGGCAGCAGCTCCCAGGCTGCATAAGCAGCCCCACAGGGGGAAGTCCCCGTTTGAGGGAATCGGCCCCAAATTGGGATGGGAAAGTGAAGACAAGGGAAAAAAAAACCTGAATAACCTGAAAAAGAACACCTACTCCAGCCCACCAAGCACCGGTCACCTTGCCTGACTCACCTCCAGGGCCCAGATCACGCTCGGCTCATCGCTTAGCGCCCTCGGATCACAAAAAAAAAAAGAGTAAAACCCATAATGGAGCCCTATAGCCATCAGTCACATCTTCCCTCCAGTACTACACAGACTCACCTTCTTCCAGCGCTCCCCTGGGCTCTCCTCCGTTGCCCTGCACGACTCATCCACCTGCACCTGGAAAAACAGTGTTACTGAACAAGTCACCTGGAGGCACAGCAACAGCTTAACCATTCCACAGCTCTTGCGCCCCCGTAGGAATACCATCTAGAGCCCAACTACAGCCTGCCGTTAAAGGAAATGCGTTAAATCAAACGTTAAGCCCTCGCACGTACAAGCCGGAACAGCAAACACACGGCACGCTCGCGCACCCAGGGCGCAGCCCGACGGAGGTCCACGCGCACCTCGCCAGTCTGATGCGGAGCCGCCCAGCATCCCTGAGAGCACAGCTGCAGGCGCAACAGCAGTTTCACCTACACCCATCTCAGCGCGCAGCGCTTCTGAAGCTTTAAGCTGAAAGCCCTACCTTGACCCTTGGCCACACTAGAAGCGAGCCGTGGCTAGGACTCCACAGAAACACAGCAACACAAATTGCACACCCACAGCGGCGACAGCCTTGCAGCTATTTAGACCAGGAACAACAGAGAAAAGTAAAACAGCTTCATCACCCGCACAGGAAAAGCAGCAGACGGAGACAAAGGGTCAGCATTCACAGCCCTTACAGAACACAGGCGTTCTCTCTCCTTCCACTCCTAAACCCATCCCCACTTAGGTCTAAATATCGCAGCCCTGCTGGGGCAATATCGAGAGCGGGGAACAAGAGCCCTGCCGCCCGCCGTTTGTGCGGCAGGACACAAAAACAGAGGGACATGTTTTGCCACACACAACCCTGAATCTCCTGAAAATTTATGTTTACCAAAAATAGCCATTTGGAACATATTCCCAAAAACATTCGGCAATGAAACGCTTACGTGCTTGACACCCGCACATTTTTGGGGAACTTGCTATTTGCTTCCTGGTTTTGCTGGTCTTCCCTCAGAAGTTCTACCTGCAGCCAAGTTATTCCCACCCGCCCGACCGGTTCAACCATTCACCTTCCTGGTATTACCAGCACATTGACACAGGCGAGGAACTTAACTGCTCTTCTAAAACTATCCAAATGACAATCACAGCCCTGAAAGAGGAGTGGAAGAGAAGAAAAGGAGAGATCAGGCAGCAAAGATGCCCTGCAGGCTGCTGCCAGCCAACACTGCACTCTTTTGTTAAAGCCACCCCACCCCCCCAAACGCAAAAATAAACCCCATGACTTTGTGGAGTGCGGTTTTTTTTTCTTTTCCGCAGTCCTTCTGGAGCTCATCCCTGTCTCAGCATCTTGTCTTGTCAGAGCATGAAGATGCAGATGATCTGTATCCCGACGACATCTGCATGGGATGAATACATTTTCAGAAATAGACCAGATCTGTGAGACTCCTGTCACCTTTGTGGTTTTAATAATCATAACTCAATTTTGTCGACTGACACACTTGTGAGAACTAACTTTGAAACTTAGCCTCTCCTTGGGGAAAAAAACGTGTTAGACACCAAATGAAACTGATTCAGAGCTCCGAACCACGATGGAGCCGATAGAGCTGCTGTGACTTAGTTTGTATGATTAATTAATTGGTTAATAACTATCCTAAGCAGCACAGAAAGAAGAGCTGGACCCAAAGAGGGTGTGCTGTGCTGGATCCAAAAAGCACCCTTCCTCCAGAGACCCGCCTCAGGTGGCGAGTTCGCTCTGGTGCATGCCGGCCTCCCGAACTTCGGGGTCCGATGTGACCGGACCCCCACCTCCGGGGAGGGTCCGCGTACCCTGCCCAACCCCTGCTTTCCCCTGCAGCCCCCAATGCCCCCACCCCACCCCAACCCCCCAGCCTGCACAAGCAGCCAAACCGGCTTCTGCTTTTGGCCCCCAAACCAGCTCACTTTGGGACCGTTTCTGAGCTAAAAAGCCCAGCTGCTGAGCCTGTTCTCAAGTCCCAAAAATGCAGCACTCGACCTCTGCTCCTCAGCCCAAAACCACACGACTTAGTCCCCTCGGTCAGGCCCTCAAAACGCACGACTCGATCTGTTTCAGGGCCCCGGCGTCAGCCACAGGAGCCTGCTCCCACGGCCCAGGAACAGAAGAGCTGCGCTCTCCCCGCTCAGGGACCAAACCAGCTGAGCCTGGCTGCGTCCCGGCCCCCTCCGCAGTCCCCACGGGCAACGCTCAGGGCCGCGGAGAGCGCAGCCACCCCGCAGCCCCGCACCCCCACGGCCCACGCGGGCACTGTCGGGGAGGCCTCGGGAACTGAACTGCGCGGGCCCGGCCCCGCACCCCGGCGGGGCAGCCCAGCGCCGGCCCGGCAGCGCTTTCCTCCTGCTCTCGCAGGCCTCGTTTCCCCGGCACCGCCGGGCCCGCACCCCAACCCCACAGGGGGCCGGGCCCAGCCCGCCTCCAGCAAACCGCGGCGGCAGCAGCCGGGGTCCCTGCCTGCCTCGCGGGCAAGGGGGGACCCGCCCGGCACCGCAGGGGCCCCCGCCGGGGTCGCCGCCGCCGCCCGACCCCGACGAGGAGCAGCCGAGAGCCGGGTGGGGCTGCCCCTACTTCCCCACGGCCGGGCACGGGCTCGGCCCCAAAACCCAACCACCGACCCACGACAGCGCTCGGCCCGGGGCCGCTGCTGCCCGCAACCCCCCCCCCCCGGGGACTCCGCGGACCGGGAGACCCCACAGCCGAAACCCGCCGACCCACAGCGCGCCCAGCCACGCACGCGGCTCCTCACCTGCCCCCCGGCGCGGCTCCGGCTGCCCCACGGCCCGGCACGGAGCCGAACCCGGCCACCGGACCATCCGCCGCCCCCCCGCAACCCCCGGACGCTCCGGGCCGGTTCTCGTCCCTTTTCGCTCCGACGCCTCGAGCCGAGCCGGCCCCGCTCCTCCGAGCTACCGGCGGTGCCCGCTCTGCTGCTCGGGGCCGGGCCCTGTTCTCACCCGGCCGCGAGAAGCCGCCCCGGGGTCTCCTCGGTGCGTCCAGCCCCGTGCCGTGCCGGAGCGGGGAGAGCCGGGTACGAGCGCGGAGCCCTGGGGCAGGGGTTGCCCCAGTGCCGCCGACGGTGTGGGGGGGTGTGTCGTCGTCCCCCGCCCCACGCGGGGGGCGCACACACGGTACACCCGCGGGCAGGGGCATCCCCGGGGAGCCGTGCGGCCGGGCTGCGCCGTAGGAGGGGAAGGTGATGTTGGTTTCCCATTTTCCCCGCAGCCTGATCCTCCCCCCTCCCCCGTACTGAGTTGCCCCCCCCGCCCACCCCTTCCCGCGCGTTACAGCCCGCGAAAAAGCTTTTAACAACCCCATCGACAACACTCCCTTTATCCCTCTTCCAGCAGCAGCAGCAGCGAGAGATTAAGCCAACTGCAGCAGAGAGGAGGAAGGCAAGGAGAGCCTTTTCAAGCAAGGGCAGGACAAAAATGCACGGCGTGGACAGGCACAGGAGAGGCTGCGTTATCTGGAAAGCACAACACCTACCCGAGGGCAGAAAATAAGGAACGAATCGTTTCCAAGGAGCTGCAGCAGACAGGTCACCTTTTTCTTTATTGCTCTCCTGCCCTTTGTTATCCAAAGCGATAGGCTTCACCACCGGGCAGAAAATAGCTGCCTAGATTTACACGGACAACCAGAAACAATCAAGCCACCCAGGAAAAAGTTCACAGCAGAGGTATAACACATCAGCAGCTAAAACATTTGTTACGCAGGCACAACCAGGCACTAAACAAAGGCTTTCCAACATTGGAGATCTAGAACAGGTAGACATTAGCACAGAAGCGCAAGGGGCTCCGTCACCCTGCGCAAATCTCCCCGTGCCTACACACGCACACGTTCAGAAGTTTTTTATCAGAAAACGCCTGACTGAGCCATTTGCCACAGTCACGAGACTCACGACATAAGACACGAGGTGGGCCCAGAGTTTTAAGGCAAAAATACCTCCCCCGCCCCCCACCCGAGGTCTTTCAGGCTCCAGACCTGCCATCTCCCCGCACCAAACCTCCCCGGCCAAAGGGTTTCAGGTGGCCCAAAACACAGTACACAGAAAATAAACGGGGAAAGCCCTACATTGTGCAAAAGAGAACGATGCCCGACCAGGGCTTCTCTGCGGGGCCCGAGCTCGGCACGGAGCCCCCCCCCGGCACGAGCCCGGCCCCGGGGCCGGCACGGAGGAGCCAGCCCCCCCCCGGCACGAGCCCGGCCCCGGGGCCGGCACGGAGGAGCCAGCCCCCCCCCGGCACGAGCCCGGCCCCGGGGCCGGCACGGAGGAGCCAGCCCCCCCCCGGCACGAGCCCGGCCCCGGGGCCGGCACGGAGGAGCCAGCCCCCCCCCGGCACGAGCCCGGCCCCGGGGCCGGCACGGAGGAGCCAGCCCCCCCCCCTCCCCCGCCCGGCCCCGGGGCCGGCGCGACGGAGCTCCCCCCCCCCCCGCCCGGCACCGAGCCCGGCCCGGGCCGGCGACGGAGCCCCCCCCCCGCCCGGCCCAGGGTCGGGCCCGCACGGAGCCCCCCCCACCCCCGGCCCACAAGGAGCCCCCACCGCTGCCCGAACTCACCCACCAGCGCTCTCCGGCCCCCGGCTACGGCCGCGCTGCTCTCTCAGGCGGCTGCCGCAGACGAGGATCGGGAGCCGCCAGGCCTCCAGGAGTCCCGAGGGGATGCCGGCCACCGCAGGGGATGGCTGCCTGCGGCCGGACTGCCGCGGCGCTCCCCGCCCAGCTCCGAGCAGTCTCCGCCGGCCACGGGCTTCCCACGCCGGGCCGCAGAGGGGCCCCGGCACCGCAAAGAGACCCCTCGCGACCCGGCCGCCCCACGCACCTCTCCCACCTCCGCTCCGCCGCGCACGCGCCACCGGAAGCCCGGGCCCCGCGGGGCGGCCCTTAGAGGGCGGCCGGAAGGACCGGCCCCCACCGGCCCCGCCCCCGCGCCGGACCGCCCCCGCGCCCAGCCGGTGAGCGCCAGCGCCCCCTGCTGGCCGGGCCGCGCTCAGCTCGCGAGGGCGCCGAGGGCCGGGCGGGGCGGGACGCGCCGGCTCGGGGCCGGCTCCTTTCGGGGCGAGCGGGCGAGCGAGAGACCCCTGCGGGCCCCGGTCACGGCCGGGCAGAGCCGCGCGCCCTCCGGGAGCGGCTGAACGGGGCTGCCGCTCGTGACACGTACCGAGCCGTCCGCGACGGGAGCGAGCAGAGGAGGAAGGGGCCGGCGGCCGCGGGGCCCTGCCCGCAGGCACGGGGGGGGGGTGCGGGCTGGGGCCCGTGGGGCCGCCCTGCTGGGCCGCTGCCCTGCGCCGCACCGCGCTGGGGGCTGGGGCCCGACCGGCGCCGGGGGACCGGGGGCAGCCACGAGCAGGGGTCCTGAGCTTAGCCACGGCCTGCAAAACACCCCGCAGCGTGAGACGCTGCGAGGCCAAGGTGGTCCTTGGCAATGGGGGCGCCTGGGCTCGGCCTCCGCCGTACCCGTCCTGGGTCTGCGTGGCGTTCCAGGGGAACGGTGTTCTCCTCGTGCGGAAGGTGGGCTGGCCGTTCGGCCGTGCCCCGGCCGTTACCGATACTGCCAGAGGCGCTCGCACGCTCTGGCCCGTTACTGCTGCGGGACCGCGCCGTAGCCGAAAGAAGAGGTGTTGTGTTTTCTCACAGAAAAGCCTCCTACGGTCAGTGGAAGAAATAACCTCCTTCCGTGGCACTGACTCTTTTCGTCCAGTCCATAGCCGGCTTTCGGCTTTTGTCTTTACAGCATTCAGTTTGCTTTCTGCCAAGCTTTCTACCTGCTGTGAAACATTTGGATGTTTTTTTCCTGTTGCTTTTTTTCCCCCCTACTTGCTCCACAACTCCCACACCAACCACCCAGCGCGGCTCGCCTTTCAGCCCCCAGACCCAGGAGCCTTGCCCTGGGACGGCCCGTACATGTCAGCAGAGTTGTTCCAGCTCTCACCCTGTCCCTACCCAGCTGAGGACGTCTGTGTCCGTGGCAGACACCCAGACACTGCCCCTGCAGCGTGGCAGTCCCCTGCCCCGTCAGTGAAAACTGCGGCAATATCGGCTAAGTTTAAAAGCGTCGGCAGGAGGTGCAGGATACGTAAATAAAGCGGCGGTTGGCTGCCGGGTACGGGTGCGATATAAATACATTTTGTTTACAGGCCTTCGTGCCTATTCAGCGTTGAACGGCACCGCAGCCCACCCACCCCGGGGCTCACGGGGCTCGGAGAAGGGTCTCTCCAAGGGCACAACCTAAGGCAGCGCAGGAAGCCCAGCTGCCACGCTCCCAGTCGCTACGGGACGCTTGCTTACAGCTACACCGACGAGGGTGCGGATGAGGCTGGAACTAGCAGAAATGCTGACTCTTCTGGCCTTTTATTTGCGGAAGGCACAGCGCGCGAGCCTCGGCGGCTCACAGGAGAAGCGTGCGGCGCTGCCGGACTCTCATTCTCAGCTCACGTACTACTGCCAAAGCTCCTGCCCTGTGCTGTGCCAGATGCCGGCTGGCGTGAGCACCTGGGCTCCTGAGGGACCCCCTTGTCCTGAGAGCCAGAGGTACTCGCTTCCCTTTGCATGAGGCCTGTAGGAGATAGACCCTGCAATTTAAAAAATCTGTATCAAACGTGGCAGACTCAAAGGGGGGCATTTTAAAAAAGGCAGGTTTGTTTTCTTTTTTAACTTTACGATCTACAGCCTAGCAAAGAGCTCCCTTTCAGTGTCAGTCGCTTGGCCTTCTCCCCTACTGACGAGGTCCCAGCCTCCCGGTGAGATCTCGCTGGAGATATTCTCAGTTTCCCTCAGGTACGGGGCTGCCCTGGCCCGAGGCCAGCGAAGAAGCTGACTTTGCCCGTGCCTGAATCAGCAACACGTCCAGCAGGCGACTTGCAGAGCCCAGGGAACCCTCGTAAAGAGGTTTGGGGGTGGGCCGCGCCACATCTGCGGCATCGGCCGTGGGAAAGGACCGGCGCAGTAAAGCAGGTGGGTGAAACCGCGGTCCGCGCCAATACGTGCTGCTGCCTGGGGCATCGCTTTGCTGCGGGTCAAGTCAGATGCTCTCTGTAAGAGTCAGTCAGGACAAAGGCCGCAGCAGATGTCTTTTCTGCTCATTTTAACAAAGGCTGGACGGAGCCCCTAGAGGAAGGCACTACGCGTCTTGCTGGGTCTGTTTGCCTGCCTTCTCGTAAGCCGTCGCGGAAACTTGCACGAGCAAAGCCTGTGCAAGCTGATGACAGCCACGCACGGTTGAAGAGGGAGCAGATGGTGAGAGCAGAGGTGCGCGCTCAGGCTGTGCGCTGGAAGCTAATGCTAATGCTGCAAAATAAAGAGTGGATTTTCTTTTTTGGGTTTAGGTGAGCGCTAAACATGACATGTGCGTGTGTGCGTGTGTCTCTCGCAGGTTTTTGTCATACACCCCACCCCCCCGCCCCAAAAAAACCACCCGCACATGCCACGCGTTAAACAGTGGTTTTCCATTGTACTTAGACGTGCTTACATAGGTGTGTTGGTTTTTTTCTTTTTTCTTTTTTAATGCAGAAACAGCAATACGATAGATTTAATACAGCTAGCAATTAGATGGGTGTAGCTTTAGAGCGTCGGCTGTTTACAAAGCAACTGCACACCTTCTTTAACTCACAGTTTAAACAGGTAAACTTGCAGTGCATCACACGTGCTTTGTACAGTCACGGTCCACACGGCAGGCCAGATGCTTCACCCTGCCTTGTCCTTGTTCCCCCGACTCCGACGGGACCGCCGAGGCCACCCTGGGGACAGCGCCGCTTTCTAGCAGCTGGGTTGCTTGCCTGGACGCCCCACAGACAAACAGTCATTTCCCCACTGAACCTCTTCTCAAATATTTTCCTAGCCCTGCAGGCCCCAGGTCCTTTGGTTCATATTTCCTTTTTTCCGGGCTTGATGCACAGGACCGACGATTTCCAGAAACAGAAACAGAGGCTGATTCAGTCCAGGCTAAACATTCTCTGACCTAAACCAAACTGCCTTCGAAGAGATAGCTGTACTGTAGGCACCACCTCGGGAACAGAAGTTGCCCTGTCATTAAAAAAAAAAAAAAAAAAAAAAAAAAAAGGAGGAAAACAAGGCATTTCAGGCTGAGGAGGCTGAACGGTGTGCTGGGGGCGGTGGGGGGCTGGAAAGAAACAGTTCAGACGATTAGAGCGAGCTTGGCGTTGCAAAGCGTGCCATTATTTTTAATTCGGCAGTCAGAAGAAAATAGATTCTGACACTGATTTCCTGCGTGCTGCGGGAGTTCTCTCCTCAGCATTCCTGTGCACCATTTTACTTTTGTGTCCCGTCCGCTTCGCTTTTGCGCTGTAGCTCTCCGGTTCTAGCTACGCTTCCCACCACCCCCATTACGCTTTGACAAGCCCAGCTCTCACTGTGCTTCCCTTCCCTTCCCTTCCCTTCCCTTCCCGTATGTGCGTGCAGGGAAAAGCCCGCGCGTCTGCCACTACAGGACACGCTCTGGGGGGCAGGAGAGATGACGACGCTCCCTGACAGAGGACACAGCTGAGGGGCGGTCCGCCGGGGCCGGGGAGATGGCAGCACCTTCCCTCAGCTGCCCCATCCGAGCACAGGTGCAGGTGCACACTGAGGAGAGACAAGCAGGCAGGAGCCGCAGAGCGAGAGAGAAAATAAAATTCACGGGCGGGTGCTACTTGCGTCTCATTTTTAGCGCAAGACATTAATTCTCAGCACATTCTTGGAGCTGCCCCTTTGGGACTCACGGAGAAGAGGGAGGTTGGCCACGCGGTGCAGCCCAGCTCTGCTTCCCCTAAATGGTTTTACTGTTCAGGTCTTGCCCTAATCTGGCCGGTACCCCCGCAAAGAGTTTGGGATTTCTGCTGCCTCTCCGGGCCAGCCACAGACCCCGACTTCATCGCAGCGAATGACCCTGCACTCGTCAGAGCGGTTGCCGAGTCACATCCCGCTGCCTTCCCTGCAGAACTGGAGACCCTTTTTCAGCCCTTGCCCCCTCTTCTCTCAGCTCGTCGCCCGTCCCTTTACCAGTGCCGGCACCGATCCTGCCTCCAGCTCGCCCTGTCCCCACCTGCGAGCGCCCAACAGGAGCTAAATGTCTCCTCAAGGATGCACGGAAGAGACGCGCAGGTAACCCAGCACAGACCCCCTGCAAACATCTTCTTTCCATTTGCTTTCCTCTCCTGACACGAAGGGATGACTTAGGAAAAGCGTACTGCTCGCATTTCACCTGCACCGCTTCTACTTTCACTCTCGCTCCCCTTGGCAGTAATTAATAGCGGTGGCGGGGGGGGCTGGGGCATTCCCCCAAAGCGGCTGCGGTTACATCCGGGCGGTTGTGGCACTCCATTAGCTCTGTAGTTTTTAAATCTAAATCTTCTGGAATTGTTAGTTCTGGTCAGGAATCACCCGTACCTGCAAATTTTCTTAATAGCTACGCTTGAACCCAGCCACTGTTTAACAGCTCACCTTTATTTCTCTTCATTTAAGAACCCAAAGCTTCGTTTACTGCTTGGGTTGGAAGCAGGAGCTGTCGCTGCCTCCGAACTTTCTAACAGCCCTGTTACAATTTCAGTACTACCCGCTCCCAATTTAGCTTTCCGGGTCGATTTTCATTCTAGATTCTAAAATTTCCTTATTTTGTTTCTGATCAGGAGTCATTAATGCCTGCAGTTGATTTAATAACGGCTGCATTTAGATTGAGCTATTAATGACTCGCAACTCTATTTATGGCATAAAAAAGGACTGCCTTTATTTTTTTTAATTACAGATTAGGAATAATGACTGCCTGGTTTGTTCAGTAATAGCTGCGATTAAATTGAGTCACGACTCCTCCCTAAATAATATGTGTTTATTTGCACTCCTACAATTTAACCTCCCCTTCACCGGTCAGGGGCACCGACAAGTGCCCGCGCGTACCTCCGCGCCCCCTGCGCCGGCTCCCCAGGGAGCAGCCTCGTACCCTGACCAGAGTCTGCAGCGGCCCGTTGTCGGCCCAGCTCCTCGCCCTCGAGCGGCGGATCCGCTGCTGCCCAGAGGGGACGGAAACGGCGCGGGGTAAATGATAATGTGAAATGATAAACGAATAAAATGATCTCACAAGGGGGAAGAAAACCAGCAAAGCAAAAACCAAACCCCAAACAGAACACCATACCACTAAACCGCCTCACCGCCCCCTCAGCGCCCAAAACAGCATCCCGGGAGAAAAAAGGCAAAGCAGGCCACAAGGGACCTTTCTAGTACAGCTGCTGCCAAAGAGCGCCAAGCTCTGGAAGCCTTACCTCAGGCAACGCCTCCGCTTCTCTAAACGCCAGAGCACGCCTGCCCGGGGGGCTGAGACAGCCCCAGAGCTGCGACCGCCCGAGGGAACACGGGAGCCCCGGCGCCAGAGGAGCCCGGGGGCAGCGAGAGCTGCCCGAGCCCCGGCTGGGGCTCTTCGACCCCCGGGCCCCGCCCCCGCCCTTCCCACAGCGCCCCGCGAAAGGGGCGGGCCGAGCCCCCCGAGGGGGGAAGGCCCCGGGAGCCGTACGGGAGCCGCCTGGAGCTCCCGGCGCGGGAGGGGGGGGGAGAGAAAACACCCAAACCGAGCCCCCCCCCCGAGCGGAGCAAACACAGGCTCGGGCCGTTGCCGGGGGGCGGGGCCTGTCGCTAAGGGGAGAGAGCCGGCACCGCCCCCCGGGCCGTTGCCAGGGGGCGGGGCCTGTCGCTAAGGGGAGAGAGCCGGCACCGCCCCCCGGGCCGTTGCCGGGGGGCTGGGCCTGTCGCTAAGGGGAGAGAGCCGGCACCGCCCCCCGGGCCGTTGCCGGGGGGCGGGGCCTGTCGCTAAGGGGAGAGAGCCGGCACCGCCCCCGGGCCGTTGCCGGGGGGCGGGGCCTGTCGCTACGGGGAGAGAGCCGGCACCGCCCCCCGGGCCGTTGCCGGGGGGCGGGGCCTGTCGCTAAGGGGAGAGAGCCGGCACCGCCCCCGGGCCGTTGCCGGGGGGCGGGGCCTGTCGCTAAGGGGAGAGAGCCGGCACCGCCCCCCGGCCGTTGCCAGGGGGCGGGGCCTGTCGCTAAGGGGAGAGAGCCGGCACCGCCCCCCGGGCCGTTGCCAGGGGGCGGGGCCTGTCGCTAAGGGGAGAGAGCCGGCACCGCCCCCCGGGCCGTTGCCAGGGGGCGGGGCCTGTCGCTAAGGGGAGAGAGCCGGCACCGCCCCCCGGGCCGTTGCCAGGGGGCGGGGCCTGTCGCTAAGGGGAGAGAGCCGGCACCGCCCCCCGGGCCGTTGCCAGGGGGCGGGGCCTGTCGCTAAGGGGAGAGAGCCGGCACCGCCCCCCGGGCCGTTGCCAGGGGGCGGGGCCTGTCGCTAAGGGGAGAGAGCCGGCACCGCCCCCCGGGCCGTTGCCAGGGGGCGGGGCCTGTCGCTAAGGGGAGAGAGCCGGCACCGCCCCCCGGGCCGTTGCCGGGGGGCGGGGCCTGTCGCTAAGGGGAGAGAGCCGGCACCGCCCCCCGGGCCGTTGCCGGGGGGCGGGGCCTGTCGCTAAGGGGAGAGAGCCGGCACCGCCCCCCGGGCCGTTGCCGGGGGGCTGGGCCTGTCGCTAAGGGGAGAGAGCCGGCACCGCCCCCCGGGCCGTTGCCGGGGGGCTGGGCCTGTCGCTAAGGGGAGAGAGCCGGCACCGCCCCCCGGGCCGTTGCCGGGGGGCGGGGCCTGTCGCTACGGGGAGAGAGCCGGCACCGCCCCCCGGGCCGTTGCCAGGGGGCGGGGCCTGTCGCTACGGGGAGAGAGCCGGCACCGCCCCCCGGGCCGTTGCCAGGGGGCGGGGCCTGTCGCTAAGGGGAGAGAGCCGGCACCGCCCCCCGGGCCGTTGCCAGGGGGCGGGGCCTGTCGCTAAGGGGAGAGAGCCGGCACCGCCCCCCGGGCCGTTGCCAGGGGGCGGGGCCTGTCGCTAAGGGGAGAGAGCCGGCACCGCCCCCCGGGCCGTTGCCAGGGGGCGGGGCCTGTCGCTAAGGGGAGAGAGCCGGCACCGCCCCCCGGGCCGTTGCCAGGGGGCGGGGCCTGTCGCTAAGGGGAGAGAGCCGGCACCGCCCCCCGGGCCGTTGCCAGGGGGCGGGGCCTGTCGCTAAGGGGAGAGAGCCGGCACCGCCCCCCGGGCCGTTGCCAGGGGGCGGGGCCTGTCGCTAAGGGGAGAGAGCCGGCACCGCCCCCCGGGCCGTTGCCAGGGGGCGGGGCCTGTCGCTAAGGGGAGAGAGCCGGCACCGCCCCCCGGGCCGTTGCCAGGGGGCGGGGCCTGTCGCTAAGGGGAGAGAGCCGGCACCGCCCCCCGGGCCGTTGCCAGGGGGCGGGGCCTGTCGCTAAGGGGAGAGAGCCGGCACCGCCCCCCGGGCCGTTGCCGGGGGGCGGGGCCTGTCGCTACGGGGAGAGAGCCGGCACCGCCCCCCGGGCCGTTGCCGGGGGGCGGGGCCTGTCGCTACGGGGAGAGAGCCGGCACCGCCCCCCGGGCCGTTGCCAGGGGGCGGGGCCTGTCGCTACGGGGAGAGAGCCGGCACCGCCCCCCGGGCCGTTGCCGGGGGGCGGGGCCTGTCGCTAAGGGGAGAGAGCCGGCACCGCCCCCCGGGCCGTTGCCGGGGGGCGGGGCCTGTCGCTAAGGGGAGAGAGCCGGCACCGCCCCCCGGGCCGTTGCCGGGGGGCGGGGCCTGTCGCTAAGGGGAGAGAGCCGGCACCGCCCCCCGGGCCGTTGCCGGGGGGCGGGGCCTGTCGCTAAGGGGAGAGAGCCGGCACCGCCCCCCGGGCCGTTGCCGGGGGGCGGGGCCTGTCGCTAAGGGGAGAGAGCCGGCACCGCCCCCCGGGCCGTTGCCAGGGGGCGGGGCCTGTCGCTAAGGGGAGAGAGCCGGCACCGCCCCCCGGGCCGTTGCCAGGGGGCGGGGCCTGTCGCTAAGGGGAGAGAGCCGGCACCGCCCCCCGGGCCGTTGCCAGGGGGCGGGGCCTGTCGCTAAGGGGAGAGAGCCGGCACCGCCCCCCGGGCCGTTGCCAGGGGGCGGGGCCTGTCGCTAAGGGGAGAGAGCCGGCACCGCCCCCCGGGCCGTTGCCAGGGGGCGGGGCCTGTCGCTAAGGGGAGAGAGCCGGCACCGCCCCCCGGGCCGTTGCCGGGGGGCGGGGCCTGTCGCTAAGGGGAGAGAGCCGGCACCGCCCCCCGGGCCGTTGCCAGGGGGCGGGGCCTGTCGCTAAGGGGAGAGAGCCGGCACCGCCCCCCGGGCCGTTGCCAGGGGGCGGGGCCTGTCGCTAAGGGGAGAGAGCCGGCACCGCCCCCCGGGCCGTTGCCAGGGGGCGGGGCCTGTCGCTAAGGGGAGAGAGCCGGCACCGCCCCCCGGGCCGTTGCCGGGGGGCGGGGCCTGTCGCTAAGGGGAGAGAGCCGGCACCGCCCCCCGGGCCGTTGCCGGGGGGCGGGGCCTGTCGCTAAGGGGAGAGAGCCGGCACCGCCCCCCGGGCCGTTGCCGGGGGGCTGGGCCTGTCGCTAAGGGGAGAGAGCCGGCACCGCCCCCCGGGCCGTTGCCGGGGGGCGGGGCCTGTCGCTAAGGGGAGAGAGCCGGCACCGCCCCCCGGGCCGTTGCCAGGGGGCGGGGCCTGTCGCTAAGGGGAGAGAGCCGGCACCGCCCCCCGGGCCGTTGCCAGGGGGCGGGGCCTGTCGCTAAGGGGAGAGAGCCGGCACCGCCCCCCGGGCCGTTGCCAGGGGGCGGGGCCTGTCGCTAAGGGGAGAGAGCCGGCACCGCCCCCCGGGCCGTTGCCAGGGGGCGGGGCCTGTCGCTAAGGGGAGAGAGCCGGCACCGCCCCCCGGGCCGTTGCCAGGGGGCGGGGCCTGTCGCTAAGGGGAGAGAGCCGGCACCGCCCCCCGGGCCGTTGCCAGGGGGCGGGGCCTGTCGCTAAGGGGAGAGAGCCGGCACCGCCCCCCGGGCCGTTGCCGGGGGCGGGGCCTGTCGCTAAGGGGAGAGAGCCGGCACCGCCCCCCGGGCCGTTGCCAGGGGGCTGGGCCTGTCGCTAAGGGGATAGAGCCGGCACCGCCCCCCGGGCCGTTGCCAGGGGGTGGGGGCTGTCGCTAAGGGGACAGAGCCGGCACCGCCCCCCGGGCCGTTGCCAGGGGGTGGGGCCTGTCGCTAAGGGGAGAGAGCCGGCACCGCCCCCCGGGCCGTTGCCAGGGGGCGGGGCCTGTCGCTAAGGTGGGTGGGGCCAGGTGGGTCAGCCATCAGACCGCCTGCCCGCCCATCGCCGGGGGCGGGGCCCGTTGCTAAGAGCGTGGCGAGGAGTATCAGCACCACCCTCACCGGGCTATCGCAAGGGGTCAACACCTGTCGCTAAGGGCTGTGGTACACGGCTCCAGCCCCCACGGTGCCGTCACCAGGTAGCGGGGGGGGGGTGTCACTAAGTGGCGTGGAGAAGTGAGCGCGGCGAAGTGTCGCTACAGCCCGTGCACGGCTGCTGGCTGCAGTACCGCGGTTTGGTCGCACGGTGGCGGTAGAGAGCTAAAATGGCGCCACTGCGCATGCGCGGCTGCCCGCCTGCAGTACCGCGGTTTGGTCGCACGGTGGCGGTAGAGAGCTAAAATGGCGCCACTGCGCATGCGCGGCTGCCCGCCTGCAGTACCGCGCCTTGGTCGCACGGTGGCGGCAGAGAGCTAAAATGGCGCCACTGCGCATGCGCGGCTGCCCGGCTGCAGTACCGCGGCTTGGCCGCACGGTGGCGGCAGAGAGCAGAAAAGGGCGCCACTGCGCATGCGCGGCCGCCCGCCTGCAGTACCAGCATCTGCTTGCACGGCAACAGCAGCGGCCAGAGGAAAACTTCCCCCTCGGGAACGGGCGGCTTCCCGTCTGCCGTACCCGGTTTTGATCGACCGGTGACTGCCGCGAACGGATAAGGGGCGGGTGGAAATCTCTACCAGGGTAGCGGAGCTCCCGCCTGCAGTCCCGGGGTTCGGTCGCTCGGTGAAAGCAGCGCGCAGAAAACAACAGGTGGCCAGTGCGCATGCGCGCCTGCCCGCCTGCAGTACCGCGCCTTGGTCGCACGGTGGCGGCAGAGAGCTAAAATGGCGCCACTGCGCATGCGCGGCTGCCCGCCTGCAGTACCGCGGTTTGGCCGCACGGTGGCGGTAGAGAGCAGCAAAGGCGCCACTGCGCATGCGCACTGTCCTCCCGCCTGCCCCACTCGCCCCCACCCCACGCCCGAGGGAGGAGAAGCAGCACAAACCACCTGGGGAAAAAGGTCCCCTTTCCCACCCCCACACCCCCCCCGGAGTAAGCCCCATCAGTTGCTGTAGGCCTGCGGCATCAGGGCTGTGACAGGGAGAGCAGCAAGTCAACAGGTCCTGGAGGGTTAAAGAAGAAAATCCATCAGGGGAACACAGCTGCCCTTCTGAAGGCAGGCTGCCCGGGGTGAGGGGGGCAGCTGTGCGTCGGGGCACAGGGCAGCCAGGCAGACCAGATGCCAGCGGCTGCCCTGCAAAGGAGTTGTGCGCTGCTGAGCCTTGGGCTTCGTTGGCTTGGCAGCGCCTCGCCTCGCCACTGCTCATCCTGCGTAAGCACGAGGCTTCAGCGAGCACAGAACAGGAGGCCAGGGGAAGCGGGGGGGAGGAATGTCACCGGGGAAAAAAAGTCATGCAGGGGGGCCATCTCAGGGGACAGCGTCTGGGAGGGCACAGACACACGCAGAGGGAGGGCGGGGGAGGAGGCGGACACTGCCGGACAGGGGCATGTCTGGGCAGACACGCCATGGGGAACATGCATGGGGATGACTGACACCAGGGGGGTCCCCCCAGGATAATCCACAACGGGCAACTCACCTGGGCTTACCTGCAGCAGATGATCCGCTCCAGATAACCGACCCACTCCGGAGAATCCATTCCGGATAAGCCCCAGCAATGCCCCTCAAACTGCTGCTGTTTCACCCCAAATTTTCCCCAATTTGGGGTTTTTGGGGCGGTCGTTTGGTGGTGCTGATTTCTGTTTGGATGGCTTGGCTTTTTTTGTTGTTGGGGGTTTTGGGGGTTTTACCTTATGGAAAAGCAAAAAAAGCCAAAGGAACAAAGTTGGGATTGCTTTTCCAAACGGTTCACTTCTGGGTCTCTTTGGCCCTTTCCACAACAAAGAAATCGGTGATTTTTGCTCCTGGTTTTGTGCATGAGAATGGTTAGTGGGGTTCCAACCCATCCAACCCCCCACCGCTTTTTTTCCCCCCCCCCCCCCTTTCCAGCTGCACAAACCCAGCAGGAGTGGGCTTTCCCAGGAGCCCCCAATTGTTTTCTTTCCCCCAAACCTGTTTGGGTGTTTTGCCTGTTTGGGGTTTTCCACCCCCCACTGCAGACCCAGACTCGAGGGCTTTGGGGTGTTTGTCTGCCCTGGCAGCAGCTCCCAGGCGGCCTGCGCAGCCCCAGAGGGGGAAGTCCCCATCTGGGGGAATCGGCCCCAAATCGGGATGGGAGAAGGAGAACGGGAAAGGGGCAGCATTTGAAAGCGCTTTTGTGTCTTCAGTTGATTGGGGGGTGGGGGTGGGGTGTGTGTCCAATTTTTAAATCCTCTCTATAAACATCTCTGTCAACATGGTTTCTTTGCATTTTAAAACCTTATATAGCATAGACATTTGCACTTGTGTGTCTACTTACACATCCTTACAGAGTACATCTATATTTTATATATACTATCTGTTTTACATTTACATACAACACCTGTTTAGACTTAGCTATTAAATTTACACTTACACCTACTTAGGCTATTTACACTTACACAGCATATCTATTTACACATACCTGTTCAGACTTCCATATTAACACGTATATAAACCACCTATTTAGGCTAGCTATCTGCTTACTTACCCTTTGACACTTCAATCTTTTTCGACTTCTCTATTTAGACATCTACTTACAGTTATACCTAGGCTTATTTCACTCTATATAACCTCTATTTAGATTACACATCTGCTTAGACTATGTAACACACACTAAGCGTAGATGCTCGCTCTAGCCAGACTTTCTTCTGCTTTGAATTCCTTCATCTGTCCTTTTTCTTCATTTTAAACTCCTTTATTTTTTAATTTAGATATTTAGACAGTCGAGTTACTTTTGTGGTTTAAAACCCTGTATCTCAATGTAGAATTTTTGTATCCTGAAATCCGTTATATAATATAGGAGAAGTTCTTATTTTAAAATCCCTTTATACATCTATCAATTAATATGACATGTCAATATATATAAAATAAGAGGTTTTTGTAATAGCCCCCCTCAATTTTCAGGCATTTTGGGGCTGCAACCCCCCTTTTTGGGGGGGAACCCCTACATGACGCCCCCACTCACCTGTTCCTCTGACGCATTATCAGCTCCCCCAGTGACACCGGGGCGCCCCGCATGACATCATCACACCGCCCCCCCCCCCCCCCCCCCCCCAATTTTATTCACCCCCAAGAAGGGCACTAAACAAGGGAATCTACTCCAACCTGCAGCTCATTACTTTAATAGTGCCATTTACAAAGGTACACACACACACACCCCCACACCCCCCAGAAAAGGGGGAGCTCTGCTAAAATCTAAAAGGTGGGGCAGCCCCCCAAACAGCTGCAGCCCCCCCAGCCCCTGTCCGCAGGCTAGCGGCCGCCCCACGGCGGAGCGGGAGCGTGCCAGAGGACAGTGTCACATCTCTCTCGGGCTCTGCTCGGCCACGCTCCCGCGCTGGGACGGGCTCCCCGGGGCGACAAACAGCCCCGGCCCCTGGGGGCCCCGACTCTCCCCACCAGGCAGCCCTCGCGGCCGCACCTGCGGGGCACCCGCTGGAGACAGAGCCGGGAGCCCCCAGGCAGAGGGATGGCCCCTTACCTTCACCACGCTTAACGACCGGCAGGCAAACCCGGGCCGGGGGGCATCTCTTGAGCATCACGAGACACTGAGAAGACATCTGAAAAACAGAAATCCCAAACTATATTTCAGCACGTGAATAAAATAGCACAGAAGAAAATGGAGGAGCTCAGTCAGCACAAGGGATAGGAAGGAAATTGAGCCGCAGCAAGATTCTGGGCAAACGGGTCACGTCAAAACACAACACCTCCTTTAAAAGCTAGAGGGACTGGAACACTTGAAAACGGTATTAAGACTAACCGATACCATTTTGAACAGATTCTTCGCGTAACACTGAACGCTCTGGCTGGTGCTGGAAAACGTCTCATCCCTTCCTTACGGCACCGCTGCGGGGAGATAACCCCGTGAGGCTGCGGGGCAAAGTTGTACCGGAACCGGAACCTCCGCTTACAGATCCGCCGCAGCAGCTACAGCCCTCGCCCTGCCGCCGCACGTCTTGCTGCCTGGCTCCATGAAGCCTGAAGCGAAGCGTCAAACTTGAAAGAGTAACGTAAAAAATTAAGAATAAATCTCAGTAATGCACTTTGTGCTGAGAAGGCGGGCGCGTGTTTACGCACATCCAATATGAGCGTCTAGGCTCTGAAAGCTTTCCATTTTCCTTCTGCGTTCATTTAACTCACACAGCCGTTCACACCCGCCATAAGATTATCTATCTCCAAAATACACAGCAGCAACGTGACTGGGGGGTTTTGGCGTGTTATGGAGTCGGGAGGGACGTCCGCCCAGCTGCCCCGCCCGAGAGATGCTGCTGAACTGCCAGGGAAACGCGCATCCAAAGCGAGACTGAAATAAAATACTTAAGAGCGCTCCCTCAAAATACCGGCAGGAAAAAACCGCCCCCACCCCAACATTCAGTCGCCCCTCGTTAAATATTTACAACAAATACCTACCTGCTTAATTACACCTAACAAATCGTACGCTACATCTGCTCGGCAGTTACAGCTGAAACAGCGCAAGTCACGTCGTAAATCAGACGCTGTTAGCTTTTTTTAAACTTTCATTTATGACAGAAGAATCGGTGAGTTAAGAGATCCCCGATACGGTTTTAATTCTTTTGGGGAAAAAAAATACCACAACAAAAACCCACGCAAATCAAATCCCCAGTGTTGCAATACATGGGGCTACCAAGAAGGACCGGCAGATATGCTAATGCGTTTGGCTGTACCGAAGCATGCAGGGGAACCGTATTTTTATGGGATCTCGACTGTTACAACTGAGAACCCAAGCACTACCAATGCCATCAACATTTGGAGTATGTGCTGTGCTTGGATCTCCGCAAGGACCATTGATTTTTTCATCTTAGAAAAAAAAGCAGTACTTCGCAAGTCTTGTGCTGATGAGTGCTACTGACAAAGACATTGTCTCTAAGATGCACTCTGATGGCAAGTTCATAGAATGCAACCTCACTGAATAAGAAATATCTCAATTTTTCAAGATCTCTTCCTAACAAAAGTCACACTGTGGGGCTTTCAGATGGGCCAGATTATGAATCCTTTCACAACAAGAAACACACCAGCTAACCAGGATATTCTCGCAGTGGCCAGGTGCCTCTTCATCACGTGAAAAAAAAAACCAACAAAAAAAAACACCCCAAAAAACACCAGAGCCAGCAATAAGTATCACACGGGTCAACACAGCTCTCTTCCAGAGCACCCCCCTCATCAAAAGGAACATGCCCATCGGCTCACCTGCTCTGCACAGGTTCCAGCATCACCCCCCGCTTCCGTCATCGCTTGTGGCACCAAATGTATCAACACACAGTAAACTACCGTTACGCTCGTGAGAAATCACCGCCCCGTGACTTCCTCATTACTACCCAGCTCGCTTCTAATGCTCATACGCCGTTCCAAAGACGGCCCACGTGTTACCTACAAAACTGAAGAGCTCGACGACGGACCACAGCATTCTCTGGTCTCAGATGCTGGCCGCTGCCCCACCTTCTCAGACCTCTCATAGGCACGCGGCAGCACCGCTCCGAGCCTGCCAGCGGCACCTGCAAAAAGCCAAGCGAAAAGGCACCTCCCGAGATGCTGCCCGATGCCACAGCCTGCCCGCACCGATCCCCGACTCGCACCCCTTTCCCTCGACAGCCTCCCTCCCAGCCTACGCCACTTCCAGGTGCCGTGTCCAGCTCGCCCGCCGTCCGTAACACCCAAACAACACGCATTGCTTATAACTTCCCCAGCAACACAACACCTCAGAAAAGAGCTGCTACTTCAGCCCACCAATCACCACTCGCCTTGCTCGACTTGCCTCCTTTGCTCATTGCTACGCTACTTCAAACCCAAACCAAAAGACAAACGCAAGGAGCAACGGAGTCATAGAGCCATCGGTCACATCTTCCCTCTATATACACCACGCACCACCTCACCCGCTTACATCGGTCCCCTCAGTTCCCCTCCGTCGCCCTGCACGACTCGTCCCTCGGCATCTCCAAAACCAATACCAAACAAGTCGCCTGGTTGCACAGCAGTACCTTAACGGTTCCTGAAGACCGACTATAACCTGCCATCAAAACAAACATATGACTTCAAACATGAAGCCCTACGCACGTACAAGCTTGAACACCCTGCAGAGGTAATCTGCTCAGCTGAACTCTAGCCGCCTCTCCCAGACAGCTACGGTCACGGCCTCCGAGCCCACAAAATGTCACGGTGATTACGGTCCTCGCCCGCTGAGGAGGGCCACTCAATCCGAGATGACGGTACAACCTTTCCCCCAACAGCCTTGGCACAGCAACAGATGAACCCTAACCTCTCCTCGCTGTGCCACCTACCCGACTCTACAGGGCCAGCAAGGCGGTCCGAGACAAACTCAAACGCACACACCAACGCTATGAGAAACGCTACAAACTGCGCGCCTCCGAGACGAGAGAACGCTCTCGGCAAACAGAGAGACAACTGGACGGAAGAGCTCGTCCAGCAACAAGACCTGCGGAACCCTGACAGTGACGCAAGGAGGCCCTAACGCGATCCAAAAAGATTAGAAGAGCGTCAGGGCCCGTGACAAGAAGTTCCTCTCAAAACTGAGAGGGAGGAGGCACAAGAAGCCCAGCTACAAGACCTAAGACTGTAAGGATGCAGGAAAGAAATCACGCTCCCTGAAAATGGACAGCAACAGAGCAGAGCTGTTCATGCATCTGGGAACGACGCCGCAGACAACTGCCCAGAAACTCCTCAAACACCAGAGTGACCCACACTTTAAACTGTAACGCAAAAAATGAGGCACCCGATGGGCGCCGGCCCCACAATTAGAACCTTGCCAGCCCCTAGGGATAGCGCTGTGCTCCTGAGAGCAAAGAGAACAAAGTCACCAGCCCCATGAGCCTCCTCACTGCGACCCAGCTCACCTGAAATGCTCCTCAAATAGCCTTCAGTCGCATCTTCCCTTTAATCCTGCACACGGACCCGCCGCCTTAGTGTGCTCTACTCAGCTCTGCTCTATCACCCTGCACAGCTCCATCTTCATCCTCTGCAAGAACAGCATGATAGAACAAGTCACCTGGACGCACAGCAACAGCTTAACCATTCCACAGGTCTTGCTTCCACGTAGGAATACCATCTAGAGCCCAACTACTGCATGCCATTAAAGGAAATACCTTCAATCAAATGTTAAGCCCCACGCACGTACAAGCTTGAACAGCTGAGAGATGCCCTCTGCTCAGCTAGCACTCTAGCTGCCTCTCCCAGACGGCTACGGTCATCCCCTCGGCACCCACAAAACGCCCCGGAAATTACCGTCCTCGCCCGCTGCCAACGGCCACTCGCTCCAACGAGGGTTGTACGGGCGTTGCCAAAACAGTCTACGCACATTAACGTTAACCATATACTCTTATTGCTGTTCTTTCCCCCGCTCTACCATTGCTACACCCCCAGGCGGAGGAGCAGCTCTGACACAGGCATCGACGTGCATGGACCGACACTGCTCACAAATACTACAAGCGACGTGATCGCGGCACCTCAGAAAATTCTCACCGAGACCACGGACTTCCGGCCCAGAGATGCCACCGGGCGAGAAGATCTGCAGGGCAGCGAGGAAGCAGCTATAGCATCCGCGGAGATGTCACATACCATCACCACCTGCGAAAAAACCATATACCCACAACTAGGACGACGCACGAGCGACGAGCCGCTCTTAAAGACCTCAGAACGTTCAGGTGCAGGGAACAGGTCCCAGAAAAGGGCCCTGCGTATTCAGACTGCTCTTCAGCAGCAGTACTGAGGCCGCCTTAATCACCGCCGCAAAAAGATGACCTTCTATAAAGGTCTAATATTTAAGACACAAGACAAATCTATGCAGTAGACTTAAAATGCGAGAAAGGAAGCTCTCGGTTACCATTATGCCGATGAGCCAGGGCTTGCAAAACCCTCAATATTGCTACCTAGGTGCCTGCTCAGCACGGAGAACAGACACATCGAGACCCGAGTACAGGAAGGAACAAAGACAGACTACAAAATCCACACAACAGCACAAGCACAGGCAGGAACTCCCCTGCCTGGCAGATGCTTCTGTTTTGCAGAAAGGACAACACAACCTCTCTCGGCCCAAACGTGTCCGGTCTCTGAACGGTCCCCTCCACTGATTTGACAACCCCTGCCTGCCCCCCCTGCGCTTCCCGCAACCGACCGGCCACCTGCACAAAGACCGCATCGGCCCCTCAGCTTCGCTTCCAAATCCGGGGGCTCAAAAGCCATCCTTTAAAAAGGCCACACAGGCTACGTAGGATGGGGCTGCGGTCACACGGACACTCTTCATCTCCAAACGTGCGGTGCCATCACTCAGCGTCGCACCACTCAACGCCGGCCACTTCCGCAACGACAGCCTCCTCGGAAGCGCCGTGAACTTCCGCTCGCCCACGCTCTAATGAGGCTGGATGTCGTGGCCGCCGCCACCTACGGCGCCTAGAGAACCAGAGAGACAAGGTGACCGCTGCGCCTGGAAGCGGCCGCCCGCTCACAAACAATTCCACACCTCAAAAATAACCGCTGCTACAGTTTCCTGTTCATCGCTCACCTTGCCCGACGAGCTCGGGGCAGACATCCCGCTTTGCATGTAGTTTTGTGAGTCCCTTCGTTAACTAGTCACATAGGTGCTCGCACTGCACGACCCCTCCGTTGTCACGTGCTGACCTACCTTCTCACAATGCTCTGTTCGCCCCCTCCCTCCCGTGTCCGGCTCCCTGCCGTGCATCTCCACCAACAGCCACATTCCAGACTCATCCTTTCCCCTACCATGCCAACACGGCTCCCTCACCTCCCGATCCGTGCCTCCCGGGTCAGTGGCCGCGTCAGGCACCTGCTCGCATACTCGGTCCGTCCCCGATGGCTGGGAACTGTCACCTTCAATGCCGGGCCCACTTCTGGGGAAATACGGAGAGGCACACAGATATTAGACACTGCTTTCCAAAAGCAAGAGCTCACCACGCAAAACAAACTAACAAATCGTTTTGACTGACTTGTTTGGCAACACAGAGACCCCAAAGGCAGAAATCCCAGACGAGTGACCGCACAGCCCGCCCCGTCACAGCACACGACGCCATCTGCTCGCCTTTGCTGCCACGCCTCGCTCGACTGTCCTGCTTAACCCTAGACCTATGACTTAAAGTGCAAGAAAAAGTCAAACCACGCAACACACAAAAATTACACCGATAGGGCAAACACCAAAAGCAGTACGGGAAGCAAACGGGCGTGGCTGGTGTAGTGACACACTCTCCCTTTGTAGGTAACTCACTCCTGAGCGACTCCGTGAACAGCCGCGTGGAGAACCTCTCGGCAGACAGCACGCTCGAGCGGCCGCGCTGACACATACGGGGAAGGAGACTGGGCTACCGGAGGCTGCTTGCACACAGAACGCGACCATTAGCTAACACTTGAACACCCCTTTCCCAACCATCCCCCGGTACCAAGACTTCAAAAACCCCTCCTCTCCTCCTGAACTGTCAGGGAAGGAACCTCACTCCTTCCCGACAGCTCCCGCCCTGTATTTGCACCCCTAAAGCCCCTCTGTCAGCCGCTCCTCGGGAGCTGCCCTTCCCACCTCTGCCCCGCGCTCTGCGAGCACCTCCCACCTTCCGGCTTCCCGCAGACTCCGTGCTCTCTACAGGCCCACAAAATAACAGAAGCCCCGATGCTTATAATCTACGAGGGACCTGCCGCAAGCTGCAAAGGTTCTCGGGACAACGTGGTACTCCGCGGGCGATCGGGAAAGGCGACGAGCAGTTCCGTACCCCGACACACACTATGCGTTACGTCCCTGCTGCTTTCTGAAGGAAGGCTAGAGCTCCACATACAGACGCGTACAACACGCTCACCCTAACCCCTACCGCAGCATCTCAGCATCAGTCCTATTGAGAGATAACGTCAACAACTTGCACAACACACAGGCAAAACTGGTGGGAAAAATATACGCTTCTACCCTCGGCCAAGTCATAAAATTCCTGCAAAACCAACCAAACAAAAAACCTACCACACACAAAAACAAAACACCAAAAAAACCCCAGACAAAACCATAACACCCCCACAAAACCAAACAATCCAAACCACACTATTAGACCATCTTGCTACCCCTGAACATCCAACACAAACTTACTGACCCGAGGAAAAACAAAAGCTCGTACAAGTATACTTCCTAATATATATCTGCTGCTCAACTTTGACTGCTCTCTTACCTCAGCCAGAAACCTCCCCCTCTCTAAATGTCAAAACACACCTACCCAAAGAGCTTAGACAGCTCAAAACCTGCAACCAACTCAAGGAACAGTACCAGAGAAGCCCAGGAGCAGAATGAGCCTCCCGAAGAAAGGCTGGGGCTCATCTACGCCAGCAGAATGGCAAAGCAGAATGAAATCTTTTAAGAGCCCCTTCTCAAAAATTATCTCTGGTTATAAAGTAAATCATTTACTGTAAAACCATCAACCATTCGGAGTCACCTCAACGCTCTCTCTCGCTCAGTCCCTTAACAGAACTGAATCAGTCTCAAAGGACAAAAAACATGAAAAGAAACGTGGAAATATACAAGCGTATCGGGAACGGTACAAAGCAGCTAAATTAACACCTCAGTAGCTGGGACAAAACTAAATTGTAAAGGACAACAAAAAACCACCCCAGGAGACGCATCGATAAAAACAGAGGAAGGCTCTCTCTACTCACAGAAGCTCACGGAGAGACCTGAGCCAACGGTACACAGCTTTGGGGTAGCCGATACCGAAAAGAAACATACTCGAGACAGAAAACAGACTGCTGTGGAGCACAAAGGTGGCTTTGGCAAAGGTTCTGCCAGGACAAGAGTCACAGTTACAGGGAACGGACAGCGGCCGGCAGGGGAAACGCCGTCGGCGTGGCGGGGCCAGCGCGGGAAATGCCGCCCTCAGCTAACGCTGCGCTATCAAGCCTTAAGTGAAAACTGCAGAGTAGTTACAGGAGACGGGCATAAGACGGATGCTGAATATCACTTGATGGTCACAAAATCTCATGGGGATGGGCACCACGTAGCCTCGTGGACACCCCTTAGACCCAAACGCTTAACGAGAGACGCTTCTTGCCAAAATACAAGCTCGACGAGGAAAAGCCAACGGGGATGTGGGGGCAACTACCAAAATCTCAGTATGTGAGCAGGCGTTACTTAAGATGGTGCAGTGGTTCTGCCGGGTCCGTCCAACCTGAGCAACGGGTTCTAACGCCTGTCCAGCAGCGTCCATGATCTCTCTCACGGCCTCCCACATCATAGACACCTCCCCTGCCTGGGACCGCGTTTTCCATGTCCCACCCCTCCCCATCCCCGCAATGAAAATCAAACACAACAAATAAGTACTCCACTTCATCTTCTTGGCCTCCAAAAGAAGCTTCCTTCCACTGCTGAGCATCGACACCGACATCCTCATGCTGTTCCTCAAAAGCAGGCTGGCCCTCGGGTGCCCGTACTGCCAAAGGAAGAGAAAATGATTATGCTCTTATGATGAGCTCCATCATCCTCTCCTTCAGGAAATCAAATCCCGATCGCTACATACCAGAAGTTTGTGCAGGAGATGGCCGAGGCCAGCCCCATATATGAGGCACTCTGTGACCCTGCTCTCTCTTTTGGCCACAGCACCCGCCACCGGGGAGCCCCAAACCCCTTGTGACTCCCAAGGAAAACCAGATAAAACTAGTTCAAAACAACTGGCAGGTGAGAGGTGACCGACAAACACGTATAGCCCACCTCAAACCAGCCAGAGAGCTGACTACCTCCCCCACTAAACTCTCATCTTCGACAAATACACCAAACAGAACAATGTTTACGCTGAACAGAACAAAACCCTTACCCTCTGACACTCTGAAAAGGATTTGTGCACCCACAAAATATATATATATTCATGCTATCGACCGACGGACCACACTTCCTCAGGGTCAGCCCTGCAAAGACAGGAGGACGCCCGATGCTCTCTCCATAAATATAAAATAAAAAACTGAGCCAGAGCCAGGCAGAGAGAGGCGGAGAAAGAACAAGTAGCCACAGGCTACAGGACAGAGAGAGGGAGGACCAAAAAGACGGGGAGGCAGGGAGCCACTCAGAGCGAGATGGAGAAAGAAGGGGCGGGGGGACGCAAAAAAAAAAACCTAAAAATAATTTTGCAGCAGGTAAGGAAAGAGAGGGGGCCAGGGGGGAGAGACAGGGAGGGCCCAGGACGCACAAGAGAGGCAACGGGGCCCCAGTGGCCCAGGACTCACCGCGACTCTCGCTCTCAGCGCTGCTGGCACAATTTAGCCGTTCAGATGCTTCTTTCCCCTCCTCTCCGCCCTGCCTCTTCTGCAGCTCCAGACTCTAGGCCGTTCTCCACCTAAAGAGGATACACGGGTGTCTTACCGCTCTTACGAGATGAGGCTTCCTAGGCACGTAGCCTAGCTCGCTCGTGCACTACACGCCCGTACCCAACTCCCGGTTACGCGTACAGACCCTGCGGTGCACGTTGGTGGCCTGGCCCGCTGCGGGCTACGAAGGGGGATCCTCCCTCCCTCACCTGCAGGGACAGGCTCTCTCTTGCCTGCGGCAGGAAGGCAGCTGGCAGCCAGAGCGCCTTCAGTTTCTTCTGCTTTACCTTTCGTTGGCGTCTCCAGCTTCAGCCGAGGCAGCTCCTGTCCACAGCCGGGAAGGGCTCTGTGTGTCCCTTTTCGCCCCCGCGCTGCGAGGATGGCAACACCGGGCAGAGAGAAGCCACGCAAGCCTGAGACGGCCGCAGTCAACGGCATCCCCGGGGGAAGGACAGACAACCACGTCCTCAGCACGGTCTCTGGGAGAGGGAAAGAAGAAACAGCGACCGTCGTTACCGTCGATCGACCCTGGCCAAAGCCCCTCCTTGCGCAGGGGCTTCTGGACACACCGCCCCTTCCCCGCGCTACTGCTAAGGGCCCCTGCGCCGAGGGGGAATCCAGTGCGCTCGAGGGCCGGCTCGCTGCCTTCACGACAGGGCCTGGGGGCGGCCAAGGGCTACGCAGCACGCTTCAGGGGAGGTGCCGGGGCTGGGGGCAGGCGCACGGGGCAAGGGGGGGGCCAGGGGAGGCTGAGCGGGAGCTCCGGTGAGCCGGGGAGGCGGCGGCCATCATCTGCGCCCTGGGCAGGGGGAAAAGGTCCTCCTCCTTTCCCTCTTCCCTTCTGTCAGCTCCCGGGGAACTCACCGCTTCTCGGGGAGCGGCCGCACCTGGAAGCCCCCAGAAATCAACACGAATCCAACCCCAAAAATACACCGCGCCTACCGTACGCGGCACGGCCGCCCGGCACCCGAGCGCCGGAACACCGCGCCTCCCGCCGCGCCCCGGCGAGCCACGTGACAGGGCCGGCAGCCACTGCGCCAGGACTACAGCTCCCGGCATGCTCTGCGCCACAACACGGCCGCCCGGCAGCCCCCCACCACAAGGACTACAGCTCCCGGCACGCTCTGCGCCACAACACGGCCGCCCGGCAGCCGCGCGCCGCAAGGACTACAGCTCCCGGCATGCTCTGCGCCACAACACGGCCGCCCGGCAGCCCCCCGCCGCAAGGCCTACAGCTCCCGGCATGCTCTGCGCCACAACACGGCCGCCCGGCAGCCCCCCGCCACAAGGACTACAGCTCCCGGCATGCTCTGCGCCACAACACGGCCGCCCGGCAGCCCCCCGCCACAAGGACTACAGCTCCCGCCATGCTCTGCGCCACAACACGGCCGCCCGGCAGCCCCCCGCCACAAGGACTACAGCTCCCGCCATGCTCTGCGCCACAACATGGCCGCCCGCCCAGCCGCCACACGCACCACCACAGCTCCCGCCACGCCGCGAGCCCGCCCTCCCCGCTCTCTCACCCTGCGGGGCACCGTCCCTCCCGCCGATGCACCCGGAAGCCCCACCGAGCCCTCAGCACAGCCTCGCTCTCCCCACCGCCCGCTCCGACCCGCCGCTGCCCCGCCGCAGCCCTCCTCGGGGCTTGACCCGGCACGCAGCGGCCCCCCACCCAGCCCCCGCTCACCTCCTCCCTCGCTACACTCGCAGCCCGCTGACGCTCGGCCACAGCTCCGCTCCGCCCCGCCCTCGGCTCACACTGGCCCCCCGGAGCAGGGCACCACCCCTTTTCCAGGGAGGAGCCGGCACCGCCAGCCCCACTGCCCGCACCTGGGGCTCCTCCAGCCAGACCCCGCCCACAGCTGAGGCGCAGCAGCAACGGGGGGCCCCCTCCCCTCACCCCCACAGTGCACCACCTCCTCCCCCGGGCTCCATCACAGCCCCTTGCCCCACGCCAAGGGAGCGCAAACGCAGCCCTCAGGCCAAAGGAGAGGGCAGGTGTTGGTGCAGGCGCGCACGTAACAAGTCCCAGGAGCGATTCGTGGCTCAGGGTCCCCAACGCTCCCCCTGCCCCAAGGCCACCTCGGCCGCCGTTGCCGCAGCCGCACGGAGCTGGTGGTGGCTGGGATAGTGCTCATTTTCTCCACAGTAGCTAGGAAGGGATACGTTTTGGATTTATGCTCAAAACACCGTTAATAATGTAGAGATGTTTTGGTTCTTGCTGAGCACTGCTTCCACAGTCAGGGCCTCTTCTGGTTCTCTCAGTGCCCCACCAGCAAGTAGGCTGGGACAGCTGGGAAAGCTTTCCCAGCTAACTGACCAAAGGGATATTCCATACCATTTGACATCATGCTCAGCACACGCAGCTGGGGGAAGAAGGGGGAGTCCTTGGGGGGGGGGGGGCTACGGCATTTCTCTCCCTAAGTAACCATGACACATGACAGAGCCCTGCTTTCCCAGAGGTGGCTCAACACCTGCCCGCCGAAAAGGAGGAGTGAATTAATTCCTTGCTTTGCTTCCACGCACAGCTTTTGCTTTACCTATTAAACAGTCTTGATCTCAGCCCATGATTTTTCTCACTTTTACCCTTCCAGCTCTCTCCCCCAGCCCACTGAGGGTGGAGCGAGCAAGCAGCTCCCTGGTGCAGAGTTGCCAGCTGGGGCTAAACCACGGCACGCGCTTGTCCGCGTTTGGCAGGAAAGGGACCGTCCGTCGCCCGGCTCCTGGAGCGACGGGCTGCTGGGCAGAGGGGGAGGCCGCCAAAGGTGAGGAGCAGGGCACAGGACAGTAGGAAGAGAGAAGAGAAGAGAAGAGAAGAGCAGCAGCCAGCTGGACGGGGGCGGGGGGGCGTGTGTGCGTGTAGTGAGAAGGCACGAGGCAGGGAACAGGACGGCCAGAGAAGGACAGGGAGCCTGACGGAGGTGGAGATACAAGCAGCAGAGAGAGGGGAAGAGAGGCAGCAGAAAGAGGGGGGAAGAGCAGGACACAGACCAACAAAGAAGGAAGAGGAGCAGGCTGGAGACGCACAAAGAACCTGGGGCAGGCAGCACGACAGCGAGGGAGGAAAGAAGAATAGGGGCAGGAAGCTGGACCGAGCGCGATGGAGACAGACAAGACAAGCGACAAGAACAGGGCAGAAAGGGAAGAATGAAGCCACGGGGACAGGGAGCCGAGACAGCCAACAACGGAGGGAAGGGGCCGGGGAGGGAACACCACAAAACAAACCATGGGGCTACGTGGTACAGCGCATGAGAAGGCAGAGAATTAAGAATTAGGGACAGGGAGCCAGAGAAACAACAACAAAAAAAAACACCCAAAACAAAGGGAGATGGGGAGCAAAAGGAATCGCAATGCGTACAGAAAGGAGAGAGAAACAATTCTAAAACAGGGTCACGGGGAAGCCAGAGACAGCAAGATGGAGAAAGGACAAAAGCTACAGGCTACAGGGCAGAGAGGGAAGAATTAATGAATAGACACAGAGAGCTGGGCAGAAAGAGATGGAGAAAGGCTGAAGATCACACGGCCAACAGGGAAGAGAGAAGAGAGGGAGGAATTTTCAAAACAGGGGCAAGAAGCCAGAGAGAGGGAGAGAGGCGCAACAATAAAATGGGGACAAGCCACAGGGCGGCGAGGAGGGAATCGATGAATAAGAACAGGAGACCAAAGAGAACACAATGTAGAATGGAAAAAAGGAACAGCGGCCTACAGGGAAGGAGGAATTAAAGATCAGGCACTGGGAGGCAGACAGAGACACATGAAGAAACAAGTAGGAAAAAAAAAAAAAAACCACACAACGGCAATGGGCTACAAAGACAGACAGAGAGGGAAGAAATAAAACATAGCAGCAAGGAGCTGGACAGAGAGAGATGAAGACAAACAAACAGCACGGTCTACGTGACAGAGAACGTGGAATTAGAACACAGAGAGGGGGAGCCGGACAGAGAGAGAGGCCGAGAGAAAAATCTAGACGGGCTACGGCGGGCAGAGGCAGGAATTAAAACCTAGGGACAGGGAGCTGGACAGAGGGAGACGGAGATCACAGGGAACAGCGGCGGGTGCAGGAAGAACAGGAATTCAAGAATAGGGAAAGGGAGCTGGACAGAGAAGAACTCAGGCAGGCAAGTAACAGTAGCAGGGTACAGAGCAGAGCAGACGAACTAAAAAGCGCGGCGGGAGCGTTGAGGCAGACAGAGAGAGATTAAGAAAAAAGTCACGGGCTACGTGGCAAAGCAGGAGGAACTCAGAAACGGGGATGGCAACCAAGGGAGAGTGAGCTGGTGAAGGATAACGGGTATTCAAAGTGAGGGACGGGGAGCTGGGAAAAGCGAGGCAGAGAAAAACAGAATCACAGAGAGAATCACACAAAGCCAAAAAAGAAGAAACTGAACAACAGGAACAGGTGTAACCAAAGCGATGAAATCAACCAACCAGAGACGGTGTTCCATTACGGGAACACGGAGCGTACGAATCAGCGCATCTGTCGATCTGCATTTTAGTCCCTAGGCGATCGTTAATGTCAGCAGAACAACAGACAACGTGCTTCTGTCAGAAAAGGATGACAAAACGCGGTTTCGTGTAGCGCACTGAGAAAACTAGCCAAGACTGCCAAGATTAAGAGCCAAGAAGGTAAAAGGCAATTCTGGCAGGGGGAGATCGCGACCACCGACTCACGGACCACCACCGAGCCTGCGCAGCGATTTACATACGGAACGAGCAAGTTTGTACCGATCAGTAGACAGGACGATAATGAATATGTATGAATACGTAAAATTTTGATCTACAAATTCTACGGGAAAGGTGTGTGAGGGACGCACGCCAGGAGGAGCGATCCCCCGTGCATCTGGCGCCGTGAATAAAGAACGCCTGCTCTTTAATACTAGATTGGTGTTGAATAGATATTTCCGATTTTACCGTGTTTTTTGGTAACAGTTTTGGCACCCCAGATGGGAACCTGCTTTTGAATCTCGACGGATCCGCAGGACCGTGGGACCTGCAGCCAGCCCCAAGGAATTCTTGGGGAGAGCTTCCGATCCCCAGGCCAGAGAATTCTGAGAAAGATCCCCTGGACTGAAGTAAACAAGGCATTCGTTTACGAAGAAACTTAGGTAGAATAATATGTGGCGTTAGCTTCCCACATAGGATAGGATAGTGGGTTTGAGTCCCACAGGCCTGCCCGTAAGGCGCGGCAAAAGCCACGCAGGGTTGGGGCCAAGAGGTACCTCGGTTGGTAAGTCTCTGCTAGGCGAAAGCCTGTGGAGCGGGACCCGAGGGTAGGGGGGTCTTCAACAGGGGGTTGAAGTCTCCAGGGATATCTAGCAGGGGGCTACAGATCCCAGTGAGACCTCTAACGGGGGTTGGAGTCCCTCTGACTACTATTTGTGATAGTGCACTATCACAACTGCTAGTCGACTGGGAGATGGGAGCATTTCTGAGTAAGAAACCTATCCCACAGAGAACACCTTTGGGATGTACTTTGAAGCACTGGAAAGACATCGGGGGTGATGACCCACTAACTCGGAAACCATTAATTGAATATTGCAATCATTGGTGCCCAACGTATCAATTGGAAGGTGGGCACGAATGGCCAGAACAGGAGACATTGCAATATCATACCATCTTGCAATTAATGTTGTTTTGTAAAAAGGGAAGGCAAATGGGAAGAAGTGGCATATGTTGATTTGTTCTTTACACTGTGGAATCATCCAGCGTGGCAGAAACAGCGTGAGATATGTCCACAGGATTCTACAGCAATGTTTCTGAAAAGAGGAAAATGTGGTGAGAACTTGAAGTGTTGCTCTACTTGTGATACTGGATACTTCACTTGATGGAACTGACAAGAAAATAGTATTGAATACAGCCAGAAGGCAGGTGCAGGGAGCACATGCTAACAGGAATTTACAGAGAACAACGAATAAGAATTTTCCATCTACAAATCCCGAGTGGGACCCTAATCAGCCAGGACCCAGGGGAATGTTGACTAGATGTCAGAGACAGATTTTATTTGGAGTAAGACATGCAATGCCAAAAGCCATAAATTTTGACCCATTTATTAAGTGAGACAAGAATTAAAGGAGTCCCCCCCTTCAGCCTTTATGGAAAGACTGAAGGTGACCACCAGAAAATATACTCATTTGAACCCAGAAAAACACAGAAAAAGCAATTCAGTTGGTCTCTATATTCATAAGACAATCAGCCCCAGATTGGGGGGTTTGGGGGGGGGGAGTAAAAAAACCTTCAGAAACTAGAAGAACCTGAATCCAGAGATCTGGGTAAAATGCTTGAAGTAGCTTGGCATGAAGGAGACCAGAGGAATCAACCCTAGCTGAACACCTGGTTACACTGAAGCTAGGGAATGAAGAAATAGAATTTTTGGTAGATACGGGAGCCACTTCTTTGGTATTGAATACACGTAAAGAGAAAGTTGATCATAAACCAGTAGGTGTTGTTAGTGCGACAGGGCAAAGAAAAATTAGCCTTTCTTAGAGCCATTAAAGTTTAAATTGGAGAAGCAATGGGCAACTCACCAGTTTCTGTATATGCCTGAATGTCCACTGCCTCTGTTATGATGAGATCTATTAAGTAAATTAGATGCTCAAGTAACTTTTAAAGATGGAGAGATTAAATTACTAATACCAGAACAGAATCAAAAGCCACAGAGGCGAGAGCGTTTATGTTACAGGATTCCTCCAGGGAGGAACAGGTTCCCGAAGAAGTGGAAAACGTAGTAATTCCTTTGGTTTGAGCGAGCGGAGCTCCGGAGCGACCTAAGCGGGCAGAGCCGGTAAAAGTAACCTTAAAGCCTGGAGCCAAGCCGGTAAGACAAAAACAATACCGTATTAAGCGAGAGGCTCGAAAAGGATTAGAGAAGTTAATTATAAATTTTTTTCAGAATATGAGCTCTTAGTAGAATGTGAATCAGAATATAGTACTCCTGTGCCGCCAGTAAAGAAATCTAGAGGCAAAGAGTATTAGCTGGTTCACGATTTAAGGGCTATATCTCAGGTGGTCCAAGATCTACATCCGGTAGTAGCTAATCCATACACTTTACTGACCTCTTTTAAAGGAGGAGCATAAATGGTTTACTGTACTAGATTTGAAGGATGCCTTCTTTTGCATACCTCCAGGCATAAAAAGTCAAAGCCTATTTGCTTTGGAATGGGAAAGCCCCACCACAGAATGAAAGACACAGCTAACATGGACCGTACTTCCACAAGGATTTAAAATTAGTCCTACGATATTTGGGACTCAGCTGGCAAGAAAAAAAATTAGAAATATAGAAATGTCTAGAAAAAACAGAACCCAGGGAGAGGCATACTGTTACAGAATGCAGACGACATTCTGATAGTGGCAGAAAGTAAAGAATAATGTTTTGAAATTTTTAAATTTTCTGGGCCAAGGAAGATGCGGAGTTTCCAGAAACAAAACCCAAATAGGAGAAGCAACAGCCATTTATTTAGGATTCGAAATATCTCAAAGACAAAGACAATTAGAAAGTGAAAAGAAAGAAACTATTTGTCAAATTCCCGAACCTTGCGGCCCGAAGGAACTGAGAGCTTTTCTGAAAATAGTGAAATAGCGTCAGCTCTGGATTCTGAACTACAGACTGTATGTAAAACCATTATACGAGGCACTGAAAGAATCAAAGGATAAATATTTAACCTGGACGCCCGGATGCCAAACGGCATTCAAAGAACTGAAAAGAGCCTCAGTGATGGCCCCTGCATTAGGCCTACCCGATTTCGCTAAACCTTTTGAGCTGTTTGTCCACGAAAGACAACATTTAGCCCTTGGAGTGCTGACACAGCGACTGGGAACCTGGAAGAGACCCGTGGGCTACTTCTCCAAACAACTCGACCACGTGAGTAAAAGATGGCCTGGATGTTTACGGGCAGTGGCAACAGCAGCGCTGCCGATCCAGGAAGCCCCAAAGTTAACAATGGGACAAAAGATGACAGTATGTGTCCCGCACATAGCGGTGACTGTTTTAGAACAAAAGGGGGGTCGTTGGCTATCCCTTAGCAGAATGTTGAAATATCAAGTTGTTCTGTTAGAACAAGACCATGTGGAATCGAAGGCTACTGCTATACTGAATCCTGTATGTTTTTAACAACAGAAAACCTTACGGACAACTTCGAACACGATCGCTTGCTAACTATTGAACAAGTCTATTCCAGCAGACCAGGCCTGAGACACAAACCTCTGGGAAAATCCTGATCTGGAGTTGTTTACAGATGGAAGCAGCTCTGGGCGAGAAGAGAATGGCCGGATATGCTGTCGTTATCACCGCCGAGGGAATGGAGTCAGGGGCGCTGCCTGCGAACACCTCAGCACAGAAAGCAGTATTGGTAGCGTTGAAGCGAGCTCTGCGAATGGCAGAAGGACGAAGGATAAATATCTAGACTGATTCCAAACATGCATTTGGTGTGATCCACGATCATGGAGCTACTGGGAAGGAAAAAGGACTGCCATCAGCCCAAGAATCATTGATACAGCATAAAGAAGACATTCTCCAACTTCCGGAAGACGTGCAGAAACCAAAAGAAGTGGCGGTAAAGCGTTGCAAAGCTCATCGATTCGGCCAGACGGCTGTAAACATAAGCAAACGATTGACAGATAAAGCTGCAAAGAGGACTGCAGAGCAAGGTATCCTTGCACTAGTACCAGTAAAACAGATCGGAATTCCAAAGTTGAAACCGAGATTATTATAATAAATTGGATGAGCAATTAGCAGAACAATTGGAAGCATCACAAAACACAGAGATGGTAGGTAACACCAGAAAAACAAGTAATAATAATAACAACCCCACAAGTTATGACAGAACTTGCAAAAGAAAAGCATGAGCAAACACATTAGGGTGTAGATGCTACGGTTTTGAGTTTAAAAGCATCTGTAGCGTGTGTAGGCATGACAAGAACAGTTAAACCCATGGTAGCTAAGTGTCCAATCTGTCCTAGAAATAATCCCCTGAACCAAAGGAAACCACCTTTAGGAGTAACAAAACAAAAAATTCTCCCGGAAATTATTAGCAAATTAAGTTTTCTGAGTTACCCAGACAAAATAGATATAGCAGTATTTGTTAGTGCTGATGGACAAGTTTTCTAGTTGGCCAGAAGCTTTCTCGTGCTGCACCAACAAAGCTAGAGTAGTAGTTAAGATGTTGCTGAAAGAAATAATACCAAGATTTAGAGTGCCAACAGGAATGTCCTCTGAGAGAGGACCACATTTTTTTGCAGAGGTAGTTCAACAAATTAATAAAATTTTGGGTATAAAATGGAACCTGCATATGCCCTAGAGACCACAATCAAGTGAAAATTTTGAGAAGATGAACCAAACACTGAACTGACATAGTGGAATATTATTGATCTAAGATGGAAGTATTGAGAAAATGATTATTTCAAAACTTCCAAAGGGGGGAAATGTAACCAAAGCGATGAAATCAACCAACCAGAGACGGTGTTCCATTACGGGAACACGGAGCGTACGAATCAGCGCATCTGTCGATCTGCATTTTAGTCCCTAGGCGATCGTTAATGTCAGCAGAACAACAGACAACGTGCTTCTGTCAGAAAAGGATGACAAAACGCGGTTTCGTGTAGCGGACTGAGAAAACTAGCCAAGACTGCCAAGATTAAGAGCCAAGAAGGTAAAAGGCAATTCTGGCAGGGGGAGATTGCGACCACCGACTCACGGACCACCACCGAGCCTGCGCAGCGATTTACATACGGAACGAGCAAGTTTGTACCGATCAGTAGACAGGACGATAATGAATATGTATGAATACGTAAAATTTTGATCTACAAATTCTACGGGAAAGGTGTGTGAGGGACGCACGCCAGGAGGAGCGATCCCCCGTGCGTCTGGCGCCGTGAATAAAGAACGCCTGCTCTTTAATACTAGATTGGTGTTGAAGAGATATTTCCGATTTTACCGTGTTTTTTGGTAACAGTTTTGGCACCCCAGATGGGAACCTGCTTTTGAATCTCGACGGATCCGCAGGACCGTGGGACCTGCAGCCAGCCCCAAGGAATTCTTGGGGAGAGCTTCCGATCCCCAGGCCAGAGAATTCTGAGAAAGATCCCCTGGACTGAAGTAAACAAGGCATTCGTTTACGAAGAAACTTAGGTAGAATAATATGTGGCGTTAGCTTCCCACATAGGATAGGATAGTGGGTTTGAGTCCCACAGGCCTGCCCGTAAGGCGCGGCAAAAGCCACGCAGGGTTGGGGCCAAGAGGTACCTCGGTTGGTAAGTCTCTGCTAGGCGAAAGCCTGTGGAGCGGGACCCGAGGGTAGGGGGGTCTTCAACAGGGGGTTGAAGTCTCCAGGGATATCTAGCAGGGGGCTACAGATCCCAGTGAGACCTCTAACGGGGGTTGGAGTCCCTCTGACTACTATTTGTGATAGTGCACTATCACAACTGCTAGTCGACTGGGAGATGGGAGCATTTCTGAGTAAGAAACCTATCCCACAGAGAACACCTTTGGGATGTACTTTGAAGCACTGGAAAGACATCGGGGGTGATGACCCACTAACTCGGAAACCATTAATTGAATATTGCAATCATTGGTGCCCAACGTATCAATTGGAAGGTGGGCACGAATGGCCAGAACAGGAGACATTGCAATATCATACCATCTTGCAATTAATGTTGTTTTGTAAAAAGGGAAGGCAAATGGGAAGAAGTGGCATATGTTGATTTGTTCTTTACACTGTGGAATCATCCAGAGTGGCAGAAACAGCGTGAGATATGTCCACAGGATTCTACGGCAATGTTTCTGAAAAGAGGAAAATGTGGTGAGAACTTGAAGTGTTGCTCTACTTGTGATACTGGATACTTCACTTGATGGAACTGACAAGAAAATAGTATTGAATACAGCCAGAAGGCAGGTGCAGGGAGCACATGCTAACAGGAATTTACAGAGAACAACGAATAAGAATTTTCCATCTACAAATCCCGAGTGGGACCCTAATCAGCCAGGACCCAGGGGAATGTTGACTAGATGTCAGAGACAGATTTTATTTGGAGTAAGACATGCAATGCCAAAAGCCATAAATTTTGACCCATTTATTAAGTGAGACAAGAATTAAAGGAGTCCCCCCCTTCAGCCTTTATGGAAAGGCTGAAGGTGACCACCAGAAAATATACTCATTTGAACCCAGAAAAAAACAGAAAAAGCAATTCAGTTGGTCTCTATATTCATAAGACAATCAGCCCCAGATTGGGGGGTTTGGGGGGGGGGAGTAAAAAAACCTTCAGAAACTAGAAGAACCTGAATCCAGAGATCTGGGTAAAATGCTTGAAGTAGCTTGGCATGAAGGAGACCAGAGGAATCAACCCTAGCTGAACACCTGGTTACACTGAAGCTAGGGAATGAAGAAATAGAATTTTTGGTAGATACGGGAGCCACTTCTTTGGTATTGAATACACGTAAAGAGAAAGTTGATCATAAACCAGTAGGTGTTGTTAGTGCGACAGGGCAAAGAAAAATTAGCCTTTCTTAGAGCCATTAAAGTTTAAATTGGAGAAGCAATGGGCAACTCACCAGTTTCTGTATATGCCTGAATGTCCACTGCCTCTGTTATGATGAGATCTATTAAGTAAATTAGATGCTCAAGTAACTTTTAAAGATGGAGAGATTAAATTACTAATACCAGAACAGAATCAAAAGCCACAGAGGCGAGAGCGTTTATGTTACAGGATTCCTCCAGGGAGGAACAGGTTCCCGAAGAAGTGGAAAACGTAGTAATTCCTTTGGTTTGAGCGAGCGGAGCTCCGGAGCGACCTAAGCGGGCAGAGCCGGTAAAAGTAACCTTAAAGCCTGGAGCCAAGCCGGTAAGGCAAAAACAATACCGTATTAAGCGAGAGGCTCGAAAAGGATTAGAGAAGTTAATTATAAATTTTTTTCAGAATATGAGCTCTTAATAGAATGTGAATCAGAATATAGTACTCCTGTGCCGCCAGTAAAGAAATCTAGAGGCAAAGAGTATTAGCTGGTTCACGATTTAAGGGCTATATCTCAGGTGGTCCAAGATCTACATCCGGTAGTAGCTAATCCATACACTTTACTGACCTCTTTTAAAGGAGGAGCATAAATGGTTTACTGTACTAGATTTGAAGGATGCCTTCTTTTGCATACCTCCAGGCATAAAAAGTCAAAGCCTATTTGCTTTGGAATGGGAAAGCCCCACCACAGAATGAAAGACACAGCTAACATGGACCGTACTTCCACAAGGATTTAAAATTAGTCCTACGATATTTGGGACTCAGCTGGCAAGAAAAAAAATTAGAAATATAGAAATGTCTAGAAAAAACAGAACCCAGGGAGAGGCATACTGTTACAGAATGCAGACGACATTCTGATAGTGGCAGAAAGTAAAGAATAATGTTTTGAAATTTTTAAATTTTCTGGGCCAAGGAAGATGCGGAGTTTCCAGAAACAAAACCCAAATAGGAGAAGCAACAGCCATTTATTTAGGATTTGAAATATCTCAGAGACAAAGACAATTAGAAAGTGAAAAGAAAGAAACTATTTGTCAAATTCCCGAACCTTGCGGCCCGAAGGAACTGAGAGCTTTTCTGAAAATAGTGAAATAGCGTCAGCTCTGGATTCTGAACTACAGACTGTATGTAAAACCATTATACGAGGCACTGAAAGAATCAAAGGATAAATATTTAACCTGGACGCCCGGATGCCAAACGGCATTCAAAGAACTGAAAAGAGCCTCAGTGATGGCCCCTGCATTAGGCCTACCCGATTTCGCTAAACCTTTTGAGCTGTTTGTCCACGAAAGACAACATTTAGCCCTTGGAGTGCTGACACAGCGACTGGGAACCTGGAAGAGACCCGTGGGCTACTTCTCCAAACAACTCGACCACGTGAGTAAAAGATGGCCTGGATGTTTACGGGCAGTAGCAACAGCAGCGCTGCCGATCCAGGAAGCCCCAAAGTTAACAATGGGACAAAAGATGACAGTATGTGTCCCGCACATAGCGGTGACTGTTTTAGAACAAAAGGGGGGTCGTTGGCTATCCCTTAGCAGAATGTTGAAATATCAAGTTGTTCTGTTAGAACAAGACCATGTGGAATCGAAGACTACTGCTATACTGAATCCTGTATGTTTTTAACAACAGAAAACCTTACGGACAATTTCGAACACGATCGCTTGCTAACTATTGAACAAGTCTATTCCAGCAGACCAGGCCTGAGACACAAACCTCTGGGAAAATCCTGATCTGGAGTTGTTTACAGATGGAAGCAGCTCTGGGCGAGAAGAGAATGGCCGGATATGCTGTCGTTATCACCGCCGAGGGAATGGAGTCAGGGGCGCTGCCTGCGAACACCTCAGCACAGAAAGCAGTATTGGTAGCGTTGAAGCGAGCTCTGCGAATGGCAGAAGGACGAAGGATAAATATCTAGACTGATTCCAAACATGCATTTGGTGTGATCCACGATCATGGAGCTACTGGGAAGGAAAAAGGACTGCCATCAGCCCAAGAATCATTGATACAGCATAAAGAAGACATTCTCCAACTTCCGGAAGACGTGCAGAAACCAAAAGAAGTGGCGGTAAAGCGTTGCAAAGCTCATCGATTCGGCCAGACGGCTGTAAACATAAGCAAACGATTGACAGATAAAGCTGCAAAGAGGACTGCAGAGCAAGGTATCCTTGCACTAGTACCAGTAAAACAGATCGGAATTCCAAAGTTGAAACCGAGATTATTATAATAAATTGGATGAGCAATTAGCAGAACAATTGGAAGCATCACAAAACACAGAGAGATGGTAGGTAACACCAGAAAAACAAGTAATAATAATAACAACCCCACAAGTTATGACAGAACTTGCAAAAGAAAAGCATGAGCAAACACATTAGGGTGTAGATGCTACGGTTTTGAGTTTAAAAGCATCTGTAGCGTGTGTAGGCATGACAAGAACAGTTAAACCCATGGTAGCTAAGTGTCCAATCTGTCCTAGAAATAATCCCCTGAACCAAAGGAAACCACCTTTAGGAGTAACAAAACAAAAAATTCTCCCGGAAATTATTAGCAAATTAAGTTCTCTGAGTTACCCAGACAAAATAGATATAGCAGTATTTGTTAGTGATGATGGACAAATTTTCTAGTTGGCCAGAAGCTTTCTCGTGCTGCACCAACAAAGCTAGAGTAGTAGTTAAAATGTTGCTGAAAGAAATAATACCAAGATTTAGAGTGCCAACAGGAATGTCCTCTGGGAGAGGACCACATTTTTTTGCAGAGGTAGTTCAACAAATTAATAAAATTTTGGGTATAAAATGGAACCTGCATATGCCCTAGAGACCACAACCAAGTGAAAACTTTGAGAAGATGAACCAAACACTGAACTGACATAGTGGAATATTATTGATCTAGGATGGAAGTATTGAGAAAATGATTATTTCAAAACTTCCAAAGGGGGGAAATGTAACCAAAGCGATGAAATCAACCAACCAGAGACGGTGTTCCATTACGGGAACACGGAGCGTACGAATCAGCGCATCTGTCGATCTGCATTTTAGTCCCTAGGCGATCGTTAATGTCAGCAGAACAACAGACAACGTGCTTCTGTCAGAAAAGGATGACAAAACGCGGTTTCGTGTAGCGCACTGAGAAAACTAGCCAAGACTGCCAAGATTAAGAGCCAAGAAGGTAAAAGGCAATTCTGGCAGGGGGAGATCGCGACCACCGACTCACGGACCACCACCGAGCCTGCGCAGTGATTTACATACGGAACGAGCCAGTTTGTACCGATCAGTAGACAGGACGATAATGAATATGTATGAATACGTAAAATTTTGATCTACAAATTCTACGGGAAAGGTGTGTGAGGTACGCACGCCAGGAGAAGCGATCCCCTGTGCATCTGGCGCCGTGAATAAAGAACGCCTGCTCTTTAATACTAAATCGGCGTTGAGGAGTTGTTTCCGATTTTACCGTGTTTTTCGGTAACACAGGGAGTCAGACCAAGAGGGCCAGAGAAAGACAAAATACCGACAGGCTACAGGACAGAGCAGGAGGAATAAAAAAATAAAAACGGAGCCAGAGCCAGGCAGAGAGAGGCGGAGAAAGAACAAGTAGCCACAGGCTACAGGACAGAGAGAGGGAGGCCTGAAAAGACGGGGAGGCAGGGAGCCACTCAGAGCGAGATGGAGAAAGAAGGGGCGGGGGGGGGGTGCAAAAAAAAAAACTAAAAAAAATTTTGCAGCAGGTAAGGAAAGAGAGGGGGCCGGGGGAGAGACAGGGAGGGCCCAGGATGCACAAGAGAGGCAACGGGGCCCCAGTGGCCCAGGACTCACCGCGACTCTCGCTCTCAGCGCTGCTGGCACAATTTAGCCGTTCAGATGCTTCTTTCCCCTCCTCTCCGCCCTGCCTCTTCTGCAGCTCCAGACTCTAGGCCGTCCTCCACCTAAAGAGGATACACGGGTGTCTTACCGCTCTTACGAGATGAGGCTTCCTAGGCACGTAGCGTAGCCTAGCTCGCTCGTGCCGGAGCTGGGGGCAGGAGCACGGGGCAAGTGGGGCCAGGGGAGGCTGAGGGGGAGCTCTGGTGAGCTGGGGAGTCGGCTATCTTCTGCACCCTGGGCAGGGGGAAAAGGTCATCCTCCTCCTCCTCCTTTCCCTCTTCCCTTCTATCAGCTCCTGGGTAACTCCTGGGGCTGCCCTCACCCGCTCGCCTTTAGCATACCAGAAGCCTGCCTCGGCAGGTCGTTTGAAGCTTCCCATCCCACCAGCCCCAGTAGTGCAGGCACACAAGGAGACACCCCGGCACCCACCAAAGGGGCTCGCTCACCTCACCGGCAGCCCTAGGCCTCACCCGACACAGGGAATCGTGTCCGACACACCACCACGCTGCAGCAGGAGCGGAGGAGGCCTTTCCTTACCAGGAAGCAGCAACGAGCACGGCGGCATCACCTCGCAGGCACCGCAGCATCGCAGGGCTGTCACCTGCGGAGAGAGCAATGGGGATCACAGGGACGCCACCGCGCGTGCGCGGCTCCCGGGCTCAGTACCCAACTCTGGTCGCTGGGCAGCAGCATTATCTGAATTACTCTTCTCGATTAATACCATCCAGAAACCGTAACTTGGCTGCATCCACAGAGCTTCTATTCCTCTGCACCTTTCCCCCTCGCAGCCCCAGCAGCACCGTTCATTGCCTCTGCACCAAACAGCAAAGCGTCTCGAGCATTTCAGTCCTTTCCTCTCGACTGCTTAAAAAAATCTGGTGCTTGCTACTGTCCATGCCACTGCCCCCCCCGCCCATGCCTGAGGGAGGAGAAGCAGCACAGCAAACCTGGGGAACAAGGTTGGGTCCCCCACCCCCGCAGAATAAGCCCCAGGAACTGCTTGTAGGCATGTGGCATCAGGGTTGTGATAGGGTTTTGTTTTGGTTTTCTTTTTTTTCCCCTGCCTTCTTTACATAATGTAATAATTGGGGTTGCTTTTCCAAACTACTGAGTTCTGTGGGGACTTTTTGTGCTTTTACCCTACAAAAAATGGTCATTTTCACTTTCGGTTTTGTGCATGAGAATGGTTGGTGGGTGCTTTTAGGTGGTTGTTCCTTCCCCACCACCACCCTTTTTTTCCTTTCCAGCTGCACAAATCCAGCTGAGTTGGCTTTCCCAGAAGCCCCAAGTTGTTTTCTTTCCACCAGAATTCTTCCTGTATTTTCACCCCCCATTGCAGACCCAGAGTCAGGGGGTTTGAGGTATTTTTGTGCCCAGGCAGCAGCTCCCAGGCTGCATAAGCAGCCCCACAGGGGGAAGTCCCCGTTTGAGGGAATCGGCCCCAAATTGGGATGGGAAAGTGAAGACAAGGGAAAAAAAAATCCTGAATAACCTGAAAAAGAACACCTACTCCAGCCCACCAAGCACCCGTCACCTTGCCTGACTCACCTCCAGGGCCCAGATCACGCTCGGCTCATCGCTTAGCGCCCTCGGATCACAAAAAAAAAGAGTAAAACCCATAATGGAGCCCTATAGCCATCAGTCACATCTTCCCTCCAGTACTACACAGACTCACCTTCTTCCAGCGCTCCCCTGGGCTCTCCTCCGTTGCCCTGCACGACTCATCCACCTGCACCTGGAAAAACAGTGTTACTGAACAAGTCACCTGGAGGCACAGCAACAGCTTAACCATTCCACAGCTCTTGCGCCCCCGTAGGAATACCATCTAGAGCCCAACTACAGCCTGCCGTTAAAGGAAATGCGTTAAATCAAACGTTAAGCCCTCGCACGTACAAGCCGGAACAGCAAACCCACGGCACGCTCGCGCACCCAGGGCGCAGCCCGACGGAGGTCCACGGGCACCTCGCCAGTCTGATGCGGAGCCGCCCAGCATCCCTGCGAGCACAGCTGCAGGCGCAACAGCAGTTTCACCTACACCCATCTCAGCGCGCAGCGCTTCTGAAGCTTTAAGCTGAAAGCCCTACCTTGACCCTTGGCCACACTAGAAGCGAGCCGTGGCTAGGACTCCACAGAAACACAGCAACACAAATTGCACACCCACAGCGGCGACAGCCTTGCAGCTATTTAGACCAGGAACAACAGAGAAAAGTAAAACAGCTTCATCACCCGCACAGGAAAAGCAGCAGACGGAGACAAAGGGTCAGCATTCACAGCCCTTACAGAACACAGGCGTTCTCTCTCCTTCCACTCCTAAACCCATCCCCACTTAGGTCTAAATATCGCAGCCCTGCTGGGGCAATATCGAGAGCGGGGAACAAGAGCCCTGCCGCCCGCCGTTTGTGCGGCAGGACACAAAAACAGAGGGACATGTTTTGCCACACACAACCCTGAATCTCCTGAAAATTTATGTTTACCAAAAATAGCCATTTGGAACATATTCCCAAAAACATTCGGCAATGAAACGCTTACGTGCTTGACACCCGCACATTTTTGGGGAACTTGCTATTTGCTTCCTGGTTTTGCTGGTCTTCCCTCAGAAGTTCTACCTGCAGCCAAGTTATTCCCACCCGCCCGACCGGTTCAAGCGTTCACCTTCCTGGTATTACCAGCACATTGACACAGGCGAGGAACTTAACTGCTCTTCTAAAACTATCCAAATGACAATCACAGCCCTGAAAGAGGAGTGGAAGAGAAGAAAAGGAGAGATCAGGCAGCAAAGATGCCCTGCAGGCTGCTGCCAGCCAACACTGCACTCTTTTGTTAAAGCCACCCCACCCCCCCAAACGCAAAAAAAAAGCCCCATGACTTTGTGGAGTGCGGTTTTTTTTTCTTTTCCGCAGTCCTTCTGGAGCTCATCCCTGTCTCAGCATCTTGTCTTGTCAGAGCATGAAGATGCAGATGATCTGTATCCCGACGACATCTGCATGGGATGAATACATTTTCAGAAATAGACCAGATCTGTGAGACTCCTGTCACCTTTGTGGTTTTAATAATCATAACTCAATTTTGTCGACTGACACACTTGTGAGAACTAACTTTGAAACTTAGCCTCTCCTTGGGGAAAAAAACGTGTTAGACACCAAATGAAACTGATTCAGAGCTCCGAACCACGATGGAGCCGATAGAGCTGCTGTGACTTAGTTTGTATGATTAATTAATTGGTTAATAACTATCCTAAGCAGCACAGAAAGAAGAGCTGGACCCAAAGAGGGTGTGCTGTGCTGGATCCAAAAAGCACCCTTCCTCCAGAGACCCGCCTCAGGTGGCGAGTTCGCTCTGGTGCATGCCGGCCTCCCGAACTTCGGGGTCCGATGTGACCGGACCCCCACCTCCGGGGAGGGTCCGCGTACCCTGCCCAACCCCTGCTTTCCCCTGCAGCCCCCAATGCCCCCACCCCAACCCCCCAGCCTGCACAAGCAGCCAAACCGGCTTCTGCTTTTGGCCCCCAAACCAGCTCACTTTGGGACCGTTTCTGAGCCAAAAAGCCCAGCTGCTGAGCCTGTTCTCAAGTCCCAAAAATGCAGCACTCGACCTCTGCTCCTCAGCCCAAAACCACACGACTTAGTCCCCTCGGTCAGGCCCTCAAAACGCACGACTCGATCTGTTTCAGGGCCCCGGCGTCAGCCACAGGAGCCTGCTCCCACGGCCCAGGAACAGAAGAGCTGCGCTCTCCCCGCTCAGGGACCAAACCAGCTGAGCCTGGCTGCGTCCCGGCCCCCTCCGCAGTCCCCACGGGCAACGCTCAGGGCCGCGGAGAGCGCAGCCACCCCGCAGCCCCGCACCCCCACGGCCCACGCGGGCACTGTCGGGGAGGCCTCGGGAACTGAACTGCGCGGGCCCGGCCCCGCACCCCGGCGGGGCAGCCCAGCGCCGGCCCGGCAGCGCTTTCCTCCTGCTCTCGCAGGCCTCGTTTCCCCGGCACCGCCGGGCCCGCACCCCAACCCCACAGGGGGCCGGGCCCAGCCCGCCTCCAGCAAACCGCGGCGGCAGCAGCCGGGGTCCCTGCCTGCCTCGCGGGCAAGGGGGGGACCCGCCCGGCACCGCAGGGGCCCCCGCCGGGGTCGCCGCCGCCGCCCGACCCCGACGAGGAGCAGCCGAGAGCCGGGTGGGGCTGCCCCTACTTCCCCACGGCCGGGCACGGGCTCGGCCCCAAAACCCAACCACCGACCCACGACAGCGCTCGGCCCGGGGCCGCTGCTGCCCGCAACCCCCCCCCCCCGGGGACTCCGCGGACCGGGAGACCCCACAGCCGAAACCCGCCGACCCACAGCGCGCCCAGCCACGCACGCGGCTCCTCACCTGCCCCCCGGCGCGGCTCCGGCTGCCCCACGGCCCGGCACGGAGCCGAACCCGGCCACCGGACCATCCGCCGCCCCCCCGCAACCCCCGGACGCTCCGGGCCGGTTCTCGTCCCTTTTCGCTCCGACGCCTCGAGCCGAGCCGGCCCCGCTCCTCCGAGCTACCGGCGGTGGCCGCTCTGCTGCTCGGGGCCGGGCCCTGTTCTCGCCCGGACGCGAGAAGCCGCCCCGGGGTCTCCTCGGTGCGTCCAGCCCCGTGCCGTGCCGGAGCGGGGAGAGCCGGGTACGAGCGCGGAGCCCTGGGGCAGGGGTTGCCCCAGTGCCGCCGACGGTGTGGGGGGGTGTGTCGTCGTCCCCCGCCCCACGCGGGGGGCGCACACACGGTACACCCGCGGGCAGGGGCATCCCCGGGGAGCCGTGCGGCCGGGCTGCGCCGTAGGAGGGGAAGGTGATGTTGGTTTCCCATTTTCCCCGCAGCCTGATCCTCCCCCCTCCCCCGTACTGAGTTGCCCCCCCCGCCCACCCCTTCCCGCGCGTTACAGCCCGCGAAAAAGCTTTTAACAACCCCATCGACAACACTCCCTTTATCCCTCTTCCAGCAGCAGCAGCAGCGAGAGATTAAGCCAACTGCAGCAGAGAGGAGGAAGGCAAGGAGAGCCTTTTCAAGCAAGGGCAGGACAAAAATGCACGGCGTGGACAGGCACAGGAGAGGCTGCGTTATCTGGAAAGCACAACACCTACCCAAGGGCAGAAAATAAGGAACGAATCGTTTGCAAGGAGCTGCAGCAGACAGGTCACCTTTTTCTTTATTGCTCTCCTGCCCTTTGTTATCCAAAGCGATAGGCTTCACCACCGGGCAGAAAATAGCTGCCTAGATTTACACGGACAACCAGAAACAATCAAGCCACCCAGGAAAAAGTTCACAGCAGAGGTATAACACATCAGCAGCTAAAACATTTGTTACGCAGGCACAACCAGGCACTAAACAAAGGCTTTCCAACATTGGAGATCTAGAACAGGTAGACATTAGCACAGAAGCGCAAGGGGCTCCGTCACCCTGCGCAAATCTCCCCGTGCCTACACACGCACACGTTCAGAAGTTTTTTATCAGAAAACGCCTGACTGAGCCATTTGCCACAGTCACGAGACTCACGACATGACACACGAGGTGGGCCCAGAGTTTTAAGGCAAAAATACCTCCCCCGCCCCCCACCCGAGATCTTTCAGGCTCCAGACCTGCCATCTCCCCGCACCAAACCTCCCCGGCCAAAGGGTTTCAGGTGGCCCAAAACACAGTACACAGAAAATAAACGGGGAAAGCCCTACATTGTGCAAAAGCGAACGATGCCCGACCAGGGCTTCTCTGCGGGGCCCGAGCTCGGCACGGAGCCCCCCCCCGGCACGAGCCCGGCCCCGGGGCCGGCACGGAGGAGCCAGCCCCCCCCCGGCACGAGCCCGGCCCCGGGGCCGGCACGGAGGAGCCAGCCCCCCCCCGGCACGAGCCCGGCCCCGGGGCCGGCACGGAGGAGCCAGCCCCCCCCCGGCACGAGCCCGGCCCCGGGGCCGGCACGGAGGAGCCAGCCCCCCCCCGGCACGAGCCCGGCCCCGGGGCCGGCACGGAGGAGCCAGCCCCCCCCTCCCCCGCCCGGCCCCGGGCCCGGCACGGAGGAGCCAGCCCCCCCCTCACCCGCCCGGCCCCGGGCCCGGCGCGACGGAGCTCCCCCCGCCCGGCACCGAGCCCGGCCCGGGCCGGCGCGACGGAGCCCCCCCCGCCCGGCCCAGGGTCGGGCCCGCACGGAGCCCCCCCCACCCCCGGCCCACACGGAGCCCCCACCGCTGCCCGAACTCACCCACCAGCGCTCTCCGGCCCCCGGCTACGGCCGCGCTGCTCTCTCAGGCGGCTGCCGCAGACGAGGATCGGGAGCCGCCAGGCCTCCAGGAGTCCCGAGGGGATGCCGGCCACCGCAGGGGATGGCTGCCTGCGGCCGGACTGCCGCGGCGCTCCCCGCCCAGCTCCGAGCAGTCTCCGCCGGCCACGGGCTTCCCACGCCGGGCCGCAGAGGGGCCCCGGCACCGCAAAGAGACCCCTCGCGACCCGGCCGCCCCACGCACCTCTCCCACCTCCGCTCCGCCGCGCACGCGCCACCGGAAGCCCGGGCCCCGCGGGGCGGCCCTTAGAGGGCGGCCGGAAGGACCGGCCCCCACCGGCCCCGCCCCCGCGCCGGACCGCCCCCGCGCCCAGCCGGTGAGCGCCAGCGCCCCCTGCTGGCCGGGCCGCGCTCAGCTCGCGAGGGCGCCGAGGGCCGGGCGGGGCGGGACGCGCCGGCTCGGGGCCGGCTCCTTTCGGGGCGAGCGGGCGAGCGAGAGACCCCTGCGGGCCCCGGTCACGGCCGGGCAGAGCCGCGCGCCCTCCGGGAGCGGCTGAACGGGGCTGCCGCTCGTGACACGTACCGAGCCGTCCGCGACGGGAGCGAGCAGAGGAGGAAGGGGCCGGCGGCCGCGGGGCCCTGCCCGCAGGCACGGGGGGGGGGTGCGGGCTGGGGCCCGTGGGGCCGCCCTGCTGGGCCGCTGCCCTGCGCCGCACCGCGCTGGGGGCTGGGGCCCGACCGGCGCCGGGGGACCGGGGGCAGCCACGAGCAGGGGGCCTGAGCTTAGCCACGGCCTGCAAAACACCCCGCAGCGTGAGACGCTGCGAGGCCAAGGTGGTCCTTGGCAATGGGGGCGCCTGGGCTCGGCCTCCGCCGTACCCGTCCTGGGTCTGCGTGGCGTTCCAGGGGAACGGTGTTCTCCTTGTGCGGAAGGTGGGCTGGCCGTTCGGCCGTGCCCCGGCCGTTACCGATACTGCCAGAGGCGCTCGCACGCTCTGGCCCGTTACTGCTGCGGGACCGCGCCGTAGCCGAAAGAAGAGGTGTTGTGTTTTCTCACAGAAAAGCCTCCTACGGTCAGTGGAAGAAATAACCTCCTTCCGTGGCACTGACTCTTTTCGTCCAGTCCATAGCCGGCTTTCGGCTTTTGTCTTTACAGCATTCAGTTTGCTTTCTGCCAAGCTTTCTACCTGCTGTGAAACATTTGGATGGTTTTTTCTTGTTGCTTTTTTTCCCCCCTACTTGCTCCACAACTCCCACACCAACCACCCAGCGCGGCTCGCCTTTCAGCCCCCAGACCCAGGAGCCTTGCCCTGGGACGGCCCGTACACGTCAGCAGAGTTGTTCCAGCTCTCACCCTGTCCCTACCCAGCTGAGGACGTCTGTGTCCGTGAGAGACACCCAGACACTGCCCCTGCAGCGTGGCAGTCCCCTGCCCCATCAGTGAAAACTGCGGCAATATCGGCTAAGTTTAAAAGCGTCGGCAGGAGGTGCAGGATACGTAAATAAAGCGGCGGTTGGCTGCCGGGTATGGGTGCGATATAAATACATTTTGTTTACAGGCCTTCGTGCCTATTCAGCGTTGAACGGCACCGCAGCCCACCCACCCCGGGGCTCACGGGGCTCGGAGAAGGGTCTCTCCAAGGGCACAACCTAAGGCAGCGCAGGAAGCCCAGCTGCCACGCTCCCAGTCGCTACGGGACGCTTGCTTACAGCTACACCGACGAGGGTGCGGATGAGGCTGGAACTAGCAGAAATGCTGACTCTTCTGGCCTTTTATTTGCGGAAGGCACAGCGCGCGAGCCTCGGCGGCTCACAGGAGAAGCGTGCGGCGCTGCCGGACTCTCATTCTCAGCTCACGTACTACTGCCAAAGCTCCTGCCCTGTGCTGTGCCAGATGCCGGCTGGCGTGAGCACCTGGGCTCCTGAGGGACCCCCTTGTCCTGAGAGCCAGAGGTACTCGCTTCCCTTTGCATGAGGCCTGTAGGAGATAGACCCTGCAATTTAAAAAATCTGTATCAAACGTGGCAGACTCAAAGGGGGGCATTTTAAAAAAGGCAGGTTTGTTTTCTTTTTTAACTTTACGATCTACAGCCTAGCAAAGAGCTCCCTTTCAGTGTCAGTCGCTTGGCCTTCTCCCCTACTGACGAGGTCCCAGCCTCCCGGTGAGATCTCGCTGGAGATATTCTCAGTTTCCCTCAGGTACGGGGCTGCCCTGGCCCGAGGCCAGCGAAGAAGCTGACTTTGCCCGTGCCTGAATCAGCAACACGTCCAGCAGGCGACTTGCAGAGCCCAGGGAACCCTCGTAAAGAGGTTTGGGGGTGGGCCGCGCCACATCTGCGGCATCGGCCGTGGGAAAGGACCGGCGCAGTAAAGCAGGTGGGTGAAACCGCGGTCCGCGCCAGTACGTGCTGCTGCCTGGGGCATGGCTTTGCTGCGGGTCAAGTCAGATGCTCTCTGTAAGAGTCAGTCAGGACAAAGGCCGCAGCAGATGTCTTTTCTGCTCATTTTAACAAAGGCTGGACGGAGCCCCTAGAGGAAGGCACTACGCGTCTTGCTGGGTCTGTTTGCCTGCCTTCTCGTAAGCCGTCGCGGAAACTTGCACGAGCAAAGCCTGTGCAAGCTGATGACAGCCACGCACGGTTGAAGAGGGAGCAGACGGTGAGAGCAGAGGTGCGCGCTCAGGCTGTGCGCTGGAAGCTAATGCTAATGCTGCAAAATAAAGAGTGGATTTTCTTTTTTGGGTTTAGGTGAGCGCTAAACATGACATGTGCGTGTGTGCGTGTGTCTCTCGCAGGTTTTTGTCATACACCCCACCCCCCCCGCCCCAAAAAAACCACCCGCACATGCCACGCGTTAAACAGTGGTTTTCCATTGTACTTAGACGTGCTTACATAGGTGTGTTGGTTTTTTTCTTTTTTAATGCAGAAACAGCAATACGATAGATTTAATACAGCTAGCAATTAGATGGGTGTAGCTTTAGAGCGTCGGCTGTTTACAAAGCAACTGCACACCTTCTTTAACTCACAGTTTAAACAGGTAAACTTGCAGTGCATCACACGTGCTTTGTACAGTCACGGTCCACACGGCAGGCCAGATGCTTCCCCCTGCCTTGTCCTTGTTCCCCCGACTCCGACGGGACCGCCGAGGCCACCCTGGGGACAGCGCCGCTTTCTAGCAGCTGGGTTGCTTGCCTGGACGCCCCACAGACAAACAGTCATTTCCCCACTGAACCTCTTCTCAAATATTTTCCTAGCCCTGCAGGCCCCAGGTCCTTTGGTTCATATTTCCTTTTTTCCGGGCTTGATGCACAGGACCGACGATTTCCAGAAACAGAAACAGAGGCTGATTCAGTCCAGGCTAAACATTCTCTGACCTAAACCAAACTGCCTTCGAAGAGATAGCTGTACTGTAGGCACCACCTCGGGAACAGAAGTTGCCCTGTCATTAAAAAAAAAAAAAAAAAAAAAAGCAGGAAAACAAGGCATTTCAGGCTGAGGAGGCTGAACGGTGTGCTGGGGGCGGTGGGGGGTTGGAAAGAAACAGTTCAGACGATTAGAGCGAGCTTGGCGTTGCAAAGCGTGCCATTATTTTTAATTCGGCAGTCAGAAGAAAATAGATTCTGACACTGATTTCCTGCGTGCTGCGGGAGTTCTCTCCTCAGCATTCCTGTGCACCATTTTACTTTTGTGTCCCGTCCGCTTCGCTTTTGCGCTGTAGCTCTCCGGTTCTAGCTACGCTTCCCACCACCCCCATTACGCTTTGACAAGCCCAGCTCTCACTGTGCGTCCCTTCCCTTCCCTTCCCGTATGCGCGTGCAGGGAAAAGCCCGCGCGTCTGCCACTACAGGACACGCTCTGGGGGGCAGGAGAGATGACGACGCTCCCTGACAGAGGACACAGCTGAGGGGCGGTCCGCCGGGGCCGGGGAGATGGCAGCACCTTCCCTCAGCTGCCCCATCCGAGCACAGGTGCAGGTGCGCACTGAGGAGAGACAAGCAGGCAGGAGCCGCAGAGCGAGAGAGAAAATAAAATTCACGGGTGGGTGCTACTTGCGTCTCATTTTTAGCGCAAGACATTAATTCTCAGCACATTCTTGGAGCTGCCCCTTTGGGACTCACGGAGAAGAGGGAGGTTGGCCACGCGGTGCAGCCCAGCTCTGCTTCCCCTAAATGGTTTTACTGTTCAGGTGTTGCCCTAATCTGGCCGGTACCCCCGCAAAGAGTTTGGGATTTCTGCTGCCTCTCCGGGCCAGCCACAGACCCCGACTTCATCGCAGCGAATGACCCTGCACTCGTCAGAGCGGTTGCCGAGTCACATCCCGCTGCCTTCCCTGCAGAACTGGAGACCCTTTTTCAGCCCTTGCCCCCTCTTCTCTCAGCTCGTCGCCCGTCCCTTTACCAGTGCCGGCACCGATCCTGCCTCCAGCTCGCCCTGTCCCCACCTGCGAGCGCCCAACAGGAGCTAAATGTCTCCTCAAGGATGCACGGAAGAGACGCGCAGGTAACCCAGCACAGACCCCCTGCAAACATCTTCTTTCCATTTGCTTTCCTCTCCTGACACGAAGGGATGACTTAGGAAAAGCGTACTGCTCGCATTTCACCTGCACCGCTTCTACTTTCACTCTCGCTCCCCTTGGCAGTAATTAATAGCGGTGGCGGGGGGGGCTGGGGCATTCCCCCAAAGCGGCTGCGGTTACATCCGGGCGGTTGTGGCACTCCATTAGCTTTGTAATTTTTAAATCTAAATCTTCTGGAATTGTTAGTTCTGGTCAGGAATCACCCGTACCTGCAAATTTTCTTAATAGCTACGCTTGAACCCAGCCACTGTTTAACAGCTCACCTTTATTTCTCTTCATTTAAGAACCCAAAGCTTCGTTTACTGCTTGGGTTGGAAGCAGGAGCTGTCGCTGCCTCCGAACTTTCTAACAGCCCTGTTACAATTTCAGTACTACCCGCTCCCGATTTAGCTTTCCGGGTCGATTTTCATTCTAGATTCTAAAATTTCCTTATTTTGTTTCTGATCAGGAGTCATTAATGCCTGCAGTTGATTTAATAACGGCTGCATTTAGATTGAGCTATTAATGACTCGCAACTCTATTTATGGCATAAAAAAGGACTGCCTTTATTTTTTTTAATTACAGATTAGGAATAATGACCGCCTGGTTTGTTCAGTAATAGCTGCGATTAAATTGAGTCACGACTCCTCCCTAAATAATATGTGTTTATTTGCACTCCTACAATTTAACCTCCCCTTCACTGGTCAGGGGCACCGACAAGTGCCCGCGCGTACCTCCGCGCCCCCTGCGCCGGCTCCCCAGGGAGCAGCCTCGTACCCTGACCAGAGTCTGCAGCGGCCCGTTGTCGGCCCAGCTCCTCGCCCTCGAGCGGCGGATCCGCTGCTGCCCAGAGGGGACGGAAACGGCGCGGGGTAAATGATAATGTGAAATGATAAACGAATAAAATGATCTCACAAGGGGGAAGAAAACCAGCAAAGCAAAAACCAAACCCCAAACAGAACACCATACCACTAAACCGCCTCACCGCCCCCTCAGCGCCCAAAACAGCATCCCGGGAGAAAAAAAGCAAAGCAGGCCACAAGGGACCTTTCTAGTACAGCTGCTGCCAAAGAGCGCCAAGCTCTGGAAGCCTTACCTCAGGCAACGCCTCCGCTTCTCTAAGCGCCAGAGCACGCCTGCCCGGGGGGCTGAGACAGCCCCAGAGCTGCGACCGCCCGAGGGAACACGGGAGCCCCGGCGCCAGAGGAGCCCGGGGGCAGCGAGAGCTGCCCGAGCCCCGGCTGGGGCTCTTCGACCCCCGGGCCCCGCCCCCGCCCTTCCCACAGCGCCCCGCGAAAGGGGCGGGCCGAGCCCCCCGAGGGGGGAAGGCCCCGGGAGCCGTACGGGAGCCGCCTGGAGCTCCCGGCGCGGGAGGGGGGGGGAGAGAAAACACCCAAACCGAGCCCCCCCCCCGAGCGGAGCAAACACAGGCTCGGGCCGTTGCCGGGGGGCGGGGCCTGTCGCTAAGGGGAGAGAGCCGGCACCGCCCCCCGGGCCGTTGCCAGGGGGCGGGGCCTGTCGCTAAGGGGAGAGAGCCGGCACCGCCCCCCGGGCCGTTGCCGGGGGGCTGGGCCTGTCGCTAAGGGGAGAGAGCCGGCACCGCCCCCCGGGCCGTTGCCGGGGGGCGGGGCCTGTCGCTAAGGGGAGAGAGCCGGCACCGCCCCCGGGCCGTTGCCGGGGGGCGGGGCCTGTCGCTACGGGGAGAGAGCCGGCACCGCCCCCCGGGCCGTTGCCGGGGGGCGGGGCCTGTCGCTAAGGGGAGAGAGCCGGCACCGCCCCCGGGCCGTTGCCGGGGGGCGGGGCCTGTCGCTAAGGGGAGAGAGCCGGCACCGCCCCCCGGCCGTTGCCAGGGGGCGGGGCCTGTCGCTAAGGGGAGAGAGCCGGCACCGCCCCCCGGGCCGTTGCCAGGGGGCGGGGCCTGTCGCTAAGGGGAGAGAGCCGGCACCGCCCCCCGGGCCGTTGCCAGGGGGCGGGGCCTGTCGCTAAGGGGAGAGAGCCGGCACCGCCCCCCGGGCCGTTGCCAGGGGGCGGGGCCTGTCGCTAAGGGGAGAGAGCCGGCACCGCCCCCCGGGCCGTTGCCAGGGGGCGGGGCCTGTCGCTAAGGGGAGAGAGCCGGCACCGCCCCCCGGGCCGTTGCCAGGGGGCGGGGCCTGTCGCTAAGGGGAGAGAGCCGGCACCGCCCCCCGGGCCGTTGCCAGGGGGCGGGGCCTGTCGCTAAGGGGAGAGAGCCGGCACCGCCCCCCGGGCCGTTGCCGGGGGGCGGGGCCTGTCGCTAAGGGGAGAGAGCCGGCACCGCCCCCCGGGCCGTTGCCGGGGGGCGGGGCCTGTCGCTAAGGGGAGAGAGCCGGCACCGCCCCCCGGGCCGTTGCCGGGGGGCTGGGCCTGTCGCTAAGGGGAGAGAGCCGGCACCGCCCCCCGGGCCGTTGCCGGGGGGCGGGGCCTGTCGCTAAGGGGAGAGAGCCGGCACCGCCCCCCGGGCCGTTGCCAGGGGGCGGGGCCTGTCGCTAAGGGGAGAGAGCCGGCACCGCCCCCCGGGCCGTTGCCGGGGGGCTGGGCCTGTCGCTAAGGGGAGAGAGCCGGCACCGCCCCCCGGGCCGTTGCCGGGGGGCGGGGCCTGTCGCTAAGGGGAGAGAGCCGGCACCGCCCCCGGGCCGTTGCCGGGGGGCGGGGCCTGTCGCTACGGGGAGAGAGCCGGCACCGCCCCCCGGGCCGTTGCCGGGGGGCGGGGCCTGTCGCTAAGGGGAGAGAGCCGGCACCGCCCCCGGGCCGTTGCCGGGGGGCGGGGCCTGTCGCTAAGGGGAGAGAGCCGGCACCGCCCCCCGGCCGTTGCCAGGGGGCGGGGCCTGTCGCTAAGGGGAGAGAGCCGGCACCGCCCCCCGGGCCGTTGCCAGGGGGCGGGGCCTGTCGCTAAGGGGAGAGAGCCGGCACCGCCCCCCGGGCCGTTGCCAGGGGGCGGGGCCTGTCGCTAAGGGGAGAGAGCCGGCACCGCCCCCCGGGCCGTTGCCAGGGGGCGGGGCCTGTCGCTAAGGGGAGAGAGCCGGCACCGCCCCCCGGGCCGTTGCCAGGGGGCGGGGCCTGTCGCTAAGGGGAGAGAGCCGGCACCGCCCCCCGGGCCGTTGCCAGGGGGCGGGGCCTGTCGCTAAGGGGAGAGAGCCGGCACCGCCCCCCGGGCCGTTGCCAGGGGGCGGGGCCTGTCGCTAAGGGGAGAGAGCCGGCACCGCCCCCCGGGCCGTTGCCGGGGGGCGGGGCCTGTCGCTAAGGGGAGAGAGCCGGCACCGCCCCCCGGGCCGTTGCCGGGGGGCGGGGCCTGTCGCTAAGGGGAGAGAGCCGGCACCGCCCCCCGGGCCGTTGCCGGGGGGCTGGGCCTGTCGCTAAGGGGAGAGAGCCGGCACCGCCCCCCGGGCCGTTGCCGGGGGGCTGGGCCTGTCGCTAAGGGGAGAGAGCCGGCACCGCCCCCCGGGCCGTTGCCGGGGGGCGGGGCCTGTCGCTACGGGGAGAGAGCCGGCACCGCCCCCCGGGCCGTTGCCAGGGGGCGGGGCCTGTCGCTACGGGGAGAGAGCCGGCACCGCCCCCCGGGCCGTTGCCAGGGGGCGGGGCCTGTCGCTAAGGGGAGAGAGCCGGCACCGCCCCCCGGGCCGTTGCCAGGGGGCGGGGCCTGTCGCTAAGGGGAGAGAGCCGGCACCGCCCCCCGGGCCGTTGCCAGGGGGCGGGGCCTGTCGCTAAGGGGAGAGAGCCGGCACCGCCCCCCGGGCCGTTGCCAGGGGGCGGGGCCTGTCGCTAAGGGGAGAGAGCCGGCACCGCCCCCCGGGCCGTTGCCAGGGGGCGGGGCCTGTCGCTAAGGGGAGAGAGCCGGCACCGCCCCCCGGGCCGTTGCCAGGGGGCGGGGCCTGTCGCTAAGGGGAGAGAGCCGGCACCGCCCCCCGGGCCGTTGCCAGGGGGCGGGGCCTGTCGCTAAGGGGAGAGAGCCGGCACCGCCCCCCGGGCCGTTGCCAGGGGGCGGGGCCTGTCGCTAAGGGGAGAGAGCCGGCACCGCCCCCCGGGCCGTTGCCAGGGGGCGGGGCCTGTCGCTAAGGGGAGAGAGCCGGCACCGCCCCCCGGGCCGTTGCCAGGGGGCGGGGCCTGTCGCTAAGGGGAGAGAGCCGGCACCGCCCCCCGGGCCGTTGCCAGGGGGCGGGGCCTGTCGCTAAGGGGAGAGAGCCGGCACCGCCCCCCGGGCCGTTGCCAGGGGGCGGGGCCTGTCGCTAAGGGGAGAGAGCCGGCACCGCCCCCCGGGCCGTTGCCAGGGGGCGGGGCCTGTCGCTAAGGGGAGAGAGCCGGCACCGCCCCCCGGGCCGTTGCCGGGGGGCGGGGCCTGTCGCTAAGGGGAGAGAGCCGGCACCGCCCCCCGGGCCGTTGCCAGGGGGCGGGGCCTGTCGCTAAGGGGAGAGAGCCGGCACCGCCCCCCGGGCCGTTGCCGGGGGGCGGGGCCTGTCGCTACGGGGAGAGAGCCGGCACCGCCCCCCGGGCCGTTGCCGGGGGGCGGGGCCTGTCGCTACGGGGAGAGAGCCGGCACCGCCCCCCGGGCCGTTGCCGGGGGGCGGGGCCTGTCGCTACGGGGAGAGAGCCGGCACCGCCCCCCGGGCCGTTGCCGGGGGGCGGGGCCTGTCGCTACGGGGAGAGAGCCGGCACCGCCCCCCGGGCCGTTGCCGGGGGGCGGGGCCTGTCGCTACGGGGAGAGAGCCGGCACCGCCCCCCGGGCCGTTGCCAGGGGGCGGGGCCTGTCGCTACGGGGAGAGAGCCGGCACCGCCCCCCGGGCCGTTGCCGGGGGGCGGGGCCTGTCGCTAAGGGGAGAGAGCCGGCACCGCCCCCCGGGCCGTTGCCGGGGGGCGGGGCCTGTCGCTAAGGGGAGAGAGCCGGCACCGCCCCCCGGGCCGTTGCCGGGGGGCGGGGCCTGTCGCTAAGGGGAGAGAGCCGGCACCGCCCCCCGGGCCGTTGCCGGGGGGCGGGGCCTGTCGCTAAGGGGAGAGAGCCGGCACCGCCCCCCGGGCCGTTGCCGGGGGGCGGGGCCTGTCGCTAAGGGGAGAGAGCCGGCACCGCCCCCCGGGCCGTTGCCAGGGGGCGGGGCCTGTCGCTAAGGGGAGAGAGCCGGCACCGCCCCCCGGGCCGTTGCCAGGGGGCGGGGCCTGTCGCTAAGGGGAGAGAGCCGGCACCGCCCCCCGGGCCGTTGCCAGGGGGCGGGGCCTGTCGCTAAGGGGAGAGAGCCGGCACCGCCCCCCGGGCCGTTGCCAGGGGGCGGGGCCTGTCGCTAAGGGGAGAGAGCCGGCACCGCCCCCCGGGCCGTTGCCAGGGGGCGGGGCCTGTCGCTAAGGGGAGAGAGCCGGCACCGCCCCCCGGGCCGTTGCCGGGGGGCGGGGCCTGTCGCTAAGGGGAGAGAGCCGGCACCGCCCCCCGGGCCGTTGCCAGGGGGCGGGGCCTGTCGCTAAGGGGAGAGAGCCGGCACCGCCCCCCGGGCCGTTGCCAGGGGGCGGGGCCTGTCGCTAAGGGGAGAGAGCCGGCACCGCCCCCCGGGCCGTTGCCAGGGGGCGGGGCCTGTCGCTAAGGGGAGAGAGCCGGCACCGCCCCCCGGGCCGTTGCCGGGGGGCGGGGCCTGTCGCTAAGGGGAGAGAGCCGGCACCGCCCCCCGGGCCGTTGCCGGGGGGCGGGGCCTGTCGCTAAGGGGAGAGAGCCGGCACCGCCCCCCGGGCCGTTGCCGGGGGGCTGGGCCTGTCGCTAAGGGGAGAGAGCCGGCACCGCCCCCCGGGCCGTTGCCGGGGGGCGGGGCCTGTCGCTAAGGGGAGAGAGCCGGCACCGCCCCCCGGGCCGTTGCCAGGGGGCGGGGCCTGTCGCTAAGGGGAGAGAGCCGGCACCGCCCCCCGGGCCGTTGCCAGGGGGCGGGGCCTGTCGCTAAGGGGAGAGAGCCGGCACCGCCCCCCGGGCCGTTGCCAGGGGGCGGGGCCTGTCGCTAAGGGGAGAGAGCCGGCACCGCCCCCCGGGCCGTTGCCAGGGGGCGGGGCCTGTCGCTAAGGGGAGAGAGCCGGCACCGCCCCCCGGGCCGTTGCCAGGGGGCGGGGCCTGTCGCTAAGGGGAGAGAGCCGGCACCGCCCCCCGGGCCGTTGCCAGGGGGCGGGGCCTGTCGCTAAGGGGAGAGAGCCGGCACCGCCCCCCGGGCCGTTGCCAGGGGGCGGGGCCTGTCGCTAAGGGGAGAGAGCCGGCACCGCCCCCCGGGCCGTTGCCAGGGGGCGGGGCCTGTCGCTAAGGGGAGAGAGCCGGCACCGCCCCCCGGGCCGTTGCCGGGGGCGGGGCCTGTCGCTAAGGGGAGAGAGCCGGCACCGCCCCCCGGGCCGTTGCCGGGGGGCGGGGCCTGTCGCTAAGGGGATAGAGCCGGCACCGCCCCCCGGGCCGTTGCCAGGGGGTGGGGGCTGTCGCTAAGGGGACAGAGCCGGCACCGCCCCCCGGGCCGTTGCCAGGGGGTGGGGCCTGTCGCTAAGGGGAGAGAGCCGGCACCGCCCCCCGGGCCGTTGCCAGGGGGCGGGGCCTGTCGCTAAGGTGGGTGGGGCCAGGTGGGTCAGCCATCAGACCGCCTGCCCGCCCATCGCCGGGGGCGGGGCCCGTTGCTAAGAGCGTGGCGAGGAGTATCAGCACCACCCTCACCGGGCTATCGCAAGGGGTCAACACCTGTCGCTAAGGGCTGTGGTACACGGCTCCAGCCCCCACGGTGCCGTCACCAGGTAGCGGGGGGGGGGTGTCACTAAGTGGCGTGGAGAAGTGAGCGCGGCGAAGTGTCGCTACAGCCCGTGCACGGCTGCTGGCTGCAGTACCGCGGTTTGGTCGCACGGTGGCGGTAGAGAGCTAAAATGGCGCCACTGCGCATGCGCGGCTGCCCGCCTGCAGTACCGCGCCTTGGTCGCACGGTGGCGGCAGAGAGCTAAAATGGCGCCACTGCGCATGCGCGGCTGCCCGGCTGCAGTACCGCGGCTTGGCCGCACGGTGGCGGCAGAGAGCAGAAAAGGGCGCCACTGCGCATGCGCGGCCGCCCGCCTGCAGTACCAGCATCTGCTTGCACGGCAACAGCAGCGGCCAGAGGAAAACTTCCCCCTCGGGAACGGGCGGCTTCCCGTCTGCCGTACCCGGTTTTGATCGACCGGTGACTGCCGCGAACGGATAAGGGGCGGGTGGAAATCTCTACCAGGGTAGCGGAGCTCCCGCCTGCAGTCCCGGGGTTCGGTCGCTCGGTGAAAGCAGCGCGCAGAAAACAACAGGTGGCCAGTGCGCATGCGCGCCTGCCCGCCTGCAGTACCGCGCCTTGGTCGCACGGTGGCGGCAGAGAGCTAAAATGGCGCCACTGCGCATGCGCGGCTGCCCGCCTGCAGTACCGCGGTTTGGCCGCACGGTGGCGGTAGAGAGCAGCAAAGGCGCCACTGCGCATGCGCACTGTCCTCCCGCCTGCCCCACTCGCCCCCACCCCACGCCCGAGGGAGGAGAAGCAGCACAAACCACCTGGGGAAAAAGGTCCCCTTTCCCACCCCCACACCCCCCCCGGAGTAAGCCCCATCAGTTGCTGTAGGCCTGCGGCATCAGGGCTGTGACAGGGAGAGCAGCAAGTCAACAGGTCCTGGAGGGTTAAAGAAGAAAATCCATCAGGGGAACACAGCTGCCCTTCTGAAGGCAGGCTGCCCGGGGTGAGGGGGGCAGCTGTGCGTCGGGGCACAGGGCAGCCAGGCAGACCAGATGCCAGCGGCTGCCCTGCAAAGGAGTTGTGCGCTGCTGAGCCTTGGGCTTCGTTGGCTTGGCAGCGCCTCGCCTCGCCACTGCTCATCCTGCGTAAGCACGAGGCTTCAGCGAGCACAGAACAGGAGGCCAGGGGAAGCGGGGGGGAGGAATGTCACCGGGGAAAAAAAGTCATGCAGGGGGGCCATCTCAGGGGACAGCGTCTGGGAGGGCACAGACACACGCAGAGGGAGGGCGGGGGAGGAGGCGGACACTGCCGGACAGGGGCATGTCTGGGCAGACACGCCATGGGGAACATGCATGGGGATGACTGACACCAGGGGGGTCCCCCCAGGATAATCCACAACGGGCAACTCACCTGGGCTTACCTGCAGCAGATGATCCGCTCCAGATAACCGACCCACTCCGGAGAATCCATTCCGGATAAGCCCCAGCAATGCCCCTCAAACTGCTGCTGTTTCACCCCAAATTTTCCCCAATTTGGGGTTTTTGGGGCGGTCGTTTGGTGGTGCTGATTTCTGTTTGGATGGCTTGGCTTTTTTTGTTGTTGGGGGTTTTGGGGGTTTTACCTTATGGAAAAGCAAAAAAAGCCAAAGGAACAAAGTTGGGATTGCTTTTCCAAACGGTTCACTTCTGGGTCTCTTTGGCCCTTTCCACAACAAAGAAATCGGTGATTTTTGCTCCTGGTTTTGTGCATGAGAATGGTTAGTGGGGTTCCAACCCATCCAACCCCCCACCGCTTTTTTTCCCCCCCCCCCCCCTTTCCAGCTGCACAAACCCAGCAGGAGTGGGCTTTCCCAGGAGCCCCCAATTGTTTTCTTTCCCCCAAACCTGTTTGGGTGTTTTGCCTGTTTGGGGTTTTCCACCCCCCACTGCAGACCCAGACTCGAGGGCTTTGGGGTGTTTGTCTGCCCTGGCAGCAGCTCCCAGGCGGCCTGCGCAGCCCCAGAGGGGGAAGTCCCCATCTGGGGGAATCGGCCCCAAATCGGGATGGGAGAAGGAGAACGGGAAAGGGGCAGCATTTGAAAGCGCTTTTGTGTCTTCAGTTGATTGGGGGGTGGGGGTGGGGTGTGTGTCCAATTTTTAAATCCTCTCTATAAACATCTCTGTCAACATGGTTTCTTTGCATTTTAAAACCTTATATAGCATAGACATTTGCACTTGTGTGTCTACTTACACATCCTTACAGAGTACATCTATATTTTATATATACTATCTGTTTTACATTTACATACAACACCTGTTTAGACTTAGCTATTAAATTTACACTTACACCTACTTAGGCTATTTACACTTACACAGCATATCTATTTACACATACCTGTTCAGACTTCCATATTAACACGTATATAAACCACCTATTTAGGCTAGCTATCTGCTTACTTACCCTTTGACACTTCAATCTTTTTCGACTTCTCTATTTAGACATCTACTTACAGTTATACCTAGGCTTATTTCACTCTATATAACCTCTATTTAGATTACACATCTGCTTAGACTATGTAACACACACTAAGCGTAGATGCTCGCTCTAGCCAGACTTTCTTCTGCTTTGAATTCCTTCATCTGTCCTTTTTCTTCATTTTAAACTCCTTTATTTTTTAATTTAGATATTTAGACAGTCGAGTTACTTTTGTGGTTTAAAACCCTGTATCTCAATGTAGAATTTTTGTATCCTGAAATCCGTTATATAATATAGGAGAAGTTCTTATTTTAAAATCCCTTTATACATCTATCAATTAATATGACATGTCAATATATATAAAATAAGAGGTTTTTGTAATAGCCCCCCTCAATTTTCAGGCATTTTGGGGCTGCAACCCCCCTTTTTGGGGGGGAACCCCTACATGACGCCCCCACTCACCTGTTCCTCTGACGCATTATCAGCTCCCCCAGTGACACCGGGGCGCCCCGCATGACATCATCACACCGCCCCCCCCCCCCCCCCCCCCCCAATTTTATTCACCCCCAAGAAGGGCACTAAACAAGGGAATCTACTCCAACCTGCAGCTCATTACTTTAATAGTGCCATTTACAAAGGTACACACACACACACCCCCACACCCCCCAGAAAAGGGGGAGCTCTGCTAAAATCTAAAAGGTGGGGCAGCCCCCCAAACAGCTGCAGCCCCCCCAGCCCCTGTCCGCAGGCTAGCGGCCGCCCCACGGCGGAGCGGGAGCGTGCCAGAGGACAGTGTCACATCTCTCTCGGGCTCTGCTCGGCCACGCTCCCGCGCTGGGACGGGCTCCCCGGGGCGACAAACAGCCCCGGCCCCTGGGGGCCCCGACTCTCCCCACCAGGCAGCCCTCGCGGCCGCACCTGCGGGGCACCCGCTGGAGACAGAGCCGGGAGCCCCCAGGCAGAGGGATGGCCCCTTACCTTCACCACGCTTAACGACCGGCAGGCAAACCCGGGCCGGGGGGCATCTCTTGAGCATCACGAGACACTGAGAAGACATCTGAAAAACAGAAATCCCAAACTATATTTCAGCACGTGAATAAAATAGCACAGAAGAAAATGGAGGAGCTCAGTCAGCACAAGGGATAGGAAGGAAATTGAGCCGCAGCAAGATTCTGGGCAAACGGGTCACGTCAAAACACAACACCTCCTTTAAAAGCTAGAGGGACTGGAACACTTGAAAACGGTATTAAGACTAACCGATACCATTTTGAACAGATTCTTCGCGTAACACTGAACGCTCTGGCTGGTGCTGGAAAACGTCTCATCCCTTCCTTACGGCACCGCTGCGGGGAGATAACCCCGTGAGGCTGCGGGGCAAAGTTGTACCGGAACCGGAACCTCCGCTTACAGATCCGCCGCAGCAGCTACAGCCCTCGCCCTGCCGCCGCACGTCTTGCTGCCTGGCTCCATGAAGCCTGAAGCGAAGCGTCAAACTTGAAAGAGTAACGTAAAAAATTAAGAATAAATCTCAGTAATGCACTTTGTGCTGAGAAGGCGGGCGCGTGTTTACGCACATCCAATATGAGCGTCTAGGCTCTGAAAGCTTTCCATTTTCCTTCTGCGTTCATTTAACTCACACAGCCGTTCACACCCGCCATAAGATTATCTATCTCCAAAATACACAGCAGCAACGTGACTGGGGGGTTTTGGCGTGTTATGGAGTCGGGAGGGACGTCCGCCCAGCTGCCCCGCCCGAGAGATGCTGCTGAACTGCCAGGGAAACGCGCATCCAAAGCGAGACTGAAATAAAATACTTAAGAGCGCTCCCTCAAAATACCGGCAGGAAAAAACCGCCCCCACCCCAACATTCAGTCGCCCCTCGTTAAATATTTACAACAAATACCTACCTGCTTAATTACACCTAACAAATCGTACGCTACATCTGCTCGGCAGTTACAGCTGAAACAGCGCAAGTCACGTCGTAAATCAGACGCTGTTAGCTTTTTTTAAACTTTCATTTATGACAGAAGAATCGGTGAGTTAAGAGATCCCCGATACGGTTTTAATTCTTTTGGGGAAAAAAAATACCACAACAAAAACCCACGCAAATCAAATCCCCAGTGTTGCAATACATGGGGCTACCAAGAAGGACCGGCAGATATGCTAATGCGTTTGGCTGTACCGAAGCATGCAGGGGAACCGTATTTTTATGGGATCTCGACTGTTACAACTGAGAACCCAAGCACTACCAATGCCATCAACATTTGGAGTATGTGCTGTGCTTGGATCTCCGCAAGGACCATTGATTTTTTCATCTTAGAAAAAAAAGCAGTACTTCGCAAGTCTTGTGCTGATGAGTGCTACTGACAAAGACATTGTCTCTAAGATGCACTCTGATGGCAAGTTCATAGAATGCAACCTCACTGAATAAGAAATATCTCAATTTTTCAAGATCTCTTCCTAACAAAAGTCACACTGTGGGGCTTTCAGATGGGCCAGATTATGAATCCTTTCACAACAAGAAACACACCAGCTAACCAGGATATTCTCGCAGTGGCCAGGTGCCTCTTCATCACGTGAAAAAAAAAACCAACAAAAAAAAACACCCCAAAAAACACCAGAGCCAGCAATAAGTATCACACGGGTCAACACAGCTCTCTTCCAGAGCACCCCCCTCATCAAAAGGAACATGCCCATCGGCTCACCTGCTCTGCACAGGTTCCAGCATCACCCCCCGCTTCCGTCATCGCTTGTGGCACCAAATGTATCAACACACAGTAAACTACCGTTACGCTCGTGAGAAATCACCGCCCCGTGACTTCCTCATTACTACCCAGCTCGCTTCTAATGCTCATACGCCGTTCCAAAGACGGCCCACGTGTTACCTACAAAACTGAAGAGCTCGACGACGGACCACAGCATTCTCTGGTCTCAGATGCTGGCCGCTGCCCCACCTTCTCAGACCTCTCATAGGCACGCGGCAGCACCGCTCCGAGCCTGCCAGCGGCACCTGCAAAAAGCCAAGCGAAAAGGCACCTCCCGAGATGCTGCCCGATGCCACAGCCTGCCCGCACCGATCCCCGACTCGCACCCCTTTCCCTCGACAGCCTCCCTCCCAGCCTACGCCACTTCCAGGTGCCGTGTCCAGCTCGCCCGCCGTCCGTAACACCCAAACAACACGCATTGCTTATAACTTCCCCAGCAACACAACACCTCAGAAAAGAGCTGCTACTTCAGCCCACCAATCACCACTCGCCTTGCTCGACTTGCCTCCTTTGCTCATTGCTACGCTACTTCAAACCCAAACCAAAAGACAAACGCAAGGAGCAACGGAGTCATAGAGCCATCGGTCACATCTTCCCTCTATATACACCACGCACCACCTCACCCGCTTACATCGGTCCCCTCAGTTCCCCTCCGTCGCCCTGCACGACTCGTCCCTCGGCATCTCCAAAACCAATACCAAACAAGTCGCCTGGTTGCACAGCAGTACCTTAACGGTTCCTGAAGACCGACTATAACCTGCCATCAAAACAAACATATGACTTCAAACATGAAGCCCTACGCACGTACAAGCTTGAACACCCTGCAGAGGTAATCTGCTCAGCTGAACTCTAGCCGCCTCTCCCAGACAGCTACGGTCACGGCCTCCGAGCCCACAAAATGTCACGGTGATTACGGTCCTCGCCCGCTGAGGAGGGCCACTCAATCCGAGATGACGGTACAACCTTTCCCCCAACAGCCTTGGCACAGCAACAGATGAACCCTAACCTCTCCTCGCTGTGCCACCTACCCGACTCTACAGGGCCAGCAAGGCGGTCCGAGACAAACTCAAACGCACACACCAACGCTATGAGAAACGCTACAAACTGCGCGCCTCCGAGACGAGAGAACGCTCTCGGCAAACAGAGAGACAACTGGACGGAAGAGCTCGTCCAGCAACAAGACCTGCGGAACCCTGACAGTGACGCAAGGAGGCCCTAACGCGATCCAAAAAGATTAGAAGAGCGTCAGGGCCCGTGACAAGAAGTTCCTCTCAAAACTGAGAGGGAGGAGGCACAAGAAGCCCAGCTACAAGACCTAAGACTGTAAGGATGCAGGAAAGAAATCACGCTCCCTGAAAATGGACAGCAACAGAGCAGAGCTGTTCATGCATCTGGGAACGACGCCGCAGACAACTGCCCAGAAACTCCTCAAACACCAGAGTGACCCACACTTTAAACTGTAACGCAAAAAATGAGGCACCCGATGGGCGCCGGCCCCACAATTAGAACCTTGCCAGCCCCTAGGGATAGCGCTGTGCTCCTGAGAGCAAAGAGAACAAAGTCACCAGCCCCATGAGCCTCCTCACTGCGACCCAGCTCACCTGAAATGCTCCTCAAATAGCCTTCAGTCGCATCTTCCCTTTAATCCTGCACACGGACCCGCCGCCTTAGTGTGCTCTACTCAGCTCTGCTCTATCACCCTGCACAGCTCCATCTTCATCCTCTGCAAGAACAGCATGATAGAACAAGTCACCTGGACGCACAGCAACAGCTTAACCATTCCACAGGTCTTGCTTCCACGTAGGAATACCATCTAGAGCCCAACTACTGCATGCCATTAAAGGAAATACCTTCAATCAAATGTTAAGCCCCACGCACGTACAAGCTTGAACAGCTGAGAGATGCCCTCTGCTCAGCTAGCACTCTAGCTGCCTCTCCCAGACGGCTACGGTCATCCCCTCGGCACCCACAAAACGCCCCGGAAATTACCGTCCTCGCCCGCTGCCAACGGCCACTCGCTCCAACGAGGGTTGTACGGGCGTTGCCAAAACAGTCTACGCACATTAACGTTAACCATATACTCTTATTGCTGTTCTTTCCCCCGCTCTACCATTGCTACACCCCCAGGCGGAGGAGCAGCTCTGACACAGGCATCGACGTGCATGGACCGACACTGCTCACAAATACTACAAGCGACGTGATCGCGGCACCTCAGAAAATTCTCACCGAGACCACGGACTTCCGGCCCAGAGATGCCACCGGGCGAGAAGATCTGCAGGGCAGCGAGGAAGCAGCTATAGCATCCGCGGAGATGTCACATACCATCACCACCTGCGAAAAAACCATATACCCACAACTAGGACGACGCACGAGCGACGAGCCGCTCTTAAAGACCTCAGAACGTTCAGGTGCAGGGAACAGGTCCCAGAAAAGGGCCCTGCGTATTCAGACTGCTCTTCAGCAGCAGTACTGAGGCCGCCTTAATCACCGCCGCAAAAAGATGACCTTCTATAAAGGTCTAATATTTAAGACACAAGACAAATCTATGCAGTAGACTTAAAATGCGAGAAAGGAAGCTCTCGGTTACCATTATGCCGATGAGCCAGGGCTTGCAAAACCCTCAATATTGCTACCTAGGTGCCTGCTCAGCACGGAGAACAGACACATCGAGACCCGAGTACAGGAAGGAACAAAGACAGACTACAAAATCCACACAACAGCACAAGCACAGGCAGGAACTCCCCTGCCTGGCAGATGCTTCTGTTTTGCAGAAAGGACAACACAACCTCTCTCGGCCCAAACGTGTCCGGTCTCTGAACGGTCCCCTCCACTGATTTGACAACCCCTGCCTGCCCCCCCTGCGCTTCCCGCAACCGACCGGCCACCTGCACAAAGACCGCATCGGCCCCTCAGCTTCGCTTCCAAATCCGGGGGCTCAAAAGCCATCCTTTAAAAAGGCCACACAGGCTACGTAGGATGGGGCTGCGGTCACACGGACACTCTTCATCTCCAAACGTGCGGTGCCATCACTCAGCGTCGCACCACTCAACGCCGGCCACTTCCGCAACGACAGCCTCCTCGGAAGCGCCGTGAACTTCCGCTCGCCCACGCTCTAATGAGGCTGGATGTCGTGGCCGCCGCCACCTACGGCGCCTAGAGAACCAGAGAGACAAGGTGACCGCTGCGCCTGGAAGCGGCCGCCCGCTCACAAACAATTCCACACCTCAAAAATAACCGCTGCTACAGTTTCCTGTTCATCGCTCACCTTGCCCGACGAGCTCGGGGCAGACATCCCGCTTTGCATGTAGTTTTGTGAGTCCCTTCGTTAACTAGTCACATAGGTGCTCGCACTGCACGACCCCTCCGTTGTCACGTGCTGACCTACCTTCTCACAATGCTCTGTTCGCCCCCTCCCTCCCGTGTCCGGCTCCCTGCCGTGCATCTCCACCAACAGCCACATTCCAGACTCATCCTTTCCCCTACCATGCCAACACGGCTCCCTCACCTCCCGATCCGTGCCTCCCGGGTCAGTGGCCGCGTCAGGCACCTGCTCGCATACTCGGTCCGTCCCCGATGGCTGGGAACTGTCACCTTCAATGCCGGGCCCACTTCTGGGGAAATACGGAGAGGCACACAGATATTAGACACTGCTTTCCAAAAGCAAGAGCTCACCACGCAAAACAAACTAACAAATCGTTTTGACTGACTTGTTTGGCAACACAGAGACCCCAAAGGCAGAAATCCCAGACGAGTGACCGCACAGCCCGCCCCGTCACAGCACACGACGCCATCTGCTCGCCTTTGCTGCCACGCCTCGCTCGACTGTCCTGCTTAACCCTAGACCTATGACTTAAAGTGCAAGAAAAAGTCAAACCACGCAACACACAAAAATTACACCGATAGGGCAAACACCAAAAGCAGTACGGGAAGCAAACGGGCGTGGCTGGTGTAGTGACACACTCTCCCTTTGTAGGTAACTCACTCCTGAGCGACTCCGTGAACAGCCGCGTGGAGAACCTCTCGGCAGACAGCACGCTCGAGCGGCCGCGCTGACACATACGGGGAAGGAGACTGGGCTACCGGAGGCTGCTTGCACACAGAACGCGACCATTAGCTAACACTTGAACACCCCTTTCCCAACCATCCCCCGGTACCAAGACTTCAAAAACCCCTCCTCTCCTCCTGAACTGTCAGGGAAGGAACCTCACTCCTTCCCGACAGCTCCCGCCCTGTATTTGCACCCCTAAAGCCCCTCTGTCAGCCGCTCCTCGGGAGCTGCCCTTCCCACCTCTGCCCCGCGCTCTGCGAGCACCTCCCACCTTCCGGCTTCCCGCAGACTCCGTGCTCTCTACAGGCCCACAAAATAACAGAAGCCCCGATGCTTATAATCTACGAGGGACCTGCCGCAAGCTGCAAAGGTTCTCGGGACAACGTGGTACTCCGCGGGCGATCGGGAAAGGCGACGAGCAGTTCCGTACCCCGACACACACTATGCGTTACGTCCCTGCTGCTTTCTGAAGGAAGGCTAGAGCTCCACATACAGACGCGTACAACACGCTCACCCTAACCCCTACCGCAGCATCTCAGCATCAGTCCTATTGAGAGATAACGTCAACAACTTGCACAACACACAGGCAAAACTGGTGGGAAAAATATACGCTTCTACCCTCGGCCAAGTCATAAAATTCCTGCAAAACCAACCAAACAAAAAACCTACCACACACAAAAACAAAACACCAAAAAAACCCCAGACAAAACCATAACACCCCCACAAAACCAAACAATCCAAACCACACTATTAGACCATCTTGCTACCCCTGAACATCCAACACAAACTTACTGACCCGAGGAAAAACAAAAGCTCGTACAAGTATACTTCCTAATATATATCTGCTGCTCAACTTTGACTGCTCTCTTACCTCAGCCAGAAACCTCCCCCTCTCTAAATGTCAAAACACACCTACCCAAAGAGCTTAGACAGCTCAAAACCTGCAACCAACTCAAGGAACAGTACCAGAGAAGCCCAGGAGCAGAATGAGCCTCCCGAAGAAAGGCTGGGGCTCATCTACGCCAGCAGAATGGCAAAGCAGAATGAAATCTTTTAAGAGCCCCTTCTCAAAAATTATCTCTGGTTATAAAGTAAATCATTTACTGTAAAACCATCAACCATTCGGAGTCACCTCAACGCTCTCTCTCGCTCAGTCCCTTAACAGAACTGAATCAGTCTCAAAGGACAAAAAACATGAAAAGAAACGTGGAAATATACAAGCGTATCGGGAACGGTACAAAGCAGCTAAATTAACACCTCAGTAGCTGGGACAAAACTAAATTGTAAAGGACAACAAAAAACCACCCCAGGAGACGCATCGATAAAAACAGAGGAAGGCTCTCTCTACTCACAGAAGCTCACGGAGAGACCTGAGCCAACGGTACACAGCTTTGGGGTAGCCGATACCGAAAAGAAACATACTCGAGACAGAAAACAGACTGCTGTGGAGCACAAAGGTGGCTTTGGCAAAGGTTCTGCCAGGACAAGAGTCACAGTTACAGGGAACGGACAGCGGCCGGCAGGGGAAACGCCGTCGGCGTGGCGGGGCCAGCGCGGGAAATGCCGCCCTCAGCTAACGCTGCGCTATCAAGCCTTAAGTGAAAACTGCAGAGTAGTTACAGGAGACGGGCATAAGACGGATGCTGAATATCACTTGATGGTCACAAAATCTCATGGGGATGGGCACCACGTAGCCTCGTGGACACCCCTTAGACCCAAACGCTTAACGAGAGACGCTTCTTGCCAAAATACAAGCTCGACGAGGAAAAGCCAACGGGGATGTGGGGGCAACTACCAAAATCTCAGTATGTGAGCAGGCGTTACTTAAGATGGTGCAGTGGTTCTGCCGGGTCCGTCCAACCTGAGCAACGGGTTCTAACGCCTGTCCAGCAGCGTCCATGATCTCTCTCACGGCCTCCCACATCATAGACACCTCCCCTGCCTGGGACCGCGTTTTCCATGTCCCACCCCTCCCCATCCCCGCAATGAAAATCAAACACAACAAATAAGTACTCCACTTCATCTTCTTGGCCTCCAAAAGAAGCTTCCTTCCACTGCTGAGCATCGACACCGACATCCTCATGCTGTTCCTCAAAAGCAGGCTGGCCCTCGGGTGCCCGTACTGCCAAAGGAAGAGAAAATGATTATGCTCTTATGATGAGCTCCATCATCCTCTCCTTCAGGAAATCAAATCCCGATCGCTACATACCAGAAGTTTGTGCAGGAGATGGCCGAGGCCAGCCCCATATATGAGGCACTCTGTGACCCTGCTCTCTCTTTTGGCCACAGCACCCGCCACCGGGGAGCCCCAAACCCCTTGTGACTCCCAAGGAAAACCAGATAAAACTAGTTCAAAACAACTGGCAGGTGAGAGGTGACCGACAAACACGTATAGCCCACCTCAAACCAGCCAGAGAGCTGACTACCTCCCCCACTAAACTCTCATCTTCGACAAATACACCAAACAGAACAATGTTTACGCTGAACAGAACAAAACCCTTACCCTCTGACACTCTGAAAAGGATTTGTGCACCCACAAAATATATATATATTCATGCTATCGACCGACGGACCACACTTCCTCAGGGTCAGCCCTGCAAAGACAGGAGGACGCCCGATGCTCTCTCCATAAATATAAAATAAAAAACTGAGCCAGAGCCAGGCAGAGAGAGGCGGAGAAAGAACAAGTAGCCACAGGCTACAGGACAGAGAGAGGGAGGACCAAAAAGACGGGGAGGCAGGGAGCCACTCAGAGCGAGATGGAGAAAGAAGGGGCGGGGGGACGCAAAAAAAAAAACCTAAAAATAATTTTGCAGCAGGTAAGGAAAGAGAGGGGGCCAGGGGGGAGAGACAGGGAGGGCCCAGGACGCACAAGAGAGGCAACGGGGCCCCAGTGGCCCAGGACTCACCGCGACTCTCGCTCTCAGCGCTGCTGGCACAATTTAGCCGTTCAGATGCTTCTTTCCCCTCCTCTCCGCCCTGCCTCTTCTGCAGCTCCAGACTCTAGGCCGTTCTCCACCTAAAGAGGATACACGGGTGTCTTACCGCTCTTACGAGATGAGGCTTCCTAGGCACGTAGCCTAGCTCGCTCGTGCACTACACGCCCGTACCCAACTCCCGGTTACGCGTACAGACCCTGCGGTGCACGTTGGTGGCCTGGCCCGCTGCGGGCTACGAAGGGGGATCCTCCCTCCCTCACCTGCAGGGACAGGCTCTCTCTTGCCTGCGGCAGGAAGGCAGCTGGCAGCCAGAGCGCCTTCAGTTTCTTCTGCTTTACCTTTCGTTGGCGTCTCCAGCTTCAGCCGAGGCAGCTCCTGTCCACAGCCGGGAAGGGCTCTGTGTGTCCCTTTTCGCCCCCGCGCTGCGAGGATGGCAACACCGGGCAGAGAGAAGCCACGCAAGCCTGAGACGGCCGCAGTCAACGGCATCCCCGGGGGAAGGACAGACAACCACGTCCTCAGCACGGTCTCTGGGAGAGGGAAAGAAGAAACAGCGACCGTCGTTACCGTCGATCGACCCTGGCCAAAGCCCCTCCTTGCGCAGGGGCTTCTGGACACACCGCCCCTTCCCCGCGCTACTGCTAAGGGCCCCTGCGCCGAGGGGGAATCCAGTGCGCTCGAGGGCCGGCTCGCTGCCTTCACGACAGGGCCTGGGGGCGGCCAAGGGCTACGCAGCACGCTTCCGGGGAGGTGCCGGGGCTGGGGGCAGGCGCACGGGGCAAGGGGGGGGCCAGGGGAGGCTGAGCGGGAGCTCCGGTGAGCCGGGGAGGCGGCGGCCATCATCTGCGCCCTGGGCAGGGGGAAAAGGTCCTCCTCCTTTCCCTCTTCCCTTCTGTCAGCTCCCGGGGAACTCACCGCTTCTCGGGGAGCGGCCGCACCTGGAAGCCCCCAGAAATCAACACGAATCCAACCCCAAAAATACACCGCGCCTACCGTACGCGGCACGGCCGCCCGGCACCCGAGCGCCGGAACACCGCGCCTCCCGCCGCGCCCCGGCGAGCCACGTGACAGGGCCGGCAGCCACTGCGCCAGGACTACAGCTCCCGGCATGCTCTGCGCCACAACACGGCCGCCCGGCAGCCCCCCACCACAAGGACTACAGCTCCCGGCACGCTCTGCGCCACAACACGGCCGCCCGGCAGCCGCGCGCCGCAAGGACTACAGCTCCCGGCATGCTCTGCGCCACAACACGGCCGCCCGGCAGCCCCCCGCCGCAAGGCCTACAGCTCCCGGCATGCTCTGCGCCACAACACGGCCGCCCGGCAGCCCCCCGCCACAAGGACTACAGCTCCCGGCATGCTCTGCGCCACAACACGGCCGCCCGGCAGCCCCCCGCCACAAGGACTACAGCTCCCGCCATGCTCTGCGCCACAACACGGCCGCCCGGCAGCCCCCCGCCACAAGGACTACAGCTCCCGCCATGCTCTGCGCCACAACACGGCCGCCCGCCCAGCCGCCACACGCACCACCACAGCTCCCGCCACGCCGCGAGCCCGCCCTCCCCGCTCTCTCACCCTGCGGGGCACCGTCCCTCCCGCCGATGCACCCGGAAGCCCCACCGAGCCCTCAGCACAGCCTCGCTCTCCCCACCGCCCGCTCCGACCCGCCGCTGCCCCGCCGCAGCCCTCCTCGGGGCTTGACCCGGCACGCAGCGGCCCCCCACCCAGCCCCCGCTCACCTCCTCCCTCGCTACACTCGCAGCCCGCTGACGCTCGGCCACAGCTCCGCTCCGCTCCGCCCTCGGCTCACACTGGCCCCCCGGAGCAGGGCACCACCCCTTTTCCAGGGAGGAGCCGGCACCGCCAGCCCCACTGCCCGCACCTGGGGCTCCTCCAGCCAGACCCCGCCCACAGCTGAGGCGCAGCAGCAACGGGGGGCCCCCTCCCCTCACCCCCACAGTGCACCACCTCCTCCCCCGGGCTCCATCACAGACCCTTGCCCCACGCCAAGGGAGCGCAAACGCAGCCCTCAGGCCAAAGGAGAGGGCAGGTGTTGGTGCAGGCGCGCACGTAACAAGTCCCAGGAGCGATTCGTGGCTCAGGGTCCCCAACGCTCCCCCTGCCCCAAGGCCACCTCGGCCGCCGTTGCCGCAGCCGCACGGAGCTGGTGGTGGCTGGGATAGTGCTCATTTTCTCCACAGTAGCTAGGAAGGGATACGTTTTGGATTTATGCTCAAAACACCGTTAATAATGTAGAGATGTTTTGGTTCTTGCTGAGCACTGCTTCCACAGTCAGGGCCTCTTCTGGTTCTCTCAGTGCCCCACCAGCAAGTAGGCTGGGACAGCTGGGAAAGCTTTCCCAGCTAACTGACCAAAGGGATATTCCATACCATTTGACATCATGCTCAGCACACGCAGCTGGGGGAAGAAGGGGGAGTCCTTGGGGGGGGGGGGGCTACGGCATTTCTCTCCCTAAGTAACCATGACACATGACAGAGCCCTGCTTTCCCAGAGGTGGCTCAACACCTGCCCGCCGAAAAGGAGGAGTGAATTAATTCCTTGCTTTGCTTCCACGCACAGCTTTTGCTTTACCTATTAAACAGTCTTGATCTCAGCCCATGATTTTTCTCACTTTTACCCTTCCAGCTCTCTCCCCCAGCCCACTGAGGGTGGAGCGAGCAAGCAGCTCCCTGGTGCAGAGTTGCCAGCTGGGGCTAAACCACGGCACGCGCTTGTCCGCGTTTGGCAGGAAAGGGACCGTCCGTCGCCCGGCTCCTGGAGCGACGGGCTGCTGGGCAGAGGGGGAGGCCGCCAAAGGTGAGGAGCAGGGCACAGGACAGTAGGAAGAGAGAAGAGAAGAGAAGAGAAGAGCAGCAGCCAGCTGGACGGGGGCGGGGGGGCGTGTGTGCGTGTAGTGAGAAGGCACGAGGCAGGGAACAGGACGGCCAGAGAAGGACAGGGAGCCTGACGGAGGTGGAGATACAAGCAGCAGAGAGAGGGGAAGAGAGGCAGCAGAAAGAGGGGGGAAGAGCAGGACACAGACCAACAAAGAAGGAAGAGGAGCAGGCTGGAGACGCACAAAGAACCTGGGGCAGGCAGCACGACAGCGAGGGAGGAAAGAAGAATAGGGGCAGGAAGCTGGACCGAGCGCGATGGAGACAGACAAGACAAGCGACAAGAACAGGGCAGAAAGGGAAGAATGAAGCCACGGGGACAGGGAGCCGAGACAGCCAACAACGGAGGGAAGGGGCCGGGGAGGGAACACCACAAAACAAACCATGGGGCTACGTGGTACAGCGCATGAGAAGGCAGAGAATTAAGAATTAGGGACAGGGAGCCAGAGAAACAACAACAAAAAAAAACACCCAAAACAAAGGGAGATGGGGAGCAAAAGGAATCGCAATGCGTACAGAAAGGAGAGAGAAACAATTCTAAAACAGGGTCACGGGGAAGCCAGAGACAGCAAGATGGAGAAAGGACAAAAGCTACAGGCTACAGGGCAGAGAGGGAAGAATTAATGAATAGACACAGAGAGCTGGGCAGAAAGAGATGGAGAAAGGCTGAAGATCACACGGCCAACAGGGAAGAGAGAAGAGAGGGAGGAATTTTCAAAACAGGGGCAAGAAGCCAGAGAGAGGGAGAGAGGCGCAACAATAAAATGGGGACAAGCCACAGGGCGGCGAGGAGGGAATCGATGAATAAGAACAGGAGACCAAAGAGAACACAATGTAGAATGGAAAAAAGGAACAGCGGCCTACAGGGAAGGAGGAATTAAAGATCAGGCACTGGGAGGCAGACAGAGACACATGAAGAAACAAGTAGGAAAAAAAAAAAAAAACCACACAACGGCAATGGGCTACAAAGACAGACAGAGAGGGAAGAAATAAAACATAGCAGCAAGGAGCTGGACAGAGAGAGATGAAGACAAACAAACAGCACGGTCTACGTGACAGAGAACGTGGAATTAGAACACAGAGAGGGGGAGCCGGACAGAGAGAGAGGCCGAGAGAAAAATCTAGACGGGCTACGGCGGGCAGAGGCAGGAATTAAAACCTAGGGACAGGGAGCTGGACAGAGGGAGACGGAGATCACAGGGAACAGCGGCGGGTGCAGGAAGAACAGGAATTCAAGAATAGGGAAAGGGAGCTGGACAGAGAAGAACTCAGGCAGGCAAGTAACAGTAGCAGGGTACAGAGCAGAGCAGACGAACTAAAAAGCGCGGCGGGAGCGTTGAGGCAGACAGAGAGAGATTAAGAAAAAAGTCACGGGCTACGTGGCAAAGCAGGAGGAACTCAGAAACGGGGATGGCAACCAAGGGAGAGTGAGCTGGTGAAGGATAACGGGTATTCAAAGTGAGGGACGGGGAGCTGGGAAAAGCGAGGCAGAGAAAAACAGAATCACAGAGAGAATCACACAAAGCCAAAAAAGAAGAAACTGAACAACAGGAACAGGTGTAACCAAAGCGATGAAATCAACCAACCAGAGACGGTGTTCCATTACGGGAACACGGAGCGTACGAATCAGCGCATCTGTCGATCTGCATTTTAGTCCCTAGGCGATCGTTAATGTCAGCAGAACAACAGACAACGTGCTTCTGTCAGAAAAGGATGACAAAACGCGGTTTCGTGTAGCGCACTGAGAAAACTAGCCAAGACTGCCAAGATTAAGAGCCAAGAAGGTAAAAGGCAATTCTGGCAGGGGGAGATCGCGACCACCGACTCACGGACCACCACCGAGCCTGCGCAGCGATTTACATACGGAACGAGCAAGTTTGTACCGATCAGTAGACAGGACGATAATGAATATGTATGAATACGTAAAATTTTGATCTACAAATTCTACGGGAAAGGTGTGTGAGGGACGCACGCCAGGAGGAGCGATCCCCCGTGCATCTGGCGCCGTGAATAAAGAACGCCTGCTCTTTAATACTAGATTGGTGTTGAATAGATATTTCCGATTTTACCGTGTTTTTTGGTAACAGTTTTGGCACCCCAGATGGGAACCTGCTTTTGAATCTCGACGGATCCGCAGGACCGTGGGACCTGCAGCCAGCCCCAAGGAATTCTTGGGGAGAGCTTCCGATCCCCAGGCCAGAGAATTCTGAGAAAGATCCCCTGGACTGAAGTAAACAAGGCATTCGTTTACGAAGAAACTTAGGTAGAATAATATGTGGCGTTAGCTTCCCACATAGGATAGGATAGTGGGTTTGAGTCCCACAGGCCTGCCCGTAAGGCGCGGCAAAAGCCACGCAGGGTTGGGGCCAAGAGGTACCTCGGTTGGTAAGTCTCTGCTAGGCGAAAGCCTGTGGAGCGGGACCCGAGGGTAGGGGGGTCTTCAACAGGGGGTTGAAGTCTCCAGGGATATCTAGCAGGGGGCTACAGATCCCAGTGAGACCTCTAACGGGGGTTGGAGTCCCTCTGACTACTATTTGTGATAGTGCACTATCACAACTGCTAGTCGACTGGGAGATGGGAGCATTTCTGAGTAAGAAACCTATCCCACAGAGAACACCTTTGGGATGTACTTTGAAGCACTGGAAAGACATCGGGGGTGATGACCCACTAACTCGGAAACCATTAATTGAATATTGCAATCATTGGTGCCCAACGTATCAATTGGAAGGTGGGCACGAATGGCCAGAACAGGAGACATTGCAATATCATACCATCTTGCAATTAATGTTGTTTTGTAAAAAGGGAAGGCAAATGGGAAGAAGTGGCATATGTTGATTTGTTCTTTACACTGTGGAATCATCCAGCGTGGCAGAAACAGCGTGAGATATGTCCACAGGATTCTACAGCAATGTTTCTGAAAAGAGGAAAATGTGGTGAGAACTTGAAGTGTTGCTCTACTTGTGATACTGGATACTTCACTTGATGGAACTGACAAGAAAATAGTATTGAATACAGCCAGAAGGCAGGTGCAGGGAGCACATGCTAACAGGAATTTACAGAGAACAACGAATAAGAATTTTCCATCTACAAATCCCGAGTGGGACCCTAATCAGCCAGGACCCAGGGGAATGTTGACTAGATGTCAGAGACAGATTTTATTTGGAGTAAGACATGCAATGCCAAAAGCCATAAATTTTGACCCATTTATTAAGTGAGACAAGAATTAAAGGAGTCCCCCCCTTCAGCCTTTATGGAAAGACTGAAGGTGACCACCAGAAAATATACTCATTTGAACCCAGAAAAACACAGAAAAAGCAATTCAGTTGGTCTCTATATTCATAAGACAATCAGCCCCAGATTGGGGGGTTTGGGGGGGGGGAGTAAAAAAACCTTCAGAAACTAGAAGAACCTGAATCCAGAGATCTGGGTAAAATGCTTGAAGTAGCTTGGCATGAAGGAGACCAGAGGAATCAACCCTAGCTGAACACCTGGTTACACTGAAGCTAGGGAATGAAGAAATAGAATTTTTGGTAGATACGGGAGCCACTTCTTTGGTATTGAATACACGTAAAGAGAAAGTTGATCATAAACCAGTAGGTGTTGTTAGTGCGACAGGGCAAAGAAAAATTAGCCTTTCTTAGAGCCATTAAAGTTTAAATTGGAGAAGCAATGGGCAACTCACCAGTTTCTGTATATGCCTGAATGTCCACTGCCTCTGTTATGATGAGATCTATTAAGTAAATTAGATGCTCAAGTAACTTTTAAAGATGGAGAGATTAAATTACTAATACCAGAACAGAATCAAAAGCCACAGAGGCGAGAGCGTTTATGTTACAGGATTCCTCCAGGGAGGAACAGGTTCCCGAAGAAGTGGAAAACGTAGTAATTCCTTTGGTTTGAGCGAGCGGAGCTCCGGAGCGACCTAAGCGGGCAGAGCCGGTAAAAGTAACCTTAAAGCCTGGAGCCAAGCCGGTAAGACAAAAACAATACCGTATTAAGCGAGAGGCTCGAAAAGGATTAGAGAAGTTAATTATAAATTTTTTTCAGAATATGAGCTCTTAGTAGAATGTGAATCAGAATATAGTACTCCTGTGCCGCCAGTAAAGAAATCTAGAGGCAAAGAGTATTAGCTGGTTCACGATTTAAGGGCTATATCTCAGGTGGTCCAAGATCTACATCCGGTAGTAGCTAATCCATACACTTTACTGACCTCTTTTAAAGGAGGAGCATAAATGGTTTACTGTACTAGATTTGAAGGATGCCTTCTTTTGCATACCTCCAGGCATAAAAAGTCAAAGCCTATTTGCTTTGGAATGGGAAAGCCCCACCACAGAATGAAAGACACAGCTAACATGGACCGTACTTCCACAAGGATTTAAAATTAGTCCTACGATATTTGGGACTCAGCTGGCAAGAAAAAAAATTAGAAATATAGAAATGTCTAGAAAAAACAGAACCCAGGGAGAGGCATACTGTTACAGAATGCAGACGACATTCTGATAGTGGCAGAAAGTAAAGAATAATGTTTTGAAATTTTTAAATTTTCTGGGCCAAGGAAGATGCGGAGTTTCCAGAAACAAAACCCAAATAGGAGAAGCAACAGCCATTTATTTAGGATTCGAAATATCTCAAAGACAAAGACAATTAGAAAGTGAAAAGAAAGAAACTATTTGTCAAATTCCCGAACCTTGCGGCCCGAAGGAACTGAGAGCTTTTCTGAAAATAGTGAAATAGCGTCAGCTCTGGATTCTGAACTACAGACTGTATGTAAAACCATTATACGAGGCACTGAAAGAATCAAAGGATAAATATTTAACCTGGACGCCCGGATGCCAAACGGCATTCAAAGAACTGAAAAGAGCCTCAGTGATGGCCCCTGCATTAGGCCTACCCGATTTCGCTAAACCTTTTGAGCTGTTTGTCCACGAAAGACAACATTTAGCCCTTGGAGTGCTGACACAGCGACTGGGAACCTGGAAGAGACCCGTGGGCTACTTCTCCAAACAACTCGACCACGTGAGTAAAAGATGGCCTGGATGTTTACGGGCAGTGGCAACAGCAGCGCTGCCGATCCAGGAAGCCCCAAAGTTAACAATGGGACAAAAGATGACAGTATGTGTCCCGCACATAGCGGTGACTGTTTTAGAACAAAAGGGGGGTCGTTGGCTATCCCTTAGCAGAATGTTGAAATATCAAGTTGTTCTGTTAGAACAAGACCATGTGGAATCGAAGGCTACTGCTATACTGAATCCTGTATGTTTTTAACAACAGAAAACCTTACGGACAACTTCGAACACGATCGCTTGCTAACTATTGAACAAGTCTATTCCAGCAGACCAGGCCTGAGACACAAACCTCTGGGAAAATCCTGATCTGGAGTTGTTTACAGATGGAAGCAGCTCTGGGCGAGAAGAGAATGGCCGGATATGCTGTCGTTATCACCGCCGAGGGAATGGAGTCAGGGGCGCTGCCTGCGAACACCTCAGCACAGAAAGCAGTATTGGTAGCGTTGAAGCGAGCTCTGCGAATGGCAGAAGGACGAAGGATAAATATCTAGACTGATTCCAAACATGCATTTGGTGTGATCCACGATCATGGAGCTACTGGGAAGGAAAAAGGACTGCCATCAGCCCAAGAATCATTGATACAGCATAAAGAAGACATTCTCCAACTTCCGGAAGACGTGCAGAAACCAAAAGAAGTGGCGGTAAAGCGTTGCAAAGCTCATCGATTCGGCCAGACGGCTGTAAACATAAGCAAACGATTGACAGATAAAGCTGCAAAGAGGACTGCAGAGCAAGGTATCCTTGCACTAGTACCAGTAAAACAGATCGGAATTCCAAAGTTGAAACCGAGATTATTATAATAAATTGGATGAGCAATTAGCAGAACAATTGGAAGCATCACAAAACACAGAGATGGTAGGTAACACCAGAAAAACAAGTAATAATAATAACAACCCCACAAGTTATGACAGAACTTGCAAAAGAAAAGCATGAGCAAACACATTAGGGTGTAGATGCTACGGTTTTGAGTTTAAAAGCATCTGTAGCGTGTGTAGGCATGACAAGAACAGTTAAACCCATGGTAGCTAAGTGTCCAATCTGTCCTAGAAATAATCCCCTGAACCAAAGGAAACCACCTTTAGGAGTAACAAAACAAAAAATTCTCCCGGAAATTATTAGCAAATTAAGTTTTCTGAGTTACCCAGACAAAATAGATATAGCAGTATTTGTTAGTGCTGATGGACAAGTTTTCTAGTTGGCCAGAAGCTTTCTCGTGCTGCACCAACAAAGCTAGAGTAGTAGTTAAGATGTTGCTGAAAGAAATAATACCAAGATTTAGAGTGCCAACAGGAATGTCCTCTGAGAGAGGACCACATTTTTTTGCAGAGGTAGTTCAACAAATTAATAAAATTTTGGGTATAAAATGGAACCTGCATATGCCCTAGAGACCACAATCAAGTGAAAATTTTGAGAAGATGAACCAAACACTGAACTGACATAGTGGAATATTATTGATCTAAGATGGAAGTATTGAGAAAATGATTATTTCAAAACTTCCAAAGGGGGGAAATGTAACCAAAGCGATGAAATCAACCAACCAGAGACGGTGTTCCATTACGGGAACACGGAGCGTACGAATCAGCGCATCTGTCGATCTGCATTTTAGTCCCTAGGCGATCGTTAATGTCAGCAGAACAACAGACAACGTGCTTCTGTCAGAAAAGGATGACAAAACGCGGTTTCGTGTAGCGGACTGAGAAAACTAGCCAAGACTGCCAAGATTAAGAGCCAAGAAGGTAAAAGGCAATTCTGGCAGGGGGAGATTGCGACCACCGACTCACGGACCACCACCGAGCCTGCGCAGCGATTTACATACGGAACGAGCAAGTTTGTACCGATCAGTAGACAGGACGATAATGAATATGTATGAATACGTAAAATTTTGATCTACAAATTCTACGGGAAAGGTGTGTGAGGGACGCACGCCAGGAGGAGCGATCCCCCGTGCGTCTGGCGCCGTGAATAAAGAACGCCTGCTCTTTAATACTAGATTGGTGTTGAAGAGATATTTCCGATTTTACTGTGTTTTTTGGTAACAGTTTTGGCACCCCAGATGGGAACCTGCTTTTGAATCTCGACGGATCCGCAGGACCGTGGGACCTGCAGCCAGCCCCAAGGAATTCTTGGGGAGAGCTTCCGATCCCCAGGCCAGAGAATTCTGAGAAAGATCCCCTGGACTGAAGTAAACAAGGCATTCGTTTACGAAGAAACTTAGGTAGAATAATATGTGGCGTTAGCTTCCCACATAGGATAGGATAGTGGGTTTGAGTCCCACAGGCCTGCCCGTAAGGCGCGGCAAAAGCCACGCAGGGTTGGGGCCAAGAGGTACCTCGGTTGGTAAGTCTCTGCTAGGCGAAAGCCTGTGGAGCGGGACCCGAGGGTAGGGGGGTCTTCAACAGGGGGTTGAAGTCTCCAGGGATATCTAGCAGGGGGCTACAGATCCCAGTGAGACCTCTAACGGGGGTTGGAGTCCCTCTGACTACTATTTGTGATAGTGCACTATCACAACTGCTAGTCGACTGGGAGATGGGAGCATTTCTGAGTAAGAAACCTATCCCACAGAGAACACCTTTGGGATGTACTTTGAAGCACTGGAAAGACATCGGGGGTGATGACCCACTAACTCGGAAACCATTAATTGAATATTGCAATCATTGGTGCCCAACGTATCAATTGGAAGGTGGGCACGAATGGCCAGAACAGGAGACATTGCAATATCATACCATCTTGCAATTAATGTTGTTTTGTAAAAAGGGAAGGCAAATGGGAAGAAGTGGCATATGTTGATTTGTTCTTTACACTGTGGAATCATCCAGAGTGGCAGAAACAGCGTGAGATATGTCCACAGGATTCTACGGCAATGTTTCTGAAAAGAGGAAAATGTGGTGAGAACTTGAAGTGTTGCTCTACTTGTGATACTGGATACTTCACTTGATGGAACTGACAAGAAAATAGTATTGAATACAGCCAGAAGGCAGGTGCAGGGAGCACATGCTAACAGGAATTTACAGAGAACAACGAATAAGAATTTTCCATCTACAAATCCCGAGTGGGACCCTAATCAGCCAGGACCCAGGGGAATGTTGACTAGATGTCAGAGACAGATTTTATTTGGAGTAAGACATGCAATGCCAAAAGCCATAAATTTTGACCCATTTATTAAGTGAGACAAGAATTAAAGGAGTCCCCCCCTTCAGCCTTTATGGAAAGGCTGAAGGTGACCACCAGAAAATATACTCATTTGAACCCAGAAAAAAACAGAAAAAGCAATTCAGTTGGTCTCTATATTCATAAGACAATCAGCCCCAGATTGGGGGGGGTGGGGGGGGGGAGTAAAAAAACCTTCAGAAACTAGAAGAACCTGAATCCAGAGATCTGGGTAAAATGCTTGAAGTAGCTTGGCATGAAGGAGACCAGAGGAATCAACCCTAGCTGAACACCTGGTTACACTGAAGCTAGGGAATGAAGAAATAGAATTTTTGGTAGATACGGGAGCCACTTCTTTGGTATTGAATACACGTAAAGAGAAAGTTGATCATAAACCAGTAGGTGTTGTTAGTGCGACAGGGCAAAGAAAAATTAGCCTTTCTTAGAGCCATTAAAGTTTAAATTGGAGAAGCAATGGGCAACTCACCAGTTTCTGTATATGCCTGAATGTCCACTGCCTCTGTTATGATGAGATCTATTAAGTAAATTAGATGCTCAAGTAACTTTTAAAGATGGAGAGATTAAATTACTAATACCAGAACAGAATCAAAAGCCACAGAGGCGAGAGCGTTTATGTTACAGGATTCCTCCAGGGAGGAACAGGTTCCCGAAGAAGTGGAAAACGTAGTAATTCCTTTGGTTTGAGCGAGCGGAGCTCCGGAGCGACCTAAGCGGGCAGAGCCGGTAAAAGTAACCTTAAAGCCTGGAGCCAAGCCGGTAAGACAAAAACAATACCGTATTAAGCGAGAGGCTCGAAAAGGATTAGAGAAGTTAATTATAAATTTTTTTCAGAATATGAGCTCTTAATAGAATGTGAATCAGAATATAGTACTCCTGTGCCGCCAGTAAAGAAATCTAGAGGCAAAGAGTATTAGCTGGTTCACGATTTAAGGGCTATATCTCAGGTGGTCCAAGATCTACATCCGGTAGTAGCTAATCCATACACTTTACTGACCTCTTTTAAAGGAGGAGCATAAATGGTTTACTGTACTAGATTTGAAGGATGCCTTCTTTTGCATACCTCCAGGCATAAAAAGTCAAAGCCTATTTGCTTTGGAATGGGAAAGCCCCACCACAGAATGAAAGACACAGCTAACATGGACCGTACTTCCACAAGGATTTAAAATTAGTCCTACGATATTTGGGACTCAGCTGGCAAGAAAAAAAATTAGAAATATAGAAATGTCTAGAAAAAACAGAACCCAGGGAGAGGCATATTGTTACAGAATGCAGACGACATTCTGATAGTGGCAGAAAGTAAAGAATAATGTTTTGAAATTTTTAAATTTTCTGGGCCAAGGAAGATGCGGAGTTTCCAGAAACAAAACCCAAATAGGAGAAGCAACAGCCATTTATTTAGGATTCGAAATATCTCAAAGACAAAGACAATTAGAAAGTGAAAAGAAAGAAACTATTTGTCAAATTCCCGAACCTTGCGGCCCGAAGGAACTGAGAGCTTTTCTGAAAATAGTGAAATAGCGTCAGCTCTGGATTCTGAACTACAGACTGTATGTAAAACCATTATACGAGGCACTGAAAGAATCAAAGGATAAATATTTAACCTGGACGCCCGGATGCCAAACGGCATTCAAAGAACTGAAAAGAGCCTCAGTGATGGCCCCTGCATTAGGCCTACCCGATTTCGCTAAACCTTTTGAGCTGTTTGTCCACGAAAGACAACATTTAGCCCTTGGAGTGCTGACACAGCGACTGGGAACCTGGAAGAGACCCGTGGGCTACTTCTCCAAACAACTCGACCACGTGAGTAAAAGATGGCCTGGATGTTTACGGGCAGTGGCAACAGCAGCGCTGCCGATCCAGGAAGCCCCAAAGTTAACAATGGGACAAAAGATGACAGTATGTGTCCCGCACATAGCGGTGACTGTTTTAGAACAAAAGGGGGGTCGTTGGCTATCCCTTAGCAGAATGTTGAAATATCAAGTTGTTCTGTTAGAACAAGACCATGTGGAATCGAAGACTACTGCTATACTGAATCCTGCTATGTTTTTAACAACAGAAAACCTTACGGACAATTTCGAACACGATCGCTTGCTAACTATTGAACAAGTCTATTCCAGCAGACCAGGCCTGAGACACAAACCTCTGGGAAAATCCTGATCTGGAGTTGTTTACAGATGGAAGCAGCTCTGGGCGAGAAGAGAATGGCCGGATATGCTGTCGTTATCACCGCCGAGGGAATGGAGTCGGGGCGCTGCCTGCGAACACCTCAGCACAGAAAGCAGTATTGGTAGCGTTGAAGCGAGCTCTGCGAATGGCAGAAGGACGAAGGATAAATATCTAGACTGATTCCAAACATGCATTTGGTGTGATCCACGATCATGGAGCTACTGGGAAGGAAAAAGGACTGCCATCAGCCCAAGAATCATTGATACAGCATAAAGAAGACATTCTCCAACTTCCGGAAGACGTGCAGAAACCAAAAGAAGTGGCGGTAAAGCGTTGCAAAGCTCATCAATTCGGCCAGACGGCTGTAAACATAAGCAAACGATTGACAGATAAAGCTGCAAAGAGGACTGCAGAGCAAGGTATCCTTGCACTAGTACCAGTAAAACAGATCGGAATTCCAAAGTTGAAACCGAGATTATTATAATAAATTGGATGAGCAATTAGCAGAACAATTGGAAGCATCACAAAACACAGAGAGATGGTAGGTAACACCAGAAAAACAAGTAATAATAATAACAACCCCACAAGTTATGACAGAACTTGCAAAAGAAAAGCATGAGCAAACACATTAGGGTGTAGATGCTACGGTTTTGAGTTTAAAAGCATCTGTAGCGTGTGTAGGCATGACAAGAACAGTTAAACCCATGGTAGCTAAGTGTCCAATCTGTCCTAGAAATAATCCCCTGAACCAAAGGAAACCACCTTTAGGAGTAACAAAACAAAAAATTCTCCCGGAAATTATTAGCAAATTAAGTTTTCTGAGTTACCCAGACAAAATAGATATAGCAGTATTTGTTAGTGCTGATGGACAAGTTTTCTAGTTGGCCAGAAGCTTTCTCGTGCTGCACCAACAAAGCTAGAGTAGTAGTTAAAATGTTGCTGAAAGAAATAATACCAAGATTTAGAGTGCCAACAGGAATGTCCTCTGAGAGAGGACCACATTTTTTTGCAGAGGTAGTTCAACAAATTAATAAAATTTTGGGTATAAAATGGAACCTGCATATGCCCTAGAGACCACAATCAAGTGAAAATTTTGAGAAGATGAACCAAACACTGAACTGACATAGTGGAATATTATTGATCTAAGATGGAAGTATTGAGAAAATGATTATTTCAAAACTTCCAAAGGGGGGAAATGTAACCAAAGCGATGAAATCAACCAACCAGAGACGGTGTTCCATTACGGGAACACGGAGCGTACGAATCAGCGCATCTGTCGATCTGCATTTTAGTCCCTAGGCGATCGTTAATGTCAGCAGAACAACAGACAACGTGCTTCTGTCAGAAAAGGATGACAAAACGCGGTTTCGTGTAGCGCACTGAGAAAACTAGCCAAGACTGCCAAGATTAAGAGCCAAGAAGGTAAAAGGCAATTCTGGCAGGGGGAGATTGCGACCACCGACTCACGGACCACCACCGAGCCTGCGCAGTGATTTACATACGGAACGAGCCAGTTTGTACCGATCAGTAGACAGGACGATAATGAATATGTATGAATACGTAAAATTTTGATCTACAAATTCTACGGGAAAGGTGTGTGAGGTACGCACGCCAGGAGGAGCGATCCCCCGTGCATCTGGCGCCGTGAATAAAGAACGCCTGCTCTTTAATACTAGATTGGTGTTGAATAGATATTTCCGATTTTACCGTGTTTTTTGGTAACAGTTTTGGCACCCCAGATGGGAACCTGCTTTTGAATCTCGACGGATCCGCAGGACCGTGGGACCTGCAGCCAGCCCCAAGGAATTCTTGGGGAGAGCTTCCGATCCCCAGGCCAGAGAATTCTGAGAAAGATCCCCTGGACTGAAGTAAACAAGGCATTCGTTTACGAAGAAACTTAGGTAGAATAATATGTGGCGTTAGCTTCCCACATAGGATAGGATAGTGGGTTTGAGTCCCACAGGCCTGCCCGTAAGGCGCGGCAAAAGCCACGCAGGGTTGGGGCCAAGAGGTACCTCGGTTGGTAAGTCTCTGCTAGGCGAAAGCCTGTGGAGCGGGACCCGAGGGTAGGGGGGTCTTCAACAGGGGGTTGAAGTCTCCAGGGATATCTAGCAGGGGGCTACAGATCCCAGTGAGACCTCTAACGGGGGTTGGAGTCCCTCTGACTACTATTTGTGATAGTGCACTATCACAACTGCTAGTCGACTGGGAGATGGGAGCATTTCTGAGTAAGAAACCTATCCCACAGAGAACACCTTTGGGATGTACTTTGAAGCACTGGAAAGACATCGGGGGTGATGACCCACTAACTCGGAAACCATTAATTGAATATTGCAATCATTGGTGCCCAACGTATCAATTGGAAGGTGGGCACGAATGGCCAGAACAGGAGACATTGCAATATCATACCATCTTGCAATTAATGTTGTTTTGTAAAAAGGGAAGGCAAATGGGAAGAAGTGGCATATGTTGATTTGTTCTTTACACTGTGGAATCATCCAGCGTGGCAGAAACAGCGTGAGATATGTCCACAGGATTCTACGGCAATGTTTCTGAAAAGAGGAAAATGTGGTGAGAACTTGAAGTGTTGCTCTACTTGTGATACTGGATACTTCACTTGATGGAACTGACAAGAAAATAGTATTGAATACAGCCAGAAGGCAGGTGCAGGGAGCACATGCTAACAGGAATTTACAGAGAACAACGAATAAGAATTTTCCATCTACAAATCCCGAGTGGGACCCTAATCAGCCAGGACCCAGGGGAATGTTGACTAGATGTCAGAGACAGATTTTATTTGGAGTAAGACATGCAATGCCAAAAGCCATAAATTTTGACCCATTTATTAAGTGAGACAAGAATTAAAGGAGTCCCCCCCTTCAGCCTTTATGGAAAGGCTGAAGGTGACCACCAGAAAATATACTCATTTGAACCCAGAAAAAAACAGAAAAAGCAATTCAGTTGGTCTCTATATTCATAAGACAATCAGCCCCAGATTGGGGGGGGTGGGGGGGGGGAGTAAAAAAACCTTCAGAAACTAGAAGAACCTGAATCCAGAGATCTGGGTAAAATGCTTGAAGTAGCTTGGCATGAAGGAGACCAGAGGAATCAACCCTAGCTGAACACCTGGTTACACTGAAGCTAGGGAATGAAGAAATAGAATTTTTGGTAGATACGGGAGCCACTTCTTTGGTATTGAATACACGTAAAGAGAAAGTTGATCATAAACCAGTAGGTGTTGTTAGTGCGACAGGGCAAAGAAAAATTAGCCTTTCTTAGAGCCATTAAAGTTTAAATTGGAGAAGCAATGGGCAACTCACCAGTTTCTGTATATGCCTGAATGTCCACTGCCTCTGTTATGATGAGATCTATTAAGTAAATTAGATGCTCAAGTAACTTTTAAAGATGGAGAGATTAAATTACTAATACCAGAACAGAATCAAAAGCCACAGAGGCGAGAGCGTTTATGTTACAGGATTCCTCCAGGGAGGAACAGGTTCCCGAAGAAGTGGAAAACGTAGTAATTCCTTTGGTTTGAGCGAGCGGAGCTCCGGAGCGACCTAAGCGGGCAGAGCCGGTAAAAGTAACCTTAAAGCCTGGAGCCAAGCCGGTAAGGCAAAAACAATACCGTATTAAGCGAGAGGCTCGAAAAGGATTAGAGAAGTTAATTATAAATTTTTTTCAGAATATGAGCTCTTAGTAGAATGTGAATCAGAATATAGTACTCCTGTGCCGCCAGTAAAGAAATCTAGAGGCAAAGAGTATTAGCTGGTTCACGATTTAAGGGCTATATCTCAGGTGGTCCAAGATCTACATCCGGTAGTAGCTAATCCATACACTTTACTGACCTCTTTTAAAGGAGGAGCATAAATGGTTTACTGTACTAGATTTGAAGGATGCCTTCTTTTGCATACCTCCAGGCATAAAAAGTCAAAGCCTATTTGCTTTGGAATGGGAAAGCCCCACCACAGAATGAAAGACACAGCTAACATGGACCGTACTTCCACAAGGATTTAAAATTAGTCCTACGATATTTGGGACTCAGCTGGCAAGAAAAAAAATTAGAAATATAGAAATGTCTAGAAAAAACAGAACCCAGGGAGAGGCATATTGTTACAGAATGCAGACGACATTCTGATAGTGGCAGAAAGTAAAGAATAATGTTTTGAAATTTTTAAATTTTCTGGGCCAAGGAAGATGCGGAGTTTCCAGAAACAAAACCCAAATAGGAGAAGCAACAGCCATTTATTTAGGATTCGAAATATCTCAAAGACAAAGACAATTAGAAAGTGAAAAGAAAGAAACTATTTGTCAAATTCCCGAACCTTGCGGCCCGAAGGAACTGAGAGCTTTTCTGAAAATAGTGAAATAGCGTCAGCTCTGGATTCTGAACTACAGACTGTATGTAAAACCATTATATGAGGCACTGAAAGAATCAAAGGATAAATATTTAACCTGGACGCCCGGATGCCAAACGGCATTCAAAGAACTGAAAAGAGCCTCAGTGATGGCCCCTGCATTAGGCCTACCCGATTTCGCTAAACCTTTTGAGCTGTTTGTCCACGAAAGACAACATTTAGCCCTTGGAGTGCTGACACAGCGACTGGGAACCTGGAAGAGACCCGTGGGCTACTTCTCCAAACAACTCGACCACGTGAGTAAAAGATGGCCTGGATGTTTACGGGCAGTGGCAACAGCAGCGCTGCCGATCCAGGAAGCCCCAAAGTTAACAATGGGACAAAAGATGACAGTATGTGTCCCGCACATAGCGGTGACTGTTTTAGAACAAAAGGGGGGTCGTTGGCTATCCCTTAGCAGAATGTTGAAATATCAAGTTGTTCTGTTAGAACAAGACCATGTGGAATCGAAGGCTACTGCTATACTGAATCCTGCTATGTTTTTAACAACAGAAAACCTTACGGACAACTTCGAACACGATCGCTTGCTAACTATTGAACAAGTCTATTCCAGCAGACCAGGCCTGAGACACAAACCTCTGGGAAAATCCTGATCTGGAGTTGTTTACAGATGGAAGCAGCTCTGGGCGAGAAGAGAATGGCCGGATATGCTGTCGTTATCACCGCCGAGGGAATGGAGTCAGGGGCGCTGCCTGCGAACACCTCAGCACAGAAAGCAGTATTGGTAGCGTTGAAGCGAGCTCTGCGAATGGCAGAAGGACGAAGGATAAATATCTAGACTGATTCCAAACATGCATTTGGTGTGATCCACGATCATGGAGCTACTGGGAAGGAAAAAGGACTGCCATCAGCCCAAGAATCATTGATACAGCATAAAGAAGACATTCTCCAACTTCCGGAAGACGTGCAGAAACCAAAAGAAGTGGCGGTAAAGCGTTGCAAAGCTCATCGATTCGGCCAGACGGCTGTAAACATAAGCAAACGATTGACAGATAAAGCTGCAAAGAGGACTGCAGAGCAAGGTATCCTTGCACTAGTACCAGTAAAACAGATCGGAATTCCAAAGTTGAAACCGAGATTATTATAATAAATTGGATGAGCAATTAGCAGAACAATTGGAAGCATCACAAAACACAGAGAGATGGTAGGTAACACCAGAAAAACAAGTAATAATAATAACAACCCCACAAGTTATGACAGAACTTGCAAAAGAAAAGCATGAGCAAACACATTAGGGTGTAGATGCTACGGTTTTGAGTTTAAAAGCATCTGTAGCGTGTGTAGGCATGACAAGAATAATTAAACCCATGGTAGCTAAGTGTCCAATCTGTCCTAGAAATAATCCCCTGAACCAAAGGAAACCACCTTTAGGAGTAACAAAACAAAAAATTCTCCCGGAAATTATTAGCAAATTAAGTTCTCTGAGTTACCCAGACAAAATAGATATAGCAGTATTTGTTAGTGATGATGGACAAATTTTCTAGTTGGCCAGAAGCTTTCTCGTGCTGCACCAACAAAGCTAGAGTAGTAGTTAAAATGTTGCTGAAAGAAATAATACCAAGATTTAGAGTGCCAACAGGAATGTCCTCTGGGAGAGGACCACATTTTTTTGCAGAGGTAGTTCAACAAATTAATAAAATTTTGGGTATAAAATGGAACCTGCATATGCCCTAGAGACCACAATCAAGTGAAAACTTTGAGAAGATGAACCAAACACTGAACTGACATAGTGGAATATTATTGATCTAGGATGGAAGTATTGAGAAAATGATTATTTCAAAACTTCCAAAGGGGGGAAATGTAACCAAAGCGATGAAATCAACCAACCAGAGACGGTGTTCCATTACGGGAACACGGAGCGTACGAATCAGCGCATCTGTCGATCTGCATTTTAGTCCCTAGGCGATCGTTAATGTCAGCAGAACAACAGACAACGTGCTTCTGTCAGAAAAGGATGACAAAACGCGCTTTCGTGTAGCGGACTGAGAAAACTAGCCAAGACTGCCAAGATTAAGAGCCAAGAAGGTAAAAGGCAATTCTGGCAGGGGGAGATCGCGACCACCGACTCACGGACCACCACCGAGCCTGCGCAGTGATTTACATACGGAACGAGCAAGTTTGTACCAATCAGTAGACAGGACGATAATGAATATGTATGAATACGTAAAATTTTGATCTACAAATTCTACGGGAAAGGTGTGTGAGGTACGCACGCCAGGAGGAGCGATCCCCCGTGCATCTGGCGCCGTGAATAAAGAACGCCTGCTCTTTAATACTAGATTGGTGTTGAATAGATATTTCCGATTTTACCGTGTTTTTTGGTAACAGTTTTGGCACCCCAGATGGGAACCTGCTTTTGAATCTCGACGGATCCGCAGGACCGTGGGACCTGCAGCCAGCCCCAAGGAATTCTTGGGGAGAGCTTCCGATCCCCAGGCCAGAGAATTCTGAGAAAGATCCCCTGGACTGAAGTAAACAAGGCATTCGTTTAAGAAGAAACTTAGGTAGAATAATATGTGGCGTTAGCTTCCCACATAGGACAGGATAGTGGGTTTGAGTCCCACAGGCCTGCCCGTAAGGCGCGGCGAAAGCCACGCAGGGTTGGGGCCAAGAGGTACCTCGGTTGGTAAGTCTCTGCTAGGCGAAAGCCTGTGGAGCGGGACCCGAGGGTAGGGGGGTCTTCAACAGGGGGTTGAAGTCTCCAGGGATATCTAGCAGGGGGCTACAGATCCCAGTGGCGGATTCCCAGTGAGACCTCTAACGGGGGTTGGAGTCCCTCTGACTACTATTTGTGATAGTGCACTATCACAACTGCTAGTCGACTGGGAGATGGGAGCATTTCTGAGTAAGAAACCTATCCCACAGAGAACACCTTTGGGATGTACTTTGAAGCACTGGAAAGACATCGGGGGTGATGACCCACTAACTCGGAAACCATTAATTGAATATTGCAATCATTGGTGCCCAACGTATCAATTGGAAGGTGGGCACGAATGGCCAGAACAGGAGACATTGCAATATCATACCATCTTGCAATTAATGTTGTTTTGTAAAAAGGGAAGGCAAATGGGAAGAAGTGGCATATGTTGATTTGTTCTTTACACTGTGGAATCATCCAGAGTGGCAGAAACAGCGTGAGATATGTCCACAGGATTCTACGGCAATGTTTCTGAAAAGAGGAAAATGTGGTGAGAACTTGAAGTGTTGCTCTACTTGTGATACTGGATACTTCACTTGATGGAACTGACAAGAAAATAGTATTGAATACAGCCAGAAGGCAGGTGCAGGGAGCACATGCTAACAGGAATTTACAGAGAACAACGAATAAGAATTTTCCATCTACAAATCCCGAGTGGGACCCTAATCAGCCAGGACCCAGGGGAATGTTGACTAGATGTCAGAGACAGATTTTATTTGGAGTAAGACATGCAATGCCAAAAGCCATAAATTTTGACCCATTTATTAAGTGAGACAAGAATTAAAGGAGTCCCCTTCAGCCTTTATGGAAAGACTGAAGGTGACCACCAGAAAATATACTCATTTGAACCCAGAAAAACACAGAAAAAGCAATTCAGTTGGTCTCTATATTCATAAGACAATCAGCCCCAGATTGGGGGGGGTGGGGGGGGGGAGTAAAAAAACCTTCAGAAACTAGAAGAACCTGAATCCAGAGATCTGGGTAAAATGCTTGAAGTAGCTTGGCATGAAGGAGACCAGAGGAATCAACCCTAGCTGAACACCTGGTTACACTGAAGCTAGGGAATGAAGAAATAGAATTTTTGGTAGATACGGGAGCCACTTCTTTGGTATTGAATACACGTAAAGAGAAAGTTGATCATAAACCAGTAGGTGTTGTTAGTGCGACAGGGCAAAGAAAAATTAGCCTTTCTTAGAGCCATTAAAGTTTAAATTGGAGAAGCAATGGGCAACTCACCAGTTTCTGTATATGCCTGAATGTCCACTGCCTCTGTTATGATGAGATCTATTAAGTAAATTAGATGCTCAAGTAACTTTTAAAGATGGAGAGATTAAATTACTAATACCAGAACAGAATCAAAAGCCACAGAGGCGAGAGCGTTTATGTTACAGGATTCCTCCAGGGAGGAACAGGTTCCCGAAGAAGTGGAAAACGTAGTAATTCCTTTGGTTTGAGCGAGCGGAGCTCCGGAGCGACCTAAGCGGGCAGAGCCGGTAAAAGTAACCTTAAAGCCTGGAGCCAAGCCGGTAAGGCAAAAACAATACCGTATTAAGCGAGAGGCTCGAAAAGGATTAGAGAAGTTAATTATAAATTTTTTTCAGAATATGAGCTCTTAGTAGAATGTGAATCAGAATATAGTACTCCTGTGCCGCCAGTAAAGAAATCTAGAGGCAAAGAGTATTAGCTGGTTCACGATTTAAGGGCTATATCTCAGGTGGTCCAAGATCTACATCCGGTAGTAGCTAATCCATACACTTTACTGACCTCTTTTAAAGGAGGAGCATAAATGGTTTACTGTACTAGATTTGAAGGATGCCTTCTTTTGCATACCTCCAGGCATAAAAAGTCAAAGCCTATTTGCTTTGGAATGGGAAAGCCCCACCACAGAATGAAAGACACAGCTAACATGGACCGTACTTCCACAAGGATTTAAAATTAGTCCTACGATATTTGGGACTCAGCTGGCAAGAAAAAAAATTAGAAATATAGAAATGTATAGAAAAAACAGAACCCAGGGAGAGGCATACTGTTACAGAATGCAGACGACATTCTGATAGTGGCAGAAAGTAAAGAATAATGTTTTGAAATTTTTAAATTTTCTGGGCCAAGGAAGATGCGGAGTTTCCAGAAACAAAACCCAAATAGGAGAAGAAGCAGCCATTTATTTAGGATTTGAAATATCTCAAAGACAAAGACAATTAGAAAGTGAAAAGAAAGAAACTATTTGTCAAATTCCCGAACCTTGCGGCCCGAAGGAACTGAGAGCTTTTCTGAAAATAGTGAAATAGCGTCAGCTCTGGATTCTGAACTACAGACTGTATGTAAAACCATTATATGAGGCACTGAAAGAATCAAAGGATAAATATTTAACCTGGACGCCCGGATGCCAAACGGCATTCAAAGAACTGAAAAGAGCCTCAGTGATGGCCCCTGCATTAGGCCTACCCGATTTCGCTAAACCTTTTGAGCTGTTTGTCCACGAAAGACAACATTTAGCCCTTGGAGTGCTGACACAGCGACTGGGAACCTGGAAGAGACCCGTGGGCTACTTCTCCAAACAACTCGACCACGTGAGTAAAAGATGGCCTGGATGTTTACGGGCAGTGGCAACAGCAGCGCTGCCGATCCAGGAAGCCCCAAAGTTAACAATGGGACAAAAGATGACAGTATGTGTCCCGCACATAGCGGTGACTGTTTTAGAACAAAAGGGGGGTCGTTGGCTATCCCTTAGCAGAATGTTGAAATATCAAGTTGTTCTGTTAGAACAAGACCATGTGGAATCGAAGACTACTGCTATACTGAATCCTGCTATGTTTTTAACAACAGAAAACCTTACGGACAATTTCGAACACGATCGCTTGCTAACTATTGAACAAGTCTATTCCAGCAGACCAGGCCTGAGACACAAACCTCTGGGAAAATCCTGATCTGGAGTTGTTTACAGATGGAAGCAGCTCTGGGCGAGAAGAGAATGGCCGGATATGCTGTCGTTATCACCGCCGAGGGAATGGAGTCAGGGGCGCTGCCTGCGAACACCTCAGCACAGAAAGCAGTATTGGTAGCGTTGAAGCGAGCTCTGCGAATGGCAGAAGGACGAAGGATAAATATCTAGACTGATTCCAAACATGCATTTGGTGTGATCCACGATCATGGAGCTACTGGGAAGGAAAAAGGACTGCCATCAGCCCAAGAATCATTGATACAGCATAAAGAAGACATTCTCCAACTTCCGGAAGACGTGCAGAAACCAAAAGAAGTGGCGGTAAAGCGTTGCAAAGCTCATCGATTCGGCCAGACGGCTGTAAACATAAGCAAACGATTGACAGATAAAGCTGCAAAGAGGACTGCAGAGCAAGGTATCCTTGCACTAGTACCAGTAAAACAGATCGGAATTCCAAAGTTGAAACCGAGATTATTATAATAAATTGGATGAGCAATTAGCAGAACAATTGGAAGCATCACAAAACACAGAGAGATGGTAGGTAACACCAGAAAAACAAGTAATAATAATAACAACCCCACAAGTTATGACAGAACTTGCAAAAGAAAAGCATGAGCAAACACATTAGGGTGTAGATGCTACGGTTTTGAGTTTAAAAGCATCTGTAGCGTGTGTAGGCATGACAAGAATAATTAAACCCATGGTAGCTAAGTGTCCAATCTGTCCTAGAAATAATCCCCTGAACCAAAGGAAACCACCTTTAGGAGTAACAAAACAAAAAATTCTCCCGGAAATTATTAGCAAATTAAGTTCTCTGAGTTACCCAGACAAAATAGATATAGCAGTATTTGTTAGTGCTGATGGACAAATTTTCTAGTTGGCCAGAAGCTTTCTCGTGCTGCACCAACAAAGCTAGAGTAGTAGTTAAAATGTTGCTGAAAGAAATAATACCAAGATTTAGAGTGCCAACAGGAATGTCCTCTGGGAGAGGACCACATTTTTTTGCAGAGGTAGTTCAACAAATTAATAAAATTTTGGGTATAAAATGGAACCTGCATATGCCCTAGAGACCACAATCAAGTGAAAACTTTGAGAAGATGAACCAAACACTGAACTGACATAGTGGAATATTATTGATCTAGGATGGAAGTATTGAGAAAATGATTATTTCAAAACTTCCAAAGGGGGGAAATGTAACCAAAGCGATGAAATCAACCAACCAGAGACGGTGTTCCATTACGGGAACACGGAGCGTACGAATCAGCGCATCTGTCGATCTGCATTTTAGTCCCTAGGCGATCGTTAATGTCAGCAGAACAACAGACAACGTGCTTCTGTCAGAAAAGGATGACAAAACGCGGTTTCGTGTAGCGGACTGAGAAAACTAGCCAAGACTGCCAAGATTAAGAGCCAAGAAGGTAAAAGGCAATTCTGGCAGGGGGAGATTGCGACCACCGACTCACGGACCACCACCGAGCCTGCGCAGCGATTTACATACGGAACGAGCAAGTTTGTACCGATCAGTAGACAGGACGATAACGAATATGTATGAATACGTAAAATTTTGATCTACAAATTCTACGGGAAAGGTGTGTGAGGGACGCACGCCAGGAGGAGCGATCCCCCGTGCGTCTGGCGCCGTGAATAAAGAACGCCTGCTCTTTAATACTAGATTGGTGTTGAATAGATATTTCCGATTTTACCGTGTTTTTTGGTAACAGTTTTGGCACCCCAGATGGGAACCTGCTTTTGAATCTCGACGGATCCGCAGGACCGTGGGACCTGCAGCCAGCCCCAAGGAATTCTTGGGGAGAGCTTCCGATCCCCAGGCCAGAGAATTCTGAGAAAGATCCCCTGGACTGAAGTAAACAAGGCATTCGTTTACGAAGAAACTTAGGTAGAATAATATGTGGCGTTAGCTTCCCACATAGGATAGGATAGTGGGTTTGAGTCCCACAGGCCTGCCCGTAAGGCGCGGCAAAAGCCACGCAGGGTTGGGGCCAAGAGGTACCTCGGTTGGTAAGTCTCTGCTAGGCGAAAGCCTGTGGAGCGGGACCCGAGGGTAGGGGGGTCTTCAACAGGGGGTTGAAGTCTCCAGGGATATCTAGCAGGGGGCTACAGATCCCAGTGAGACCTCTAACGGGGGTTGGAGTCCCTCTGACTACTATTTGTGATAGTGCACTATCACAACTGCTAGTCGACTGGGAGATGGGAGCATTTCTGAGTAAGAAACCTATCCCACAGAGAACACCTTTGGGATGTACTTTGAAGCACTGGAAAGACATCGGGGGTGATGACCCACTAACTCGGAAACCATTAATTGAATATTGCAATCATTGGTGCCCAACGTATCAATTGGAAGGTGGGCACGAATGGCCAGAACAGGAGACATTGCAATATCATACCATCTTGCAATTAATGTTGTTTTGTAAAAAGGGAAGGCAAATGGGAAGAAGTGGCATATGTTGATTTGTTCTTTACACTGTGGAATCATCCAGCGTGGCAGAAACAGCGTGAGATATGTCCACAGGATTCTACGGCAATGTTTCTGAAAAGAGGAAAATGTGGTGAGAACTTGAAGTGTTGCTCTACTTGTGATACTGGATACTTCACTTGATGGAACTGACAAGAAAATAGTATTGAATACAGCCAGAAGGCAGGTGCAGGGAGCACATGCTAACAGGAATTTACAGAGAACAACGAATAAGAATTTTCCATCTACAAATCCCGAGTGGGACCCTAATCAGCCAGGACCCAGGGGAATGTTGACTAGATGTCAGAGACAGATTTTATTTGGAGTAAGACATGCAATGCCAAAAGCCATAAATTTTGACCCATTTATTAAGTGAGACAAGAATTAAAGGAGTCCCCTTCAGCCTTTATGGAAAGACTGAAGGTGACCACCAGAAAATATACTCATTTGAACCCAGAAAAACACAGAAAAAGCAATTCAGTTGGTCTCTATATTCATAAGACAATCAGCCCCAGATTGGGGGGGGTGGGGGGGGGAGTAAAAAAACCTTCAGAAACTAGAAGAACCTGAATCCAGAGATCTGGGTAAAATGCTTGAAGTAGCTTGGCATGAAGGAGACCAGAGGAATCAACCCTAGCTGAACACCTGGTTACACTGAAGCTAGGGAATGAAGAAATAGAATTTTTGGTAGATACGGGAGCCACTTCTTTGGTATTGAATACACGTAAAGAGAAAGTTGATCATAAACCAGTAGGTGTTGTTAGTGCGACAGGGCAAAGAAAAATTAGCCTTTCTTAGAGCCATTAAAGTTTAAATTGGAGAAGCAATGGGCAACTCACCAGTTTCTGTATATGCCTGAATGTCCACTGCCTCTGTTATGATGAGATCTATTAAGTAAATTAGATGCTCAAGTAACTTTTAAAGATGGAGAGATTAAATTACTAATACCAGAACAGAATCAAAAGCCACAGAGGCGAGAGCGTTTATGTTACAGGATTCCTCCAGGGAGGAACAGGTTCCCGAAGAAGTGGAAAACGTAGTAATTCCTTTGGTTTGAGCGAGCGGAGCTCCGGAGCGACCTAAGCGGGCAGAGCCGGTAAAAGTAACCTTAAAGCCTGGAGCCAAGCCGGTAAGGCAAAAACAATACCGTATTAAGCGAGAGGCTCGAAAAGGATTAGAGAAGTTAATTATAAATTTTTTTCAGAATATGAGCTCTTAGTAGAATGTGAATCAGAATATAGTACTCCTGTGCCGCCAGTAAAGAAATCTAGAGGCAAAGAGTATTAGCTGGTTCACGATTTAAGGGCTATATCTCAGGTGGTCCAAGATCTACATCCGGTAGTAGCTAATCCATACACTTTACTGACCTCTTTTAAAGGAGGAGCATAAATGGTTTACTGTACTAGATTTGAAGGATGCCTTCTTTTGCATACCTCCAGGCATAAAAAGTCAAAGCCTATTTGCTTTGGAATGGGAAAGCCCCACCACAGAATGAAAGACACAGCTAACATGGACCGTACTTCCACAAGGATTTAAAATTAGTCCTACGATATTTGGGACTCAGCTGGCAAGAAAAAAAATTAGAAATATAGAAATGTCTAGAAAAAACAGAACCCAGGGAGAGGCATATTGTTACAGAATGCAGACGACATTCTGATAGTGGCAGAAAGTAAAGAATAATGTTTTGAAATTTTTAAATTTTCTGGGCCAAGGAAGATGCGGAGTTTCCAGAAACAAAACCCAAATAGGAGAAGCAACAGCCATTTATTTAGGATTCGAAATATCTCAAAGACAAAGACAATTAGAAAGTGAAAAGAAAGAAACTATTTGTCAAATTCCCGAACCTTGCGGCCCGAAGGAACTGAGAGCTTTTCTGAAAATAGTGAAATAGCGTCAGCTCTGGATTCTGAACTACAGACTGTATGTAAAACCATTATACGAGGCACTGAAAGAATCAAAGGATAAATATTTAACCTGGACGCCCGGATGCCAAACGGCATTCAAAGAACTGAAAAGAGCCTCAGTGATGGCCCCTGCATTAGGCCTACCCGATTTCGCTAAACCTTTTGAGCTGTTTGTCCACGAAAGACAACATTTAGCCCTTGGAGTGCTGACACAGCGACTGGGAACCTGGAAGAGACCCGTGGGCTACTTCTCCAAACAACTCGACCACGTGAGTAAAAGATGGCCTGGATGTTTACGGGCAGTGGCAACAGCAGCGCTGCCGATCCAGGAAGCCCCAAAGTTAACAATGGGACAAAAGATGACAGTATGTGTCCCGCACATAGCGGTGACTGTTTTAGAACAAAAGGGGGGTCGTTGGCTATCCCTTAGCAGAATGTTGAAATATCAAGTTGTTCTGTTAGAACAAGACCATGTGGAATCGAAGGCTACTGCTATACTGAATCCTGCTATGTTTTTAACAACAGAAAACCTTACGGACAACTTCGAACACGATCGCTTGCTAACTATTGAACAAGTCTATTCCAGCAGACCAGGCCTGAGACACAAACCTCTGGGAAAATCCTGATCTGGAGTTGTTTACAGATGGAAGCAGCTCTGGGCGAGAAGAGAATGGCCGGATATGCTGTCGTTATCACCGCCGAGGGAATGGAGTCAGGGGCGCTGCCTGCGAACACCTCAGCACAGAAAGCAGTATTGGTAGCGTTGAAGCGAGCTCTGCGAATGGCAGAAGGACGAAGGATAAATATCTAGACTGATTCCAAACATGCATTTGGTGTGATCCACGATCATGGAGCTACTGGGAAGGAAAAAGGACTGCCATCAGCCCAAGAATCATTGATACAGCATAAAGAAGACATTCTCCAACTTCCGGAAGACGTGCAGAAACCAAAAGAAGTGGCGGTAAAGCGTTGCAAAGCTCATCGATTCGGCCAGACGGCTGTAAACATAAGCAAACGATTGACAGATAAAGCTGCAAAGAGGACTGCAGAGCAAGGTATCCTTGCACTAGTACCAGTAAAACAGATCGGAATTCCAAAGTTGAAACCGAGATTATTATAATAAATTGGATGAGCAATTAGCAGAACAATTGGAAGCATCACAAAACACAGAGAGATGGTAGGTAACACCAGAAAAACAAGTAATAATAATAACAACCCCACAAGTTATGACAGAACTTGCAAAAGAAAAGCATGAGCAAACACATTAGGGTGTAGATGCTACGGTTTTGAGTTTAAAAGCATCTGTAGCGTGTGTAGGCATGACAAGAACAGTTAAACCCATGGTAGCTAAGTGTCCAATCTGTCCTAGAAATAATCCCCTGAACCAAAGGAAACCACCTTTAGGAGTAACAAAACAAAAAATTCTCCCGGAAATTATTAGCAAATTAAGTTCTCTGAGTTACCCAGACAAAATAGATATAGCAGTATTTGTTAGTGCTGATGGACAAGTTTTCTAGTTGGCCAGAAGCTTTCTCGTGCTGCACCAACAAAGCTAGAGTAGTAGTTAAGATGTTGCTGAAAGAAATAATACCAAGATTTAGAGTGCCAACAGGAATGTCCTCTGAGAGAGGACCACATTTTTTTGCAGAGGTAGTTCAACAAATTAATAAAATTTTGGGTATAAAATGGAACCTGCATATGCCCTAGAGACCACAATCAAGTGAAAACTTTGAGAAGATGAACCAAACACTGAACTGACATAGTGGAATATTATTGATCTAAGATGGAAGTATTGAGAAAATGATTATTTCAAAACTTCCAAAGGGGGGAAATGTAACCAAAGCGATGAAATCAACCAACCAGAGACTGTGTTCCATTACGGGAACACGGAGCGTACGAATCAGCGCATCTGTCGATCTGCATTTTAGTCCCTAGGCGATCGTTAATGTCAGCAGAACAACAGACAACGTGCTTCTGTCAGAAACGGATGACAAAACGCGGTTTCGTGTAGCGCACTGAGAAAACTAGCCAAGACTGCCAAGATTAAGAGCCAAGAAGGTAAAAGGCAATTCTGGCAGGGGGAGATTGCGACCACCGACTCACGGACCACCACCGAGCCTGCGCAGCGATTTACATACGGAACGAGCAAGTTTGTACCGATCAGTAGACAGGACGATAATGAATATGTATGAATACGTAAAATTTTGATCTACAAATTCTACGGGAAAGGTGTGTGAGGTACGCACGCCAGGAGGAGCGATCCCCCGTGCATCTGGCGCCGTGAATAAAGAACGCCTGCTCTTTAATACTAGATTGGTGTTGAATAGATATTTCCGATTTTACCGTGTTTTTTGGTAACAGTTTTGGCACCCCAGATGGGAACCTGCTTTTGAATCTCGACGGATCCGCAGGACCGTGGGACCTGCAGCCAGCCCCAAGGAATTCTTGGGGAGAGCTTCCGATCCCCAGGCCAGAGAATTCTGAGAAAGATCCCCTGGACTGAAGTAAACAAGGCATTCGTTTACGAAGAAACTTAGGTAGAATAATATGTGGCGTTAGCTTCCCACATAGGACAGGATAGTGGGTTTGAGTCCCACAGGCCTGCCCGTAAGGCGCGGCAAAAGCCACGCAGGGTTGGGGCCAAGAGGTACCTCGGTTGGTAAGTCTCTGCTAGGCGAAAGCCTGTGGAGCGGGACCCGAGGGTAGGGGGGTCTTCAACAGGGGGTTGAAGTCTCCAGGGATATCTAGCAGGGGGCTACAGATCCCAGTGAGACCTCTAACGGGGGTTGGAGTCCCTCTGACTACTATTTGTGATAGTGCACTATCACAACTGCTAGTCGACTGGGAGATGGGAGCATTTCTGAGTAAGAAACCTATCCCACAGAGAACACCTTTGGGATGTACTTTGAAGCACTGGAAAGACATCGGGGGTGATGACCCACTAACTCGGAAACCATTAATTGAATATTGCAATCATTGGTGCCCAACGTATCAATTGGAAGGTGGGCACGAATGGCCAGAACAGGAGACATTGCAATATCATACCATCTTGCAATTAATGTTGTTTTGTAAAAAGGGAAGGCAAATGGGAAGAAGTGGCATATGTTGATTTGTTCTTTACACTGTGGAATCATCCAGAGTGGCAGAAACAGCGTGAGATATGTCCACAGGATTCTACGGCAATGTTTCTGAAAAGAGGAAAATGTGGTGAGAACTTGAAGTGTTGCTCTACTTGTGATACTGGACACTTCACTTGATGGAACTGACAAGAAAATAGTATTGAATACAGCCAGAAGGCAGGTGCAGGGAGCACATGCTAACAGGAATTTACAGAGAACAACGAATAAGAATTTTCCATCTACAAATCCCGAGTGGGACCCTAATCAGCCAGGACCCAGGGGAATGTTGACTAGATGTCAGAGACAGATTTTATTTGGAGTAAGACATGCAATGCCAAAAGCCATAAATTTTGACCCATTTATTAAGTGAGACAAGAATTAAAGGAGTCCCCCCCTTCAGCCTTTATGGAAAGGCTGAAGGTGACCACCAGAAAATATACTCATTTGAACCCAGAAAAAAACAGAAAAAGCAATTCAGTTGGTCTCTATATTCATAAGACAATCAGCCCCAGATTGGGGGGGGTGGGGGGGGGGGAGTAAAAAAACCTTCAGAAACTAGAAGAACCTGAATCCAGAGATCTGGGTAAAATGCTTGAAGTAGCTTGGCATGAAGGAGACCAGAGGAATCAACCCTAGCTGAACACCTGGTTACACTGAAGCTAGGGAATGAAGAAATAGAATTTTTGGTAGATACGGGAGCCACTTCTTTGGTATTGAATACACGTAAAGAGAAAGTTGATCATAAACCAGTAGGTGTTGTTAGTGCGACAGGGCAAAGAAAAATTAGCCTTTCTTAGAGCCATTAAAGTTTAAATTGGAGAAGCAATGGGCAACTCACCAGTTTCTGTATATGCCTGAATGTCCACTGCCTCTGTTATGATGAGATCTATTAAGTAAATTAGATGCTCAAGTAACTTTTAAAGATGGAGAGATTAAATTACTAATACCAGAACAGAATCAAAAGCCACAGAGGCGAGAGCGTTTATGTTACAGGATTCCTCCAGGGAGGAACAGGTTCCCGAAGAAGTGGAAAACGTAGTAATTCCTTTGGTTTGAGCGAGCGGAGCTCCGGAGCGACCTAAGCGGGCAGAGCCGGTAAAAGTAACCTTAAAGCCTGGAGCCAAGCCGGTAAGACAAAAACAATACCGTATTAAGCGAGAGGCTCGAAAAGGATTAGAGAAGTTAATTATAAATTTTTTTCAGAATATGAGCTCTTAATAGAATGTGAATCAGAATATAGTACTCCTGTGCCGCCAGTAAAGAAATCTAGAGGCAAAGAGTATTAGCTGGTTCACGATTTAAGGGCTATATCTCAGGTGGTCCAAGATCTACATCCGGTAGTAGCTAATCCATACACTTTACTGACCTCTTTTAAAGGAGGAGCATAAATGGTTTACTGTACTAGATTTGAAGGATGCCTTCTTTTGCATACCTCCAGGCATAAAAAGTCAAAGCCTATTTGCTTTGGAATGGGAAAGCCCCACCACAGAATGAAAGACACAGCTAACATGGACCGTACTTCCACAAGGATTTAAAATTAGTCCTACGATATTTGGGACTCAGCTGGCAAGAAAAAAAATTAGAAATATAGAAATGTCTAGAAAAAACAGAACCCAGGGAGAGGCATATTGTTACAGAATGCAGACGACATTCTGATAGTGGCAGAAAGTAAAGAATAATGTTTTGAAATTTTTAAATTTTCTGGGCCAAGGAAGATGCGGAGTTTCCAGAAACAAAACCCAAATAGGAGAAGCAACAGCCATTTATTTAGGATTCGAAATATCTCAAAGACAAAGACAATTAGAAAGTGAAAAGAAAGAAACTATTTGTCAAATTCCCGAACCTTGCGGCCCGAAGGAACTGAGAGCTTTTCTGAAAATAGTGAAATAGCGTCAGCTCTGGATTCTGAACTACAGACTGTATGTAAAACCATTATACGAGGCACTGAAAGAATCAAAGGATAAATATTTAACCTGGACGCCCGGATGCCAAACGGCATTCAAAGAACTGAAAAGAGCCTCAGTGATGGCCCCTGCATTAGGCCTACCCGATTTCGCTAAACCTTTTGAGCTGTTTGTCCACGAAAGACAACATTTAGCCCTTGGAGTGCTGACACAGCGACTGGGAACCTGGAAGAGACCCGTGGGCTACTTCTCCAAACAACTCGACCACGTGAGTAAAAGATGGCCTGGATGTTTACGGGCAGTGGCAACAGCAGCGCTGCCGATCCAGGAAGCCCCAAAGTTAACAATGGGACAAAAGATGACAGTATGTGTCCCGCACATAGCGGTGACTGTTTTAGAACAAAAGGGGGGTCGTTGGCTATCCCTTAGCAGAATGTTGAAATATCAAGTTGTTCTGTTAGAACAAGACCATGTGGAATCGAAGGCTACTGCTATACTGAATCCTGCTATGTTTTTAACAACAGAAAACCTTACGGACAATTTCGAACACGATCGCTTGCTAACTATTGAACAAGTCTATTCCAGCAGACCAGGCCTGAGACACAAACCTCTGGGAAAATCCTGATCTGGAGTTGTTTACAGATGGAAGCAGCTCTGGGCGAGAAGAGAATGGCCGGATATGCTGTCGTTATCACCGCCGAGGGAATGGAGTCAGGGGCGCTGCCTGCGAACACCTCAGCACAGAAAGCAGTATTGGTAGCGTTGAAGCGAGCTCTGCGAATGGCAGAAGGACGAAGGATAAATATCTAGACTGATTCCAAACATGCATTTGGTGTGATCCACGATCATGGAGCTACTGGGAAGGAAAAAGGACTGCCATCAGCCCAAGAATCATTGATACAGCATAAAGAAGACATTCTCCAACTTCCGGAAGACGTGCAGAAACCAAAAGAAGTGGCGGTAAAGCGTTGCAAAGCTCATCAATTCGGCCAGACGGCTGTAAACATAAGCAAACGATTGACAGATAAAGCTGCAAAGAGGACTGCAGAGCAAGGTATCCTTGCACTAGTACCAGTAAAACAGATCGGAATTCCAAAGTTGAAACCGAGATTATTATAATAAATTGGATGAGCAATTAGCAGAACAATTGGAAGCATCACAAAACACAGAGATGGTAGGTAACACCAGAAAAACAAGTAATAATAATAACAACCCCACAAGTTATGACAGAACTTGCAAAAGAAAAGCATGAGCAAACACATTAGGGTGTAGATGCTACGGTTTTGAGTTTAAAAGCATCTGTAGCGTGTGTAGGCATGACAAGAACAGTTAAACCCATGGTAGCTAAGTGTCCAATCTGTCCTAGAAATAATCCCCTGAACCAAAGGAAACCACCTTTAGGAGTAACAAAACAAAAAATTCTCCCGGAAATTATTAGCAAATTAAGTTTTCTGAGTTACCCAGACAAAATAGATATAGCAGTATTTGTTAGTGCTGATGGACAAGTTTTCTAGTTGGCCAGAAGCTTTCTCGTGCTGCACCAACAAAGCTAGAGTAGTAGTTAAGATGTTGCTGAAAGAAATAATACCAAGATTTAGAGTGCCAACAGGAATGTCCTCTGAGAGAGGACCACATTTTTTTGCAGAGGTAGTTCAACAAATTAATAAAATTTTGGGTATAAAATGGAACCTGCATATGCCCTAGAGACCACAATCAAGTGAAAATTTTGAGAAGATGAACCAAACACTGAACTGACATAGTGGAATATTATTGATCTAAGATGGAAGTATTGAGAAAATGATTATTTCAAAACTTCCAAAGGGGGGAAATGTAACCAAAGCGATGAAATCAACCAACCAGAGACTGTGTTCCATTACGGGAACACGGAGCGTACGAATCAGCGCATCTGTCGATCTGCATTTTAGTCCCTAGGCGATCGTTAATGTCAGCAGAACAACAGACAACGTGCTTCTGTCAGAAACGGATGACAAAACGCGGTTTCGTGTAGCGCACTGAGAAAACTAGCCAAGACTGCCAAGATTAAGAGCCAAGAAGGTAAAAGGCAATTCTGGCAGGGGGAGATTGCGACCACCGACTCACGGACCACCACCGAGCCTGCGCAGCGATTTACATACGGAACGAGCAAGTTTGTACCGATCAGTAGACAGGACGATAATGAATATGTATGAATACGTAAAATTTTGATCTACAAATTCTACGGGAAAGGTGTGTGAGGGACGCACGCCAGGAGGAGCGATCCCCCGTGCATCTGGCGCCGTGAATAAAGAACGCCTGCTCTTTAATACTAGATTGGTGTTGAATAGATATTTCCGATTTTACCGTGTTTTTTGGTAACAGTTTTGGCACCCCAGATGGGAACCTGCTTTTGAATCTCGACGGATCCGCAGGACCGTGGGACCTGCAGCCAGCCCCAAGGAATTCTTGGGGAGAGCTTCCGATCCCCAGGCCAGAGAATTCTGAGAAAGATCCCCTGGACTGAAGTAAACAAGGCATTCGTTTACGAAGAAACTTAGGTAGAATAATATGTGGCGTTAGCTTCCCACATAGGATAGGATAGTGGGTTTGAGTCCCACAGGCCTGCCCGTAAGGCGCGGCAAAAGCCACGCAGGGTTGGGGCCAAGAGGTACCTCGGTTGGTAAGTCTCTGCTAGGCGAAAGCCTGTGGAGCGGGACCCGAGGGTAGGGGGGTCTTCAACAGGGGGTTGAAGTCTCCAGGGATATCTAGCAGGGGGCTACAGATCCCAGTGAGACCTCTAACGGGGGTTGGAGTCCCTCTGACTACTATTTGTGATAGTGCACTATCACAACTGCTAGTCGACTGGGAGATGGGAGCATTTCTGAGTAAGAAACCTATCCCACAGAGAACACCTTTGGGATGTACTTTGAAGCACTGGAAAGACATCGGGGGTGATGACCCACTAACTCGGAAACCATTAATTGAATATTGCAATCATTGGTGCCCAACGTATCAATTGGAAGGTGGGCACGAATGGCCAGAACAGGAGACATTGCAATATCATACCATCTTGCAATTAATGTTGTTTTGTAAAAAGGGAAGGCAAATGGGAAGAAGTGGCATATGTTGATTTGTTCTTTACACTGTGGAATCATCCAGAGTGGCAGAAACAGCGTGAGATATGTCCACAGGATTCTACGGCAATGTTTCTGAAAAGAGGAAAATGTGGTGAGAACTTGAAGTGTTGCTCTACTTGTGATACTGGATACTTCACTTGATGGAACTGACAAGAAAATAGTATTGAATACAGCCAGAAGGCAGGTGCAGGGAGCACATGCTAACAGGAATTTACAGAGAACAACGAATAAGAATTTTCCATCTACAAATCCCGAGTGGGACCCTAATCAGCCAGGACCCAGGGGAATGTTGACTAGATGTCAGAGACAGATTTTATTTGGAGTATGACATGCAATGCCAAAAGCCATAAATTTTGACCCATTTATTAAGTGAGACAAGAATTAAAGGAGTCCCCCCCTTCAGCCTTTATGGAAAGGCTGAAGGTGACCACCAGAAAATATACTCATTTGAACCCAGAAAAAAACAGAAAAAGCAATTCAGTTGGTCTCTATATTCATAAGACAATCAGCCCCAGATTGGGGGGGGTGGGGGGGGTGAGTAAAAAAACCTTCAGAAACTAGAAGAACCTGAATCCAGAGATCTGGGTAAAATGCTTGAAGTAGCTTGGCATGAAGGAGACCAGAGGAATCAACCCTAGCTGAACACCTGGTTACACTGAAGCTAGGGAATGAAGAAATAGAATTTTTGGTAGATACGGGAGCCACTTCTTTGGTATTGAATACACGTAAAGAGAAAGTTGATCATAAACCAGTAGGTGTTGTTAGTGCGACAGGGCAAAGAAAAATTAGCCTTTCTTAGAGCCATTAAAGTTTAAATTGGAGAAGCAATGGGCAACTCACCAGTTTCTGTATATGCCTGAATGTCCACTGCCTCTGTTATGATGAGATCTATTAAGTAAATTAGATGCTCAAGTAACTTTTAAAGATGGAGAGATTAAATTACTAATACCAGAACAGAATCAAAAGCCACAGAGGCGAGAGCGTTTATGTTACAGGATTCCTCCAGGGAGGAACAGGTTCCCGAAGAAGTGGAAAACGTAGTAATTCCTTTGGTTTGAGCGAGCGGAGCTCCGGAGCGACCTAAGCGGGCAGAGCCGGTAAAAGTAACCTTAAAGCCTGGAGCCAAGCCGGTAAGACAAAAACAATACCGTATTAAGCGAGAGGCTCGAAAAGGATTAGAGAAGTTAATTATAAATTTTTTTCAGAATATGAGCTCTTAATAGAATGTGAATCAGAATATAGTACTCCTGTGCCGCCAGTAAAGAAATCTAGAGGCAAAGAGTATTAGCTGGTTCACGATTTAAGGGCTATATCTCAGGTGGTCCAAGATCTACATCCGGTAGTAGCTAATCCATACACTTTACTGACCTCTTTTAAAGGAGGAGCATAAATGGTTTACTGTACTAGATTTGAAGGATGCCTTCTTTTGCATACCTCCAGGCATAAAAAGTCAAAGCCTATTTGCTTTGGAATGGGAAAGCCCCACCACAGAATGAAAGACACAGCTAACATGGACCGTACTTCCACAAGGATTTAAAATTAGTCCTACGATATTTGGGACTCAGCTGGCAAGAAAAAAAATTAGAAATATAGAAATGTCTAGAAAAAACAGAACCCAGGGAGAGGCATATTGTTACAGAATGCAGACGACATTCTGATAGTGGCAGAAAGTAAAGAATAATGTTTTGAAATTTTTAAATTTTCTGGGCCAAGGAAGATGCGGAGTTTCCAGAAACAAAACCCAAATAGGAGAAGCAACAGCCATTTATTTAGGATTCGAAATATCTCAAAGACAAAGACAATTAGAAAGTGAAAAGAAAGAAACTATTTGTCAAATTCCCGAACCTTGCGGCCCGAAGGAACTGAGAGCTTTTCTGAAAATAGTGAAATAGCGTCAGCTCTGGATTCTGAACTACAGACTGTATGTAAAACCATTATACGAGGCACTGAAAGAATCAAAGGATAAATATTTAACCTGGACGCCCGGATGCCAAACGGCATTCAAAGAACTGAAAAGAGCCTCAGTGATGGCCCCTGCATTAGGCCTACCCGATTTCGCTAAACCTTTTGAGCTGTTTGTCCACGAAAGACAACATTTAGCCCTTGGAGTGCTGACACAGCGACTGGGAACCTGGAAGAGACCCGTGGGCTACTTCTCCAAACAACTCGACCACGTGAGTAAAAGATGGCCTGGATGTTTACGGGCAGTGGCAACAGCAGCGCTGCCGATCCAGGAAGCCCCAAAGTTAACAATGGGACAAAAGATGACAGTATGTGTCCCGCACATAGCGGTGACTGTTTTAGAACAAAAGGGGGGTCGTTGGCTATCCCTTAGCAGAATGTTGAAATATCAAGTTGTTCTGTTAGAACAAGACCATGTGGAATCGAAGGCTACTGCTATACTGAATCCTGCTATGTTTTTAACAACAGAAAACCTTACGGACAATTTCGAACACGATCGCTTGCTAACTATTGAACAAGTCTATTCCAGCAGACCAGGCCTGAGACACAAACCTCTGGGAAAATCCTGATCTGGAGTTGTTTACAGATGGAAGCAGCTCTGGGCGAGAAGAGAATGGCCGGATATGCTGTCGTTATCACCGCCGAGGGAATGGAGTCAGGGGCGCTGCCTGCGAACACCTCAGCACAGAAAGCAGTATTGGTAGCGTTGAAGCGAGCTCTGCGAATGGCAGAAGGACGAAGGATAAATATCTAGACTGATTCCAAACATGCATTTGGTGTGATCCATGATCATGGAGCTACTGGGAAGGAAAAAGGACTGCCATCAGCCCAAGAATCATTGATACAGCATAAAGAAGACATTCTCCAACTTCCGGAAGACGTGCAGAAACCAAAAGAAGTGGCGGTAAAGCGTTGCAAAGCTCATCAATTCGGCCAGACGGCTGTAAACATAAGCAAACGATTGACAGATAAAGCTGCAAAGAGGACTGCAGAGCAAGGTATCCTTGCACTAGTACCAGTAAAACAGATCGGAATTCCAAAGTTGAAACCGAGATTATTATAATAAATTGGATGAGCAATTAGCAGAACAATTGGAAGCATCACAAAACACAGAGATGGTAGGTAACACCAGAAAAACAAGTAATAATAATAACAACCCCACAAGTTATGACAGAACTTGCAAAAGAAAAGCATGAGCAAACACATTAGGGTGTAGATGCTACGGTTTTGAGTTTAAAAGCATCTGTAGCGTGTGTAGGCATGACAAGAACAGTTAAACCCATGGTAGCTAAGTGTCCAATCTGTCCTAGAAATAATCCCCTGAACCAAAGGAAACCACCTTTAGGAGTAACAAAACAAAAAATTCTCCCGGAAATTATTAGCAAATTAAGTTTTCTGAGTTACCCAGACAAAATAGATATAGCAGTATTTGTTAGTGCTGATGGACAAGTTTTCTAGTTGGCCAGAAGCTTTCTCGTGCTGCACCAACAAAGCTAGAGTAGTAGTTAAGATGTTGCTGAAAGAAATAATACCAAGATTTAGAGTGCCAACAGGAATGTCCTCTGAGAGAGGACCACATTTTTTTGCAGAGGTAGTTCAACAAATTAATAAAATTTTGGGTATAAAATGGAACCTGCATATGCCCTAGAGACCACAATCAAGTGAAAATTTTGAGAAGATGAACCAAACACTGAACTGACATAGTGGAATATTATTGATCTAAGATGGAAGTATTGAGAAAATGATTATTTCAAAACTTCCAAAGGGGGGAAATGTAACCAAAGCGATGAAATCAACCAACCAGAGACGGTGTTCCATTACGGGAACACGGAGCGTACGAATCAGCGCATCTGTCGATCTGCATTTTAGTCCCTAGGCGATCGTTAATGTCAGCAGAACAACAGACAACGTGCTTCTGTCAGAAAAGGATGACAAAACGCGGTTTCGTGTAGCGGACTGAGAAAACTAGCCAAGACTGCCAAGATTAAGAGCCAAGAAGGTAAAAGGCAATTCTGGCAGGGGGAGATCGCGACCACCGACTCACGGACCACCACCGAGCCTGCGCAGCGATTTACATACGGAACGAGCAAGTTTGTACCGATCAGTAGACAGGACGATAATGAATATGTATGAATACGTAAAATTTTGATCTACAAATTCTACGGGAAAGGTGTGTGAGGGACGCACGCCAGGAGGAGCGATCCCCCGTGCGTCTGGCGCCGTGAATAAAGAACGCCTGCTCTTTAATACTAGATTGGTGTTGAAGAGATATTTCCGATTTTACCGTGTTTTTTGGTAACAGTTTTGGCACCCCAGATGGGAACCTGCTTTTGAATCTCGACGGATCCGCAGGACCGTGGGACCTGCAGCCAGCCCCAAGGAATTCTTGGGGAGAGCTTCCGATCCCCAGGCCAGAGAATTCTGAGAAAGATCCCCTGGACTGAAGTAAACAAGGCATTCGTTTACGAAGAAACTTAGGTAGAATAATATGTGGCGTTAGCTTCCCACATAGGACAGGATAGTGGGTTTGAGTCCCACAGGCCTGCCCGTAAGGCGCGGCAAAAGCCACGCAGGGTTGGGGCCAAGAGGTACCTCGGTTGGTAAGTCTCTGCTAGGCGAAAGCCTGTGGAGCGGGACCCGAGGGTAGGGGGGTCTTCAACAGGGGGTTGAAGTCTCCAGGGATATCTAGCAGGGGGCTACAGATCCCAGTGAGACCTCTAACGGGGGTTGGAGTCCCTCTGACTACTATTTGTGATAGTGCACTATCACAACTGCTAGTCGACTGGGAGATGGGAGCATTTCTGAGTAAGAAACCTATCCCACAGAGAACACCTTTGGGATGTACTTTGAAGCACTGGAAAGACATCGGGGGTGATGACCCACTAACTCGGAAACCATTAATTGAATATTGCAATCATTGGTGCCCAACGTATCAATTGGAAGGTGGGCACGAATGGCCAGAACAGGAGACATTGCAATATCATACCATCTTGCAATTAATGTTGTTTTGTAAAAAGGGAAGGCAAATGGGAAGAAGTGGCATATGTTGATTTGTTCTTTACACTGTGGAATCATCCAGAGTGGCAGAAACAGCGTGAGATATGTCCACAGGATTCTACGGCAATGTTTCTGAAAAGAGGAAAATGTGGTGAGAACTTGAAGTGTTGCTCTACTTGTGATACTGGATACTTCACTTGATGGAACTGACAAGAAAATAGTATTGAATACAGCCAGAAGGCAGGTGCAGGGAGCACATGCTAACAGGAATTTACAGAGAACAACGAATAAGAATTTTCCATCTACAAATCCCGAGTGGGACCCTAATCAGCCAGGACCCAGGGGAATGTTGACTAGATGTCAGAGACAGATTTTATTTGGAGTAAGACATGCAATGCCAAAAGCCATAAATTTTGACCCATTTATTAAGTGAGACAAGAATTAAAGGAGTCCCCCCCTTCAGCCTTTATGGAAAGGCTGAAGGTGACCACCAGAAAATATACTCATTTGAACCCAGAAAAAAACAGAAAAAGCAATTCAGTTGGTCTCTATATTCATAAGACAATCAGCCCCAGATTGGGGGGGGTGGGGGGGGGGAGTAAAAAAACCTTCAGAAACTAGAAGAACCTGAATCCAGAGATCTGGGTAAAATGCTTGAAGTAGCTTGGCATGAAGGAGACCAGAGGAATCAACCCTAGCTGAACACCTGGTTACACTGAAGCTAGGGAATGAAGAAATAGAATTTTTGGTAGATACGGGAGCCACTTCTTTGGTATTGAATACACGTAAAGAGAAAGTTGATCATAAACCAGTAGGTGTTGTTAGTGCGACAGGGCAAAGAAAAATTAGCCTTTCTTAGAGCCATTAAAGTTTAAATTGGAGAAGCAATGGGCAACTCACCAGTTTCTGTATATGCCTGAATGTCCACTGCCTCTGTTATGATGAGATCTATTAAGTAAATTAGATGCTCAAGTAACTTTTAAAGATGGAGAGATTAAATTACTAATACCAGAACAGAATCAAAAGCCACAGAGGCGAGAGCGTTTATGTTACAGGATTCCTCCAGGGAGGAACAGGTTCCCGAAGAAGTGGAAAACGTAGTAATTCCTTTGGTTTGAGCGAGCGGAGCTCCGGAGCGACCTAAGCGGGCAGAGCCGGTAAAAGTAACCTTAAAGCCTGGAGCCAAGCCGGTAAGACAAAAACAATACCGTATTAAGCGAGAGGCTCGAAAAGGATTAGAGAAGTTAATTATAAATTTTTTTCAGAATATGAGCTCTTAATAGAATGTGAATCAGAATATAGTACTCCTGTGCCGCCAGTAAAGAAATCTAGAGGCAAAGAGTATTAGCTGGTTCACGATTTAAGGGCTATATCTCAGGTGGTCCAAGATCTACATCCGGTAGTAGCTAATCCATACACTTTACTGACCTCTTTTAAAGGAGGAGCATAAATGGTTTACTGTACTAGATTTGAAGGATGCCTTCTTTTGCATACCTCCAGGCATAAAAAGTCAAAGCCTATTTGCTTTGGAATGGGAAAGCCCCACCACAGAATGAAAGACACAGCTAACATGGACCGTACTTCCACAAGGATTTAAAATTAGTCCTACGATATTTGGGACTCAGCTGGCAAGAAAAAAAATTAGAAATATAGAAATGTCTAGAAAAAACAGAACCCAGGGAGAGGCATACTGTTACAGAATGCAGACGACATTCTGATAGTGGCAGAAAGTAAAGAATAATGTTTTGAAATTTTTAAATTTTCTGGGCCAAGGAAGATGCGGAGTTTCCAGAAACAAAACCCAAATAGGAGAAGCAACAGCCATTTATTTAGGATTCGAAATATCTCAAAGACAAAGACAATTAGAAAGTGAAAAGAAAGAAACTATTTGTCAAATTCCCGAACCTTGCGGCCCGAAGGAACTGAGAGCTTTTCTGAAAATAGTGAAATAGCGTCAGCTCTGGATTCTGAACTACAGACTGTATGTAAAACCATTATAGGAGGCACTGAAAGAATCAAAGGATAAATATTTAACCTGGACGCCCGGATGCCAAACGGCATTCAAAGAACTGAAAAGAGCCTCAGTGATGGCCCCTGCATTAGGCCTACCCGATTTCGCTAAACCTTTTGAGCTGTTTGTCCACGAAAGACAACATTTAGCCCTTGGAGTGCTGACACAGCGACTGGGAACCTGGAAGAGACCCGTGGGCTACTTCTCCAAACAACTCGACCACGTGAGTAAAAGATGGCCTGGATGTTTACGGGCAGTGGCAACAGCAGCGCTGCCGATCCAGGAAGCCCCAAAGTTAACAATGGGACAAAAGATGACAGTATGTGTCCCGCACATAGCGGTGACTGTTTTAGAACAAAAGGGGGGTCGTTGGCTATCCCTTAGCAGAATGTTGAAATATCAAGTTGTTCTGTTAGAACAAGACCATGTGGAATCGAAGGCTACTGCTATACTGAATCCTGCTATGTTTTTAACAACAGAAAACCTTACGGACAATTTCGAACACGATCGCTTGCTAACTATTGAACAAGTCTATTCCAGCAGACCAGGCCTGAGACACAAACCTCTGGGAAAATCCTGATCTGGAGTTGTTTACAGATGGAAGCAGCTCTGGGCGAGAAGAGAATGGCCGGATATGCTGTCGTTATCACCGCCGAGGGAATGGAGTCAGGGGCGCTGCCTGCGAACACCTCAGCACAGAAAGCAGTATTGGTAGCGTTGAAGCGAGCTCTGCGAATGGCAGAAGGACGAAGGATAAATATCTAGACTGATTCCAAACATGCATTTGGTGTGATCCACGATCATGGAGCTACTGGGAAGGAAAAAGGACTGCCATCAGCCCAAGAATCATTGATACAGCATAAAGAAGACATTCTCCAACTTCCGGAAGACGTGCAGAAACCAAAAGAAGTGGCGGTAAAGCGTTGCAAAGCTCATCAATTCGGCCAGACGGCTGTAAACATAAGCAAACGATTGACAGATAAAGCTGCAAAGAGGACTGCAGAGCAAGGTATCCTTGCACTAGTACCAGTAAAACAGATCGGAATTCCAAAGTTGAAACCGAGATTATTATAATAAATTGGATGAGCAATTAGCAGAACAATTGGAAGCATCACAAAACACAGAGAGATGGTAGGTAACACCAGAAAAACAAGTAATAATAATAACAACCCCACAAGTTATGACAGAACTTGCAAAAGAAAAGCATGAGCAAACACATTAGGGTGTAGATGCTACGGTTTTGAGTTTAAAAGCATCTGTAGCGTGTGTAAGGCATGACAAGAACAGTTAAACCCATGGTAGCTAAGTGTCCAATCTGTCCTAGAAATAATCCCCTGAACCAAAGGAAACCACCTTTAGGAGTAACAAAACAAAAAATTCTCCCGGAAATTATTAGCAAATTAAGTTCTCTGAGTTACCCAGACAAAATAGATATAGCAGTATTTGTTAGTGCTGATGGACAAGTTTTCTAGTTGGCCAGAAGCTTTCTCGTGCTGCACCAACAAAGCTAGAGTAGTAGTTAAGATGTTGCTGAAAGAAATAATACCAAGATTTAGAGTGCCAACAGGAATGTCCTCTGAGAGAGGACCACATTTTTTTGCAGAGGTAGTTCAACAAATTAATAAAATTTTGGGTATAAAATGGAACCTGCATATGCCCTAGAGACCACAATCAAGTGAAAACTTTGAGAAGATGAACCAAACACTGAACTGACATAGTGGAATATTATTGATCTAAGATGGAAGTATTGAGAAAATGATTATTTCAAAACTTCCAAAGGGGGGAAATGTAACCAAAGCGATGAAATCAACCAACCAGAGACGGTGTTCCATTACGGGAACACGGAGCGTACGAATCAGCGCATCTGTCGATCTGCATTTTAGTCCCTAGGCGATCGTTAATGTCAGCAGAACAACAGACAACGTGCTTCTGTCAGAAACGGATGACAAAACGCGGTTTCGTGTAGCGGACTGAGAAAACTAGCCAAGACTGCCAAGATTAAGAGCCAAGAAGGTAAAAGGCAATTCTGGCAGGGGGAGATTGCGACCACCGACTCACGGACCACCACCGAGCCTGCGCAGCGATTTACATACAGAACGAGCAAGTTTGTACCAATCAGTAGACAGGACAATAACGACTATATATGAGTATGTAAAATTTTGATCTACAAATTCTACGGGAAAGGTGTGTGAGGTACGCACGCCAGGAGGAGCAATCCCCCGTGCATCTGGCGCCGTGAATAAAGAACGCCTGCTCTTTAATACTAGATTGGTGTTGAATAGATATTTCCGATTTTACCGCGTTTTTCGGTAACACAGGGAGTCAGACCAAGAGAGCCAGAGAAAGACACAATACCGACAGGCTACAGGACAGAGCAGGAGGAATGAAAAAATAAAAACGGAGCCAGAGCCAGGCAGAGAGAGGCGGAGAAAGAACAAGTAGCCACAGGCTACAGGACAGAGAGAGGGAGGCCTGAAAAGACGGGGAGGCAGGGAGCCACTCAGAGCGAGATGGAGAAAGAAGGGGCGGGGGGGGGGTGCAAAAAAAAAAAACTAAAAAAAATTTTGCAGCAGGTAAGGAAAGAGAGGGGGCCAGGGGAGAGACAGGGAGGGCCCAGGATGCACAAGAGAGGCAACGGGGCCCCAGTGGCCCAGGACTCACCGCGACTCTCGCTCTCAGCGCTGCTGGCACAATTTAGCCGTTCAGATGCTTCTTTCCCCTCCTCTCCGCCCTGCCTCTTCTGCAGCTCCAGACTCTAGGCCATCCTCCACCTGAAGAGAATACAAGGGTGTCTCACAGCTCTTACGAGATGAGGCTTCCTAGGCACGTAGCCTAGCTCGCTCGTGCCGGAGCTGGGGGCAGGAGCACGGGGCAAGTGGGGCCAGGGGAGGCTGAGGGGGAGCTCTGGTGAGCTGGGGAGTCGGCTATCTTCTGCACCCTGGGCAGGGGGAAAAGGTCATCATCCTCCTCCTCCTTTCCCTCTTCCCTTCTATCAGCTCCCGGGTAACTCCTGGGGCTGCCCTCACCCGCTCGCCTTTAGCATACCAGAAGCCTGCCTCGGCAGGTCGTTTGAAGCTTCCCATCCCACCAGCCCCAGTAGTGCAGGCACACAAGGAGACACCCCGGCACCCACCAAAGGGGCTCGCTCACCTCACCGGCAGCCCTAGGCCTCACCCGACACAGGGAATCGTGTCCGACACACCACCACGCTGCAGCAGGAGCGGAGGAGGCCTTTCCTTACCAGGAAGCAGCAACGAGCACGGCGGCATCACCTCGCAGGCACCGCAGCATCGCAGGGCTGTCACCTGCGGAGAGAGCAATGGGGATCACAGGGACGCCACCGCGCGTGCGCGGCTCCCGGGCTCAGTACCCAACTCTGGTCGCTGGGCAGCAGCATTATCTGAATTACTCTTCTCGATTAATACCATCCAGAAACCGTAACTTGGCTGCATCCACAGAGCTTCTATTCCTCTGCACCTTTCCCCCTCGCAGCCCCGGCAGCACCGTTCATTGCCTCTGCACCAAACAGCAAAGCGTCTCGAGCATTTCAGTCCTTTCCTCTCGACTGCTTAAAAAAATCTGGTGCTTGCTACTGTCCATGCCACTGCCCGCCCCCCCCATGCCCGAGGGAGGAGAAGCAGCACAGCAAACCTGGGGAACAAGGTTGGGTCCCCCACCCCCGCAGAATAAGCCCCAGGAACTGCTTGTAGGCATGTGGCATCAGGGTTGTGATAGGGTTTTGTTTTGGTTTTCTTTTTTTTCCCCTGCCTTCTTTACATAATGTAATAATTGGGGTTGCTTTTCCAAACTACTGAGTTCTGTGGGGACTTTTTGTGCTTTTACCCTACAAAAAATGGTCATTTTCACTTTCGGTTTTGTGCATGAGAATGGTTGGTGGGTGCTTTTAGGTGGTTGTTCCTTCCCCACCACCACCCTTTTTTTCCTTTCCAGCTGCACAAATCCAGCTGAGTTGGCTTTCCCAGAAGCCCCAAGTTGTTTTCTTTCCACCAGAATTCTTCCTGTATTTTCACCCCCCATTGCAGACCCAGAGTCAGGGGGTTTGAGGTATTTTTGTGCCCAGGCAGCAGCTCCCAGGCTGCATAAGCAGCCCCACAGGGGGAAGTCCCCGTTTGAGGGAATCGGCCCCAAATTGGGATGGGAAAGTGAAGACAAGGGAAAAAAAAATCCTGAATAACCTGAAAAAGAACGCCTACTCCAGCCCACCAAGCACCCGTCACCTTGCCTGACTCACCTCCAGGGCCCAGATCACGCTCGGCTCATCACTTAGTGCCCTCAGATCACAAAAAAAAAAAAAAAGAGTAAAACCCATAATGGAGCCCTATAGCCATCAGTCACATCTTCCCTCCAGTACTACACACAGACTCACCTTCTTCCAGCGCTCCCCTGGGCTCTCCTCCGTTGCCCTGCACGACTCATCCACCTGCACCTGGAAAAACAGTGTTACTGAACAAGTCACCTGGAGGCACAGCAACAGCTTAACCATTCCACAGCTCTTGCGCCCCCGTAGGAATACCATCTAGAGCCCAACTACAGCCTGCCGTTAAAGGAAATGCGTTAAATCAAACGTTAAGCCCTCGCACGTACAAGCCGGAACAGCAAACACACAGCACGCTCGCGCACCCAGGGCGCAGCCCGACGGAGGTCCACGGGCACCTCGCCGGTTTGATGCGGAGCCGCCCAGCATCCCTGAGAGCACAGCTGCAGGTGCAACAGCAGTTTCACCTACACCCATCTCAGCGCGCAGCGCTTCTGAAGCTTTAAGCTGAAAGCCCTACCTTGACCCTTGGCCACACTAGAAGCGAGCCGTGGCTAGGACTCCACAGAAACACAGCAACACAAATTGCACACCCACAGCGGCGACAGCCTTGCAGCTATTTAGACCAGGAACAACAGAGAAAAGTAAAACAGCTTCATCACCCGCACAGGAAAAGCAGCAGACGGAGACAAAGGGTCAGCATTCACAGCCCTTACAGAACACAGGCGTTCTCTCTCCTTCCACTCCTAAACCCATCCCCACTTAGGTCTAAATATCGCAGCCCTGCTGGGGCAATATCGAGAGCGGGGAACAAGAGCCCTGCCGCCCGCCGTTTGTGCGGCAGGACACAAAAACAGAGGGACATGTTTTGCCACACACAACCCTGAATCTCCTGAAAATTTATGTTTACCAAAAATAGCCATTTGGAACATATTCCCAAAAACATTCGGCAATGAAACGCTTACGTGTTTGACACCCGCACATTTTTGGGGAACTTGCTATTTGCTTCCTGGTTTTGCTGGTCTTCCCTCAGAAGTTCTACCTGCAGCCAAGTTATTCCCACCCGCCCGACCGGTTCAAGCGTTCACCTTCCTGGTATTATCAGCACATTGACACAGGCGAGGAACTTAACTGCTCTTCTAAAACTATCCAAATGACAATCACAGCCCTGAAAGAGGAGTGGAAGAGAAGAAAAGGAGAGATCAGGCAGCAAAGATGCCCTGCAGGCTGCTGCCAGCCAACACTGCACTCTTTTGTTAAAGCCACCCCACCCCCCCAAACGCAAAAATAAACCCCATGACTTTGTGGAGTGCGGTTTTTTCTTCTTTTCAGCAGTCCTTCTGGAGCTCATCCCTGTCTCAGCATCTTGTCTTGTCAGAGCATGAAGATGCAGATGATCTGTATCCCGACGACATCTGCATGGGATGAATACATTTTCAGAAAACGCCCGACTGAGCCATTTGCCACAGTCACGAGACTCACGACATGACACACGAGGTGGGCCCAGAGTTTTAAGGCAAAAATACCTCCCCCGCCCCCCACCCGAGATCTTTCAGGCTCCAGACCTGCCATCTCCCCGCACCAAACCTCCCCGGCCAAAGGGTTTCAGGTGGCCCAAAACACAGTACACAGAAAATAAACAGGGAAAGCCCTACATTGTGCAAAAGCGAACGATGCCCGACCAGGGCTTCTCTGCGGGGCCCGGGCTCGGCACGGAGCCCCCCCCCCGGCACGAGCACGGGCCCGGGCCGGTCACGGAGCCCCCCCCCGCCCGGCCCCGGGCCCGGCACGGAGGAGCCAGCCCCCCCCTCCCCCGCCCGGCCCCGGGCCCGGCACGGAGGAGCCAGCCCCCCCCTCCCCCGCCCGGCCCCGGGCCCGGCACGGAGGAGCCAGCCCCCCCCTCCCCCGCCCGGCCCCGGGCCCGGCACGGAGGAGCCAGCCCCCCCCTCCCCCGCCCGGCCCCGGGCCCGGCACGGAGGAGCCAGCCCCCCCCTCCCCCGCCCGGCCCCGGGCCCGGCACGGAGGAGCCAGCCCCCCCCTCCCCCGCCCGGCCCCGGGCCCGGCACGGAGGAGCCAGCCCCCCCCTCCCCCGCCCGGCCCCGGGCCCGGCACGGAGGAGCCAGCCCCCCCCTCCCCCGCCCGGCCCCGGGGCCGGCACGGAGGAGCCAGCCCCCCCCTCCCCCGCCCGGCCCCGGGGCCGGCACGGAGGAGCCAGCCCCCCCCTCCCCCGCCCGGCCCCGGGGCCGGCACGGAGGAGCCAGCCCCCCCCTCCCCCGCCCGGCCCCGGGCCCGGCACGGAGGAGCCAGCCCCCCCCCGGCACGAGCCCGGCCCCGGGGCCGGCACGGAGGAGCCAGCCCCCCCCGGCACGAGCCCGGCCCCGGGGCCGGCACGGAGGAGCCAGCCCCCCCCTCCCCCGCCCGGCCCCGGGGCCGGCGCGACGGAGCTCCCCCCCCCCCGCCCGGCACCGAGCCCGGCCCGGGCCGGCGACGGAGGCCCCCCCCCGCCCGGCCCAGGGTCGGGCCCGCACGGAGCCCCCCCCACCCCCGGCCCACACGGAGCCCCCACCGCTGCCCGAACTCACCCACCAGCGCTCTCCGGCCCCCGGCTACGGCCGCGCTGCTCTCTCAGGCGGCTGCCGCAGACGAGGATCGGGAGCCGCCAGGCCTCCAGGAGTCCCGAGGGGATGCCGGCCACCGCAGGGGATGGCTGCCTGCCGCCGGACTGCCGCGGCGCTCCCCGCCCAGCTCCGAGCAGTCTCCGCCGGCCACGGGCTTCCCACGCCGGGCCGCAGAGGGGCCCCGGCACCGCAAAGAGACCCCTCGCGACCCGGCCGCCCCACGCACCTCTCCCACCTCCGCTCCGCCGCGCACGCGCCACCGGAAGCCCGGGCCCCGCGGGGCGGCCCTTAGAGGGCGGCCGGAAGGACCGGCCCCCACCGGCCCCGCCCCCGCGCCGGACCGCCCCCGCGCCCAGCCGGTGAGCGCCAGCGCCCCCTGCTGGCCGGGCCGCGCTCAGCTCGCGAGGGCGCCGAGGGCCGGGCGGGGCGGGACGCGCCGGCTCGGGGCCGGCTCCTTTCGGGGCGAGCGGGCGAGCGAGAGACCCCTGCGGGCCCCGGTCACGGCCGGGCAGAGCCGCGCGCCCTCCGGGAGCGGCTGAACGGGGCTGCCGCTCGTGACACGTACCGAGCCGTCCGCGACGGGAGCGAGCAGAGGAGGAAGGGGCCGGCGGCCGCGGGGCCCTGCCCGCAGGCACGGGGGGGGGGTGCGGGCTGGGGCCCGTGGGGCCGCCCTGCTGGGCCGCTGCCCTGCGCCGCACCGCGCTGGGGGCTGGGGCCCGACCGGCGCCGGGGGACCGGGGGCAGCCACGAGCAGGGGGCCTGAGCTTAGCCACGGCCTGCAAAACACCCCGCAGCGTGAGACGCTGCGAGGCCAAGGTGGTCCTTGGCAATGGGGGCGCCTGGGCTCGGCCTCCGCCGTACCGGTCCTGGGTCTGCGTGGCGTTCCAGGGGAACGGTGTTCTCCTTGTGCGGAAGGTGGGCTGGCCGTTCGGCCGTGCCCCGGCCGTTACCGATACTGCCAGAGGCGCTCGCACGCTCTGGCCCGTTACTGCTGCGGTACCGCGCCGTAGCCGAAAGAAGAGGTGTTGTGTTTTCTCACAGAAAAGCCTCCTACGGTCAGTGGAAGAAATAACCTCCTTCCGTGGCACTGACTCTTTTCGTCCAGTCCATAGCCGGCTTTCGGCTTTTGTCTTTACAGCATTCAGTTTGCTTTCTGCCAAGCTTTCTACCTGCTGTGAAACATTTGGATGGTTTTTTCCTGTTGCTTTTTTTCCCCCCTACTTGCTCCACAACTCCCACACCAACCACCCAGCGCGGCTCGCCTTTCAGCCCCCAGACCCAGGAGCCTTGCCCTGGGACGGCCCGTACATGTCAGCAGAGTTGTTCCAGCTCTCACCCTGTCCCTACCCAGCTGAGGACGTCTGTGTCCGTGGCAGACACCCAGACACTGCCCCTGCAGCATGGCAGTCCCCTGCCCCGTCAGTGAAAACTGCGGCAATATCGGCTAAGTTTAAAAGCGTCGGCAGGAGGTGCAGAATACGTAAATAAAGCGGCGGTTGGCTGCCGGGTACGGGTGCGATATAAATACATTTTGTTTACAGGCCTTCGTGCCTATTCAGCGTTGAACGGCACCGCAGCCCACCCACCCCGGGGCTCACGGGGCTCGGAGAAGGGTCTCTCCAAGGGCACAACCTAAGGCAGCGCAGGAAGCCCAGCTGCCACGCTCCCAGTCGCTACGGGATGCTTGCTTACAGCTACACCGACGAGGGTGCGGATGAGGCTGGAACTAGCAGAAATGCTGACTCTTCTGGCCTTTTATTTGCGGAAGGCACAGCGCGCGAGCCTCGGCGGCTCACAGGAGAAGCGTGCGGCGCTGCCGGACTCTCATTCTCAGCTCACGTACTACTGCCAAAGCTCCTGCCCTGTGCTGTGCCAGATGCCGGCTGGCGTGAGCACCTGGGCTCCTGAGGGACCCCCTTGTCCTGAGAGCCAGAGGTACTCGCTTCCCTTTGCATGAGGCCTGTAGGAGATAGACCCTGCAATTTAAAAAATCTGTATCAAACATGGCAGACTCAAAGGGGGGCATTTTAAAAAAGGCAGGTTTGTTTTCTTTTTTAACTTTACGATCTACAGCCTAGCAAAGAGATCCCTTTCAGTGTCAGTCGCTTGGCCTTCTCCCCTACTGACGAGGTCCCAGCCTCCCGGTGAGATCTCGCTGGAGATATTCTCAGTTTCCCTCAGGTACGGGGCTGCCCTGGCCCGAGGCCAGCGAAGAAGCTGACTTTGCCCGTGCCTGAATCAGCAACACGTCCAGCAGGCGACTTGCAGAGCCCAGGGAACCCTCGTAAAGAGGTCTGGGGGTGGGCCGCGCCACATCTGCGGCATCGGCCGTGGGAAAGGACCGGCGCAGTAAAGCAGGTGGGTGAAACCGCGGTCCGCGCCAATACGTGCTGCTGCCTGGGGCATGGCTTTGCTGCGGGTCAAGTCAGATGCTCTCTGTAAGAGTCAGTCAGGACAAAGGCCGCAGCAGATGTCTTTTCTGCTCATTTTAACAAAGGCTGGACGGAGCCCATAGAGGAAGGCACTACGCGTCTTGCTGGGTCTGTTTGCCTGCCTTCTCGTAAGCCGTCGCGGAAACTTGCACGAGCAAAGCCTGTGCAAGCTGATGACAGCCACGCACGGTTGAAGAGGGAGCAGACGGTGAGAGCAGAGGTGCGCGCTCAGGCTGTGCGCTGGAAGCTAATGCTAATGCTGCAAAATAAAGAGTGGATTTTCTTTTTTGGGTTTAGGTGAGCGCTAAACATGACATGTGCGTGTGTGCGTGTGTCTCTCGCAGGTTTTTGTCATACACCCCACCCCCCCGCCCCAAAAAAACCACCCGCACATGCCACGCGTTAAACAGTGGTTTTCCATTGTACTTAGACGTGCTTACATAGGTGTGTTGGTTTTTTTCTTTTTTCTTTTTTAATGCAGAAACAGCAATACGATAGATTTAATACAGCTAGCAATTAGATGGGTGTAGCTTTAGAGCGTCGGCTGTTTACAAAGCAACTGCACACCTTCTTTAACTCACAGTTTAAACAGGTAAACTTGCAGTGCATCACACGTGCTTTGTACAGTCACGGTCCACACGGCAGGCCAGATGCTTCCCCCTGCCTTGTCCTTGTTCCCCCGACTCCGACGGGACCGCCGAGGCCACCCTGGGGACAGCGCCGCTTTCTAGCAGCTGGGTTGCTTGCCTGGACGCCCCACAGACAAACAGTCATTTCCCCACTGAACCTCTTCTCAAATATTTTCCTAGCCCTGCAGGCCCCAGGTCCTTTGGTTCATATTTCCTTTTTTCCGGGCTTGATGCACAGGACCGACGATTTCCAGAAACAGAAACAGAGGCTGATTCAGTCCAGGCTAAACATTCTCTGACCTAAACCAAACTGCCTTCGAAGAGATAGCTGTACTGTAGGCACCACCTCGGGAACAGAAGTTGCCCTGTCATTAAAAAAAAAAAAAAAAAAAAAAGCAGGAAAACAAGGCATTTCAGGCTGAGGAGGCTGAACGGTGTGCTGGGGGCGGTGGGGGGTTGGAAAGAAACAGTTCAGACGATTAGAGCGAGCTTGGCGTTGCAAAGCGTGCCATTATTTTTAATTCGGCAGTCAGAAGAAAATAGATTCTGACACTGATTTCCTGCGTGCTGCGGGAGTTCTCTCCTCAGCATTCCTGTGCACCATTTTACTTTTGTGTCCCGTCCGCTTCGCTTTTGCGCTGTAGCTCTCCGGTTCTAGCTACGCTTCCCACCACCCCCATTACGCTTTGACAAGCCCAGCTCTCACTGTGCTTCCCTTCCCTTCCCTTCCCTTCCCTTCCCTTCCCTTCCCGTATGCGCGTGCAGGGAAAAGCCCGCGCGTCTGCCACTACAGGACACGCTCTGGGGGGCAGGAGAGATGACGACGCTCCCTGACAGAGGACACAGCTGAGGGGCGGTCCGCCGGGGCCGGGGAGATGGCAGCACCTTCCCTCAGCTGCCCCATCCGAGCACAGGTGCAGGTGCACACTGAGGAGAGACAAGCAGGCAGGAGCCGCAGAGCGAGAGAGAAAATAAAATTCACGGGCGGGTGCTACTTGCGTCTCATTTTTAGCGCAAGACATTAATTCTCAGCACATTCTTGGAGCTGCCCCTTTGGGACTCACGGAGAAGAGGGAGGTTGGCCACGCGGTGCAGCCCAGCTCTGCTTCCCCTAAATGGTTTTACTGTTCAGGTCTTGCCCTAATCTGGCCGGTACCCCCGCAAAGAGTTTGGGATTTCTGCTGCCTCTCCGGGCCAGCCACAGACCCCGACTTCATCGCAGCGAATGACCCTGCACTCGTCAGAGCGGTTGCCGAGTCACATCCCGCTGCCTTCCCTGCAGAACTGGAGACCCTTTTTCAGCCCTTGCCCCCTCTTCTCTCAGCTCGTCGCCCGTCCCTTTACCAGTGCCGGCACCGATCCTGCCTCCAGCTCGCCCTGTCCCCACCTGCGAGCGCCCAACAGGAGCTAAATGTCTCCTCAAGGATGCACGGAAGAGACGCGCAGGTAACCCAGCACAGACCCCCTGCAAACATCTTCTTTCCATTTGCTTTCCTCTCCTGACACGAAGGGATGACTTAGGAAAAGCGTACTGCTCGCATTTCACCTGCACCGCTTCTACTTTCACTCTCGCTCCCCTTGGCAGTAATTAATAGCGGTGGCGGGGGGGGCTGGGGCATTCCCCCAAAGCGGCTGCGGTTACATCCGGGCGGTTGTGGCACTCCATTAGCTCTGTAGTTTTTAAATCTAAATCTTCTGGAATTGTTAGTTCTGGTCAGGAATCACCCGTACCTGCAAATTTTCTTAATAGCTACGCTTGACCCCAGCCACTGTTTAACAGCTCACCTTTATTTCTCTTCATTTAAGAACCCAAAGCTTCGTTTACTGCTTGGGTTGGAAGCAGGAGCTGTCGCTGCCTCCGAACTTTCTAACAGCCCTGTTACAATTTCAGTACTACCCGCTCCCAATTTAGCTTTCCGGGTCGATTTTCATTCTAGATTCTAAAATTTCCTTATTTTGTTTCTGATCAGGAGTCATTAATGCCTGCAGTTGATTTAATAACGGCTGCATTTAGATTGAGCTATTAATGACTCGCAACTCTATTTATGGCATAAAAAAGGACTGCCTTTATTTTTTTTAATTACAGATTAGGAATAATGACTGCCTGGTTTGTTCAGTAATAGCTGCGATTAAATTGAGTCACGACTCCTCCCTAAATAATATGTGTTTATTTGCACTCTAACAATTTAACCTCCCCTTCACCGGTCAGGGGCACCGACAAGTGCCCGCGCGTACCTCCGCGCCCCCTGCGCCGGCTCCCCAGGGAGCAGCCTCGTACCCTGACCAGAGTCTGCAGCGGCCCGTTGTCGGCCCAGCTCCTCGCCCTCGAGCGGCGGATCCGCTGCTGCCCAGAGGGGACGGAAACGGCGCGGGGTAAATGATAATGTGAAATGATAAACGAATAAAATGATCTCACAAGGGGGAAGAAAACCAGCAAAGCAAAAACCAAACCCCAAACAGAACACCATACCACTAAACCGCCTCACCGCCCCCTCAGCGCCCAAAACAGCATCCCGGGAGGAAAAAAGCAAAGCAGGCCACAAGGGACCTTTCTAGTACAGCTGCTGCCAAAGAGCGCCAAGCTCTGGAAGCCTTACCTCAGGCAACGCCTCCGCTTCTCTAAACGCCAGAGCACGCCTGCCCGGGGGGCTGAGACAGCCCCAGAGCTGCGACCGCCCGAGGGAACACGGGAGCCCCGGCGCCAGAGGAGCCCGGGGGCAGCGAGAGCTGCCCGAGCCCCGGCTGGGGCTCTTCGACCCCCGGGCCCCGCCCCCGCCCTTCCCACAGCGCCCCGCGAAAGGGGCGGGCCGAGCCCCCCGAGGGGGGAAGGCCCCGGGAGCCGTACGGGAGCCGCCTGGAGCTCCCGGCGCGGGAGGGGGGGGGGAGAGAAAACACCCAAACCGAGCCCCCCCCCGAGCGGAGCAAACACAGGCTCGGGCCGTTGCCGGGGGGCGGGGCCTGTCGCTACGGGGAGAGAGCCGGCACCGCCCCCCGGGCCGTTGCCAGGGGGCGGGGCCTGTCGCTAAGGGGAGAGAGCCGGCACCGCCCCCCGGGCCGTTGCCAGGGGGCGGGGCCTGTCGCTAAGGGGAGAGAGCCGGCACCGCCCCCCGGGCCGTTGCCAGGGGGCTGGGCCTGTCGCTAAGGGGAGAGAGCCGGCACCGCCCCCCGGGCCGTTGCCAGGGGGCGGGGCCTGTCGCTAAGGGGAGAGAGCCGGCACCGCCCCCCGGGCCGTTGCCAGGGGGCGGGGCCTGTCGCTAAGGGGAGAGAGCCGGCACCGCCCCCCGGGCCGTTGCCAGGGGGCGGGGCCTGTCGCTAAGGGGAGAGAGCCGGCACCGCCCCCCGGGCCGTTGCCAGGGGGCGGGGCCTGTCGCTAAGGGGAGAGAGCCGGCACCGCCCCCCGGGCCGTTGCCAGGGGGCGGGGCCTGTCGCTAAGGGGAGAGAGCCGGCACCGCCCCCCGGGCCGTTGCCAGGGGGCGGGGCCTGTCGCTAAGGGGAGAGAGCCGGCACCGCCCCCCGGGCCGTTGCCAGGGGGCGGGGCCTGTCGCTAAGGGGAGAGAGCCGGCACCGCCCCCCGGGCCGTTGCCAGGGGGCGGGGCCTGTCGCTAAGGGGAGAGAGCCGGCACCGCCCCCCGGGCCGTTGCCAGGAGGCGGGGCCTGTCGCTAAGGGGAGAGAGCCGGCACCGCCCCCCGGGCCGTTGCCAGGGGGCGGGGCCTGTCGCTAAGGGGAGAGAGCCGGCACCGCCCCCCGGGCCGTTGCCAGGGGGCGGGGCCTGTCGCTAAGGGGAGAGAGCCGGCACCGCCCCCCGGGCCGTTGCCAGGGGGCGGGGCCTGTCGCTAAGGGGAGAGAGCCGGCACCGCCCCCCGGGCCGTTGCCAGGGGGCGGGGCCTGTCGCTAAGGGGAGAGAGCCGGCACCGCCCCCCGGGCCGTTGCCAGGGGGCGGGGCCTGTCGCTAAGGGGAGAGAGCCGGCACCGCCCCCCGGGCCGTTGCCAGGGGGCTGGGCCTGTCGCTAAGGGGAGAGAGCCGGCACCGCCCCCCGGGCCGTTGCCAGGGGGCTGGGCCTGTCGCTAAATGGGAGAGAGCCGGCACCGCCCCCCGGGCCGTTGCCAGGGGGCGGGGCCTGTCGCTAAGGGGAGAGAGCCGGCACCGCCCCCCGGGCCGTTGCCAGGGGGCGGGGCCTGTCGCTAAGGGGAGAGAGCCGGCACCGCCCCCCGGGCCGTTGCCAGGGGGCGGGGCCTGTCGCTAAGGGGAGAGAGCCGGCACCGCCCCCCGGGCCGTTGCCAGGGGGCGGGGCCTGTCGCTAAGGGGAGAGAGCCGGCACCGCCCCCCGGGCCGTTGCCAGGGGGCGGGGCCTGTCGCTAAGGGGAGAGAGCCGGCACCGCCCCCCGGGCCGTTGCCAGGGGGCGGGGCCTGTCGCTAAGGGGAGAGAGCCGGCACCGCCCCCCGGGCCGTTGCCAGGGGGCGGGGCCTGTCGCTAAGGGGAGAGAGCCGGCACCGCCCCCCGGGCCGTTGCCAGGGGGCGGGGCCTGTCGCTAAGGGGAGAGAGCCGGCACCGCCCCCCGGGCCGTTTCCAGGGGGCGGGGCCTGTCGCTAAGGGGAGAGAGCCGGCACCGCCCCCCGGGCCGTTGCCAGGGGGCGGGGCCTGTCGCTAAGGGGAGAGAGCCGGCACCGCCCCCCGGGCCGTTGCCAGGGGGCGGGGCCTGTCGCTAAGGGGAGAGAGCCGGCACCGCCCCCCGGGCCGTTGCCAGGGGGTGGGGCCTGTCGCTAAGGGGAGAGAACCGGCACCGCCCCCCGGGCCGTTGCCAGGGGGCGGGGCCTGTCGCTAAGGGGAGAGAGCCGGCACCGCCCCCCGGGCCGTTGCCAGGAGGCGGGGCCTGTCGCTAAGGGGAGAGAGCCGGCACCGCCCCCCGGGCCGTTGCCAGGGGGCGGGGCCTGTCGCTAAGGGGAGAGAGCCGGCACCGCCCCCCGGGCCGTTGCCAGGGGGCTGGGCCTGTCGCTAAGGGGATAGAGCCGGCACCGCCCCCCGGGCCGTTGCCAGGAGGCGGGGCCTGTCGCTAAGGGGAGAGAGCCGGCACCGCCCCCCGGGCCGTTGCCAGGGGGCGGGGCCTGTCGCTAAGGGGAGAGAGCCGGCACCGCCCCCCGGGCCGTTGCCAGGGGGCGGGGCCTGTCGCTAAGGGGAGAGAGCCGGCACCGCCCCCCGGGCCGTTGCCAGGGGGCGGGGCCTGTCGCTAAGGGGAGAGAGCCGGCACCGCCCCCCGGGCCGTTGCCAGGGGGCTGGGCCTGTCGCTAAGGGGAGAGAGCCGGCACCGCCCCCCGGGCCGTTGCCAGGGGGCGGGGCCTGTCGCTAAGGGGATAGAGCCGGCACCGCCCCCCGGGCCGTTTCCAGGGGGCGGGGCCTGTCGCTAAGGGGAGAGAGCCGGCACCGCCCCCCGGGCCGTTTCCAGGGGGCGGGGCCTGTCGCTAAGGGGAGAGAGCCGGCACCGCCCCCCGGGCCGTTGCCAGGGGGCGGGGCCTGTCGCTAAGGGGAGAGAGCCGGCACCGCCCCCCGGGCCGTTGCCAGGGGGTGGGGCCTGTCGCTAAGGGGAGAGAACCGGCACCGCCCCCCGGGCCGTTGCCAGGGGGCGGGGCCTGTCGCTAAGGGGAGAGAGCCGGCACCGCCCCCCGGGCCGTTGCCAGGAGGCGGGGCCTGTCGCTAAGGGGAGAGAGCCGGCACCGCCCCCCGGGCCGTTGCCAGGGGGCGGGGCCTGTCGCTAAGGGGAGAGAGCCGGCACCGCCCCCCGGGCCGTTGCCAGGGGGCGGGGCCTGTCGCTAAGGGGAGAGAGCCGGCACCGCCCCCCGGGCCGTTGCCAGGGGGCTGGGCCTGTCGCTAAGGGGATAGAGCCGGCACCGCCCCCCGGGCCGTTGCCGGGGGCGGGGCCTGTCGCTAAGGGGAGAGAGCCGGCACCGCCCCCCGGGCCGTTGCCAGGGGGCGGGGCCTGTCGCTAAGGGGAGAGAGCCGGCACCGCCCCCCGGGCCGTTGCCAGGGGGCGGGGCCTGTCGCTAAGGGGAGAGAGCCGGCACCGCCCCCCGGGCCGTTGCCAGGGGGCGGGGCCTGTCGCTAAGGGGAGAGAGCCGGCACCGCCCCCCGGGGCCGTTGCCAGGGGGCGGGGCCTGTCGCTAAGGGGAGAGAGCCGGCACCGCCCCCCGGGCCGTTGCCAGGGGGCGGGGCCTGTCGCTAAGGGGAGAGCCGGCACCGCCCCCCGGGCCGTTGCCAGGGGGCGGGGCCTGTTGCTAAGGGGACAGAGCCGGCACCGCCCCCCGGGGCCGTTGCCAGGGGGCGGGGCCTGTCGCTAAGGGGAGAGAGCCGGCACCGCCCCCCGGGCCGTTGCCAGGGGGCGGGGCCTGTCGCTAAGGGGAGAGAGCCGGCACCGCCCCCCGGGCCGTTGCCAGGGGGCGGGGCCTGTCGCTAAGGGGAGAGAGCCGGCACCGCCCCCCGGGCCGTTGCCAGGGGGCGGGGCCTGTCGCTAAGGGGAGAGAGCCGGCACCGCCCCCCGGGCCGTTGCCAGGGGGCTGGGCCTGTCGCTAAGGGGAGAGAGCCGGCACCGCCCCCCGGGCCGTTGCCAGGGGGCTGGGCCTGTCGCTAAGGGGATAGAGCCGGCACCGCCCCCGGGGCCGTTGCCAGGGGGCGGGGCCTGTCGCTAAGGGGAGAGAGCCGGCACCGCCCCCCGGGCCGTTGCCAGGGGGCGGGGCCTGTCGCTAAGGGGACAGAGCCGGCACCGCCCCCCGGGCCGTTGCCAGGGGGCGGGGCCTGTCGCTAAGGGGACAGAGCCGGCACCGCCCCCCGGGCCGTTGCCAGGGGGCGGGGCCTGTCGCTAAGGGGAGAGAGCCGGCACCGCCCCCCGGGCCGTTGCCAGGGGGCGGGGCCTGTCGCTAAGGGGAGAGAGCCGGCACCGCCCCCCGGGCCGTTGCCAGGGGGCGGGGCCTGTCGCTAAGGGGAGAGAGCCGGCACCGCCCCCCGGGCCGTTGCCAGGGGGCTGGGCCTGTCGCTGAGGGGAGAGAGCCGGCACCGCCCCCCGGGCCGTTGCCAGGGGGCGGGGCCTGTCGCTGAGGGGAGAGAGCCGGCACCGCCCCCCGGGCCGTTGCCAGGGGGCGGGGCCTGTCGCTGAGGGGAGAGAGCCGGCACCGCCCCCCGGGCCGTTGCCAGGGGGCGGGGCCTGTCGCTAAGGGGAGAGAGCCGGCACCGCCCCCCGGGCCGTTGCCAGGGGGTGGGGCCTGTCGCTAAGGGGAGAGAGCCGGCACCGCCCCCCGGGCCGTTGCCAGGGGGCGGGGCCTGTCGCTAAGGGGAGAGAGCCGGCACCGCCCCCCGGGCCGTTGCCAGGAGGTGGGGCCTGTCGCTAAGGGGAGAGAGCCGGCACCGCCCCCCGGGCCGTTGCCAGGGGGCGGGGCCTGTCGCTAAGGGGAGAGAGCCGGCACCGCCCCCCGGGCCGTTGCCAGGGGGCGGGGCCTGTCGCTAAGGGGAGAGAGCCGGCACCGCCCCCCGGGCCGTTGCCAGGGGGCTGGGCCTGTCGCTAAGGGGAGAGAGCCGGCACCGCCCCCCGGGCCGTTGCCAGGGGGCTGGGCCTGTCGCTAAGGGGAGAGAGCCGGCACCGCCCCCCGGGCCGTTGCCAGGGGGCGGGGCCTGTCGCTAAGGGGAGAGAGCCGGCACCGCCCCCCGGGCCGTTGCCAGGGGGCGGGGCCTGTCGCTAAGGGGAGAGAGCCGGCACCGCCCCCGGGCCGTTGCCAGGGGGCGGGGCCTGTCGCTAAGGGGAGAGAGCCGGCACCGCCCCCCGGGCCGTTGCCAGGGGGCGGGGCCTGTCGCAAAGGGGAGAGAGCCGGCACCGCCCCCCGGGCCGTTGCCAGGGGGTGGGGCCTGTCGCTAAGGGGAGAGAGCCGGCACCGCCCCCCGGGCCGTTGCCAGGGGGCGGGGCCTGTCGCTAAGGGGACAGAGCCGGCACCGCCCCCCGGGCCGTTGCCAGGGGGCGGGGCCTGTCGCTAAGGGGACAGAGCCGGCACCGCCCCCCGGGCCGTTGCCAGGGGGCTGGGCCTGTCGCTAAGGGGATAGAGCCGGCACCGCCCCCCGGGCCGTTGCCAGGGGGCGGGGCCTGTCGCTAAGGGGAGAGAGCCGGCACCGCCCCCCGGGCCGTTGCCAGGGGGCGGGGCCTGTCGCTAAGGGGAGAGAGCCGGCACCGCCCCCCGGGGCCGTTGCCAGGGGGCGGGGCCTGTCGCTAAGGGGAGAGAGCCGGCACCGCCCCCCGGGCCGTTGCCAGGGGGCGGGGCCTGTCGCTAAGGGGAGAGAGCCGGCACCGCCCCCCGGGCCGTTGCCAGGGGGCGGGGCCTGTCGCTAAGGGGAGAGAGCCGGCACCGCCCCCCGGGCCGTTGCCAGGGGGTGGGGCCTGTCGCTAAGGGGAGAGAGCCGGCACCGCCCCCCGGGCCGTTGCCAGGGGGCGGGGCCTGTCGCTAAGGGGACAGAGCCGGCACCGCCCCCCGGGCCGTTGCCAGGGGGCGGGGCCTGTCGCTAAGGGGAGAGAGCCGGCACCGCCCCCCGGGCCGTTGCCAGGGGGCTGGGCCTGTCGCTAAGGGGAGAGAGCCGGCACCGCCCCCCGGGCCGTTGCCAGGGGGCGGGGCCTGTCGCTAAGGGGAGAGAGCCGGCACCGCCCCCCGGGCCGTTGCCAGGGGGCGGGGCCTGTCGCTAAGGGGAGAGAGCCGGCACCGCCCCCCGGGGCCGTTGCCAGGGGGCGGGGCCTGTCGCTAAGGGGAGAGAGCCGGCACCGCCCCCCGGGCCGTTGCCAGGGGGCGGGGCCTGTCGCTAAGGGGAGAGCCGGCACCGCCCCCCGGGCCGTTGCCAGGGGGCGGGGCCTGTCGCTAAGGGGACAGAGCCGGCACCGCCCCCCGGGCCGTTGCCAGGGGGCGGGGCCTGTCGCTAAGGGGAGAGAGCCGGCACCGCCCCCCGGGCCGTTGCCAGGGGGCGGGGCCTGTCGCTAAGGGGACAGAGCCGGCACCGCCCCCCGGGCCGTTGCCAGGGGGTGGGGCCTGTCGCTAAGGGGAGAGAGCCGGCACCGCCCCCCGGGCCGTTGCCAGGGGGCGGGGCCTGTCGCTAAGGGGAGAGAGCCGGCACCGCCCCCCGGGCCGTTGCCAGGGGGCTGGGCCTGTCGCTAAATGGGAGAGAGCCGGCACCGCCCCCCGGGCCGTTGCCAGGGGGTGGGGCCTGTCGCTAAGGGGAGAGAGCCGGCACCGCCCCCCGGGCCGTTGCCAGGGGGCGGGGCCTGTCGCTAAGGGGAGAGAGCCGGCACCGCCCCCCGGGCCGTTGCCAGGGGGCGGGGCCTGTCGCTAAGGGGAGAGAGCCGGCACCGCCCCCCGGGCCGTTGCCAGGGGGCTGGGCCTGTCGCTAAGGGGACAGAGCCGGCACCGCCCCCCGGGCCGTTGCCAGGGGGCGGGGCCTGTCGCTAAGGGGAGAGAGCCGGCACCGCCCCCCGGGCCGTTGCCGGGGGCGGGGCCTGTCGCTAAGGGGAGAGAGCCGGCACCGCCCCCCGGGCTGTTGCCAGGGGGCGGGGCCTGTCGCTAAGGGGAGAGAGCCGGCACCGCCCCCCGGGCCGTTGCCAGGGGGCTGGGCCTGTCGCTAAGGGGAGAGAGCCGGCACCGCCCCCCGGGCCGTTGCCAGGGGGCTGGGCCTGTCGCTAAGGGGATAGAGCCGGCACCGCCCCCCGGGCCGTTGCCAGGGGGTGGGGGCTGTCGCTAAGGGGACAGAGCCGGCACCGCCCCCCGGGCCGTTGCCAGGGGGCGGGGCCTGTCGCTAAGGGGACAGAGCCGGCACCGCCCCCCGGGCCGTTGCCAGGGGGCGGGGCCTGTCGCTAAGGGGACAGAGCCGGCACCGCCCCCCGGGCCGTTGCCAGGGGGCGGGGCCTGTCGCTAAGGGGACAGAGCCGGCACCGCCCCCCGGGCCGTTGCCAGGGGGCGGGGCCTGTCGCTAAGGGGACAGAGCCGGCACCGCCCCCCGGGCCGTTGCCAGGGGGCGGGGCCTGTCGCTAAGGGGAGAGAGCCGGCACCGCCCCCCGGGCCGTTGCCGGGGGCGGGGCCTGTCGCTAAGGGGAGAGAGCCGGCACCGCCCCCCGGGCTGTTGCCAGGGGGCGGGGCCTGTCGCTAAGGGGAGAGAGCCGGCACCGCCCCCCGGGCCGTTGCCAGGGGGCTGGGCCTGTCGCTAAGGGGAGAGAGCCGGCACCGCCCCCCGGGCCGTTGCCAGGGGGTGGGGGCTGTCGCTAAGGGGACAGAGCCGGCACCGCCCCCCGGGCCGTTGCCAGGGGGTGGGGCCTGTCGCTAAGGGGAGAGAGCCGGCACCGCCCCCCGGGCCGTTGCCAGGGGGCGGGGCCTGTCGCTAAGGTGGGTGGGGCCAGGTGGGTCAGCCATCAGACCGCCTGCCCGCCCATCGCCGGGGGCGGGGCCCGTTGCTAAGAGCGTGGCGAGGAGTATCAGCACCACCCTCACCGGGCTATCGCAAGGGGTCAACACCTGTCGCTAAGGGCTGTGGTACACGGCTCCAGCCCCCACGGTGCCGTCACCAGGTAGCGGGGGGGGGGTGTCACTAAGTGGCGTGGAGAAGTGAGCGCGGCGAAGTGTCGCTACAGCCCGTGCACGGCTGCTGGCTGCAGTACCGCGGTTTGGCCGCACGGTGGCGGCAGAGAGCAGGAAAGGGCGCCACTGCGCATGCGCGGCTGCCCGCCTGCAGTACCGAGCCTTGGTCGCACGGTGGCGGTAGAGAGCTAAAATGGCGCCACTGCGCATGCGCGGCTCCCCGCCAGCAGTACCGCGCCTTGGTCGCACGGTGGCGGCAGAGAGCTAAAATGGCGCCACTGCGCATGCGCGGCTGCCCGGCTGCAGTACCGCGGCTTGGCCGCACGGTGGCGGCAGAGAGCAGAAAAGGGCGCCACTGCGCATGCGCGGCCGCCCGCCTGCAGTACCAGCATCTGCTTGCACGGCAACAGCAGCGGCCAGAGGAAAACTTCCCCCTCGGGAACGGGCGGCTTCCCGTCTGCCGTACCCGGTTTTGATCGACCGGTGACTGCCGCGAACGGATAAGGGGCGGGTGGAAATCTCTACCAGGGTAGCGGAGCTCCCGCCTGCAGTCCCGGGGTTCGGTCGCTCGGTGAAAGCAGCGCGCAGAAAACAACAGGTGGCCAGTGCGCATGCGCGGCTGCCCGCCTGCAGTACCGCGGTTTGGCCGCACGGTGGCGGCAGATAGCAGAAAAAGGCGCCACTGCGCATGCGCGGCCGCCCGCCTGCAGTACCGCGGTTTGGCCGCACGGTGGCGGTAGAGAGCAGAAAAGGGCGCCACTGCGCATGCGCGGCTGCCCGCCTGCAGTACCGCTGTTTGGTCGCACGGTGGCGGTAGAGAGCAGAAAAGGGCGTCACTGCGCATGCGCGGCTGCCCGGCTGCAGTACCGCGGTTTGGCCGCACGGTGGCGGCAGAGAGCAGAAAAGGGCGCCACTGCGCATGCGCGGCCGCCCGCCTGCAGTACCGCGGTTTGGCCGCACGGTGGCGGCAGAGAGCAGCAAAGGCGCCACTGCGCATGCGCACTGTCCTCCCGCCTGCCCCACTCGCCCCCACCCCACGCCCGAGGGAGGAGAAGCAGCACAAACCACCTGGGGAAAAAGGTCCCCTTTCCCACCCCCACACCCCCCCCGGAGTAAGCCCCATCAGTTGCTGTAGGCCTGCGGCATCAGGGCTGGGACAGGGAGAGCAGCAAGTCAACAGGTCCTGGAGGGTTAAAGAAGAAAATCCATCAGGGGAACACAGCTGCCCTTCTGAAGGCAGGCTGCCCGGGGTGAGGGGGGCAGCCGTGCGTCGGGGCACAGGGCAGCCAGGCAGACCAGATGCCAGCGGCTGCCCTGCAAAGGAGTTGTGCGCTGCTGAGCCTTGGGCTCCGTTGGCTTGGCAGCGCCTCGCCACTGCTCATCCTGCGTAAGCACGAGGCTTCAGCGAGCACAGAACAGGAGGCCAGGGGAAGCGGGGGGGAGGAATGTCACCGGGGAAAAAAAGTCATGCAGGGGGGCCATCTCAGGGGACAGCGTCTGGGAGGGCACAGACACACGCAGAGGGAGGGCGGGGGAGGAGGCGGACACTGCCGGACAGGGGCATGTCTGGGCAGACACGCCATGGGGAACATGCATGGGGATGACTGACACCAGGGGGGTCCCCCCAGGATAATCCCCAACGGGCAACTCACCTGGGCTCACCTGCAGCAGATGATCCGCTCCAGATAACCGACCCACTCCGGAGAATCCATTCCGGATAAGCCCCAGCAATGCCCCTCAAACTGCTGCTGTTTCACCCCAAATTTTCCCCAATTTGGGGTTTTTGGGGCGGTCGTTTGGTGGTGCTGATTTCTGTTTGGATGGCTTGGCTTTTTTTGTTGTTGGGGGTTTTGGGGGTTTTACCTTATGGAAAAGCAAAAAAAGCCAAAGGAACAAAGTTGGGATTGCTTTTCCAAACGGTTCACTTCTGGGTCTCTTTGGCCCTTTCCACAACAAAGAAATCGGTGATTTTTGCTCCTGGTTTTGTGCATGAGAATGGTTAGTGGGGTTCCAACCCATCCACCCCCCCACCGCTTTTTTTCCCCCCCCCCCCCTTTCCAGCTGCACAAACCCAGCAGGAGTGGGCTTTCCCAGGAGCCCCCAATTGTTTTCTTTCCCCCAAACCTGTTTGGGTGTTTTGCCTGTTTGGGGTTTTTCACCCCCCATTGCAGACCCAGACTTGGGGGCTTTGGGGTGTTTGTCTGCCCTGGCAGCAGCTCCCAGGCTGCCTGCGCAGCCCCAGAGGGGGAAGTCCCCATCTGGGGGAATCGGCCCCAAATCGGGATGGGAGAGGGAGAACGGGAAAGGGGCAGCATTTGAAAGCGCTTTTGTGTCTTCAGTTGATTGGGGGGTGGGGGTGGGGTGTGTGTCCAATTTTTAAATCCTCTCTATAAACATCTCTGTCAACATGGTTTCTTTGCATTTTAAAACCTTATATAGCATAGACATTTGCACTTGTGTGTCTACTTACACATCCTTACAGAGTACATCTATATTTTATATATACTATCTATTTTACATTTACATACAACACGTGTTTAGACTTAGCTATTAAATTTACACTTACACCTACTTAGGCTATTTACACTTACACAGCATATCTATTTACACATACCTGTTCAGACTTCCATATTAACACGTATATAAACCACCTATTTAGGCTAGCTATCTGCTTACTTACCCTTTGACACTTCAATCTTTTTCGACTTCTCTATTTAGACATCTACTTACAGTTATACCTAGGCTTATTTCACTCTATATAACCTCTATTTAGATTACACATCTGCTTAGACTATGTAACACACACTAAGCGTAGATGCTCGCTCTAGCCAGACTTTCTTCTGCTTTGAATTCCTTCATCTATCCTTTTTCTTCATTTTAAACTCCTTTATTTTTTAATTTAGATATTTAGACAGTCGAGTTACTTTTGTGGTTTAAAACCCTGTATCTCAATGTAGAATTTTTGTATCCTGAAATCCGTTATATAATATAGGAGAGAGAAGTTCTTATTTTAAAATCCCTTTATACATCTATCAATTAATATGACATGTCAATATATATAAAATAAGAGGTTTTTGTAATAGCCCCCCTCAATTTTCAGGCATTTTGGGGCTGCAACCCCCCTTTTTGGGGGGGAACCCCTACATGACGCCCCCACTCACCTGTTCCTCTGACGCATTATCAGCTCCCCCAGTGACACCGGGGCGCCCCGCATGACATCATCACACCGCCCCCCCCCCCCCCCCCCAATTTTATTCACCCCCAAGAAGGGCACTAAACAAGGGAATCTACTCCAACCTGCAGCTCATTACTTTAATAGTGCCATTTACAAAGGTACACACACACACACACCCCACCCCCCAGAAAAGGGGGAGCTCTGCTAAAATCTAAAAGGTGGGGCAGCCCCCCAAACAGCTGCAGCCCCACCAGCCCCTGTCCGCAGGCTAGCGGCCGCCCCACGGCGGAGCGGGAGCGTGCCAGAGGACGGTGTCACGTCTCTCTCGGGCTCTGCTCGGCCACGCTCCCGCGCTGGGACGGGCTCCCCGGGGCGACAAACAGCCCCGGCCCCTGGGGGCCCCGACTCTCCCCACCAGGCAGCCCTCGCGGCCGCACCTGCGGGGCACCCGCTGGAGACAGAGCCGGGAGCCCCCAGGCAGAGGGATGGCCCCTTACCTTCACCACGCTTAACGACCGGCAGGCAAACCCGGGCCGGGGGGCATCTCTTGAGCATCACGAGACACTGAGAAGACATCTGAAAAACAGAAATCCCAAACTATATTTCAGCACGTGAATAAAATAGCACAGAAGAAAATGGAGGAACTCAGTCAGCACAAGGGATAGGAAGGAAATTGAGCCGCAGCAAGATTCTGGGCAAACGGGTCACGTCAAAACACAACACCTCCTTTAAAAGCTAGAGGGACTGGAACACTTGAAAACGGTATTAAGACTAACCGATACCATTTTGAACAGATTCTTCGCGTAACACTGAACGCTCTGGCTGGTGCTGGAAAACGTCTCATCCCTTCCTTACGGCACCGCTGCGGGGAGATAACCCCGTGAGGCTGCGGGGCAAAGTTGTACCGGAACCGGAACCTCCGCTTACAGATCCGCCGCAGCAGCTACAGCCCTCGCCCTGCCGCCGCACGTCTTGCTGCCTGGCTCCATGAAGCCTGAAGCGAAGCGTCAAACTTGAAAGAGTAACGTAAAAAATTAAGAATAAATCTCAGTAATGCACTTTGTGCTGAGAAGGCGGGCGCGTGTTTACGCACATCCAATATGAGCGTCTAGGCTCTGAAAGCTTTCCATTTTCCTTCTGCGTTCATTTAACTCGCACAGCCGTTCACACCCGCCATAAGATTATCTATCTCCAAAATACACAGCAGCAACGTGACTGGGGGGTTTTGGCGTGTTATGGAGTCGGGAGGGACGTCCGCCCAGCTGCCCCGCCCAAGAGATGCTGCTGAACTGCCAGGGAAACGCGCATCCAAAGCGAGACTGAAATAAAATACTTAAGAGCGCTCCCTCAAAATACCGGCAGGAAAAAACCGCCCCCACCCCAACATTCAGTCGCCCCTCGTTAAATATTTACAACAAATACCTACCTGCTTAATTACACCTAACAAATCGTACGCTACATCTGCTCGGCAGTTACAGCTGAAACAGCGCAAGTCACGTCGTAAATCAGACGCTGTTAGCTTTTTTTAAACTTTCATTTATGACAGAAGAATCGGTGAGTTAAGAGATCCCCGATACGGTTTTAATTCTTTTGGGGAAAAAAAATACCACAACAAAAACCCACGCAAATCAAATCCCCAGTGTTGCAATACATGGGGCTACCAAGAAGGACCGGCAGATATGCTAATGCGTTTGGCTGTACCGAAGCATGCAGGGGAACCGTATTTTTATGGGATCTCGACTGTTACAACTGAGAACCCAAGCACTACCAATGCCATCAACATTTGGAGTATGTGCTGTGCTTGGATCTCCGCAAGGACCATTGATTTTGTCATCTTAGAAAAAAAAGCAGTACTTCGCAAGTCTTGTGCTGATGAGTTCTACTGACAAAGACATTGTCTCTAAGATGCACTCTGATGGCAAGTTCATAGAATGCAACCTCACTGAATAAGAAATATCTCAATTTTTCAAGATCTCTTCCTAACAAAAGTCACACTGTGGGGCTTTCAGATGGGCCAGATTATGAATCCTTTCACAACAAGAAACACACCAGCTAACCAGGATATTCTCGCAGTGGCCAGGTGCCTCTTCATCACGTGAAAAAAAAAACCAACAAAAAAAAACACCCCAAAAAACACCAGAGCCAGCAATAAGTATCACACGGGTCAACACAGCTCTCTTCCAGAGCACCCCCCTCATCAAAAGGAACATGCCCATCGGCTCACCTGCTCTGCACAGGTTCCAGCATCACACCCCGCTTCCGTCATCGCTTGTGGCACCAAATGTATCAACACACAGTAAACTACCGTTACGCTCGTGAGAAATCACCGCCCCGTGACTTCCTCATTACTACCCAGCTCGCTTCTAATGCTCATACGCCGTTCCAAAGACGGCCCACGTGTTACCTACAAAACTGAAGAGCTCGACGACGGACCACAGCATTCTCTGGTCTCAGATGCTGGCCGCTGCCCCACCTTCTCAGACCTCTCATAGGCACGCGGCAGCACCGCTCCGAGCCTGCCAGCGGCACCTGCAAAAAGCCAAGCGAAAAGGCACCTCCCGAGATGCTGCCCGATGCCACAGCCTGCCCGCACCGATCCCCGTCTCGCACCCCTTTCCCTCGACAGCCTCCCACCCGGCCTACGTCACTTCCAGGTGCCGTGTCCAGCTCGCCCGCCGTCCGTAACACCCGAACAACGCGCGTTGCTTATAACTTCCCCAGCAACACAACACCTCAGAAAAGAGCTGCTACTTCAGCCCACCAATCACCACTCGCCTTGCTCGACTTGCCTCCTTTGCTCATTGCTACGCTACTTCAAACCCAAACCAAAAGACAAACGCAAGGAGCAACGGAGTCATAGAGCCATCGGTCACATCTTCCCTCTATATACACCACGCACCACCTCACCCGCTTACATCGGTCCCCTCAGTTCCCCTCCGTCGCCCTGCACGACTCGTCCCTCGGCATCTCCAAAACCAATACCAAACAAGTCGCCTGGTTGCACAGCAGTACCTTAACGGTTCCTGAAGACCGACTATAACCTGCCATCAAAACAAACATATGACTTCAAACATGAAGCCCTACGCACGTACAAGCTTGAACACCCTGCAGAGGTAATCTGCTCAGCTGAACTCTAGCCGCCTCTCCCAGACAGCTACGGTCACGGCCTCCGAGCCCACAAAATGTCACGGTGATTACGGTCCTCGCCCGCTGAGGAGGGCCACTCAATCCGAGATGACGGTACAACCTTTCCCCCAACAGCCTTGGCACAGCAACAGATGAACCCTAACCTCTCATCACTGTGCCACCTACCCGACTCTACAGGGCCAGCAAGGCGGTCCGAGACAAACTCAAACGCACACACCAACGCTATGAGAAACGCTACAAACTGCGCGCCTCCGAGACGAGAGAACGCTCTCGGCAAACAGAGAGACAACTGGACGGAAGAGCTCGTCCAGCAACAAGACCTGCGGAACCCTGACAGTGACGCAAGGAGGCCCTAACGCGATCCAAAAAGATTAGAAGAGCGTCAGGGCCCGTGACAAGAAGTTCCTCTCAAAACTGAGAGGGAGGAGGCACAAGAAGCCCAGCTACAAGACCTAAGACTGTAAGGATGCAGGAAAGAAATCACGCTCCCTGAAAATGGACAGCGACAGAGCAGAGCTGTTCATGCATCTGGGAATGACGCCGCAGACAACTGCCCAGAAACTCCTCAAACACCAGAGTGACCCACACTTTAAACTGCAACGCAAAAAAAGAGGCACCCGATGGGCGCCGGCCCCACAATTAGAACCTTGCCAGCCCCTAGGGATAGCGCTGTGCTCCTGAGAGCAAAGAGAACAAAGTCACCAGCCCCATGAGCCTCCTCACTGCGACCCAGCTCACCTGAAATGCTCCTCAAATAGCCTTCAGTCGCATCTTCCCTTTAATCCTGCACACGGACCCGCCGCCTTAGTGTGCTCTACTCAGCTCTGCTCTATCACCCTGCACAGCTCCATCTTCATCCTCTGCAAGAACAGCATGATAGAACAAGTCACCTGGACGCACAGCAACAGCTTAACCATTCCACAGGTCTTGCTTCCACGTAGGAATACCATCTAGAGCCCAACTACTGCATGCCATTAAAGGAAATACCTTCAATCAAATGTTAAGCCCCACGCACGTACAAGCTTGAACAGCTGAGAGATGCCCTCTGCTCAGCTAGCACTCTAGCTGCCTCTCCCAGACGGCTACGGTCATCCCCTCGGCACCCACAAAACGCCCCGGAAATTACCGTCCTCGCCCGCTGCCAACGGCCACTCGCTCCAACGAGGGTTGTACGGGCGTTGCCAAAACAGTCTACGCACATTAACGTTAACCATATACTCTTATTGCTGTTCTTTCCCCCGCTCTACCATTGCTACACCCCCAGGCGGAGGAGCAGCTCTGACACAGGCATCGACGTGCACGGACCGACACTGCTCACAAATACTACAAGCGACGTGATCGCGGCACCTCAGAAAATTCTCACCGAGACCACGGACTTCCGGCCCAGAGATGCCACCGGGCGAGAAGATCTGCAGGGCAGCGAGGAAGCAGCTATAGCATCCGCGGAGATGTCACGTACCATCATCACCTGCGAAAAAACCATATACCCACAACTAGGACGATGCACGAGCGACGAGCCGCTCTTAAAGACCTCAGAACGTTCAGGTGCAGGGAACAGGTCCCAGAAAAGGGCCCTGCGTATTCAGACTGCTCTTCAGCAGCAGTACTGAGGCCGCCTTAATCACCGCCGCAAAAAGATGACCTTCTATAAAGGTCTAATATTTAAGACACAAGACAAATCTATGCAGTAGACTTAAAATGCGAGAAAGGAAGCTCTCGGTTACCATTATGCCGATGAGCCAGGGCTTGCAAAACCCTCAATATTGCTACCTAGGTGCCTGCTCAGCACGGAGAACAGACACATCGAGACCCGAGTACAGTAAGGAACAAAGACAGACTACAAAATCCACACAACAGCACAAGCACAGGCAGGAACTCCCCTGCCTGGCAGATGCTTCTGTTTTGCAGAAAGGACAACACAACCTCTCTCGGCCCAAACGTGTCCGGTCTCTGAACGGTCCCCTCCACTGATTTGACAACCCCTGCCTGCCCCCCCTGCGCTTCCCGCAACCGACCGGCCACCTGCACAAAGACCGCATCGGCCCCTCAGCTTCGCTTCCAAATCCGGGGGCTCAAAAGCCATCCTTTAAAAAGGCCACACAGGCTACGTAGGATGGGGCTGCGGTCACACGGACACTCTTCATCTCCAAACGTGCGGTGCCATCACTCAGCGTCGCACCACTCAACGCCGGCCACTTCCGCAACGACAGCCTCCTCGGAAGCGCCGTGAACTTCCGCTCGCCCACGCTCTAATGAGGCTGGATGTCGTGGCCGCCGCCACCTACGGCGCCTAGAGAACCAGAGAGACAAGGTGACCGCTGCGCCTGGAAGCGGCCGCCCGCTCACAAACAATTCCACACCTCAAAAATAACCGCTGCTACAGTTTCCTGTTCATCGCTCACCTTGCCCGACGAGCTCGGGGCAGACATCCCGCTTTGCATGTAGTTTTGTGAGTCCCTTCGTTAACTAGTCACATAGGTGCTCGCACTGCACGACCCCTCCGTTGTCACGTGCTGACCTACCTTCTCACAATGCTCTGTTCGCCCCCTCCCTCCCGTGTCCGGCTCCCTGCCGTGCATCTCCACCAACAGCCACATTCCAGACTCATCCTTTCCCCTACCATGCCAACACGGCTCCCTCACCTCCCGATCCGTGCCTCCCGGGTCAGTGGCCGCGTCAGGCACCTGCTCGCATACTCGGTCCGTCCCCGATGGCTGGGAACTGTCACCTTCAATGCCGGGCCCACTTCTGGGGAAATACGGAGAGGCACACAGATATTAGACACTGCTTTCCAAAAGCAAGAGCTCACCACGCAAAACAAACTAACAAATCGTTTTGACTGACTTGTTTGGCAACACAGAGACCCCAAAGGCAGAAATCCCAGACGAGTGACCGCACAGCCCGCCCCGTCACAGCACACGACGCCATCTGCTCGCCTTTGCTGCCACGCCTCGCTCGACTGTCCTGCTTAACCCTAGACCTATGACTTAAAGTGCAAGAAAAAGTCAAACCACGCAACACACAAAAATTACACCGATAGGGCAAACACCAAAAGCAGTACGGGAAGCAAACGGGCGTGGCTGGTGTAGTGACACACTCTCCCTTTGTAGGTAACTCACTCCTGAGCGACTCCGTGAACAGCCGCGTGGAGAACCTCTCGGCAGACAGCACGCTCGAGCGGCCGCGCTGACACGTACGGGGAAGGAGACTGGGCTACCGGAGGCTGCTTGCACACAGAACGCGACCATTAGCTAACACTTGAACACCCCTTTCCCAACCATCCCCCGGTACCAAGACTTCAAAAACCCCTCCTCTCCTCCTGAACTGTCAGGGAAGGAACCTCACTCCTTCCCGACAGCTCCCGCCCTGTATTTGCACCCCTAAAGCCCCTCTGTCAGCCGCTCCTCGGGAGCTGCCCTTCCCACCTCTGCCCCGCGCTCTGCGAGCACCTCCCACCTTCCGGCTTCCCGCAGACTCCGTGCTCTCTACAGGCCCACAAAATAACAGAAGCCCCGATGCTTATAATCTACGAGGGACCTGCCGCAAGCTGCAAAGGTTCTCGGGACAACGTGGTACTCTGCGGGCGATCGGGAAAGGCGACGAGCAGTTCCGTACCCCGACACACACTATGCGTTACGTCCCTGCTGCTTTCTGAAGGAAGGCTAGAGCTCCACATACAGACGCGTACAACACGCTCACCCTAACCCCTACCGCAGCATCTCAGCATCAGTCCTATTGAGAGATAACGTCAACAACTTGCACAACACACAGGCAAAACTGGTGGGAAAAATATACGCCTCTACCCTCGGCCAAGTCATAAAATTCCTGCAAAACCAACCAAACAAAAAACCTACCACACACAAAAACAAAACACCAAAAAAACCCCAGACAAAACCATAACACCCCCACAAAACCAAACAATCCAAAACACACTATTAGACCATCTTGCTACCCCTGAACATCCAACACAAACTTACTGACCCGAGGAAAAACAAAAGCTCGTACAAGTATACTTCCTAATATATATCTGCTGCTCAACTTTGACTGCTCTCTTACCTCAGCCAGAAACCTCCCCCTCTCTAAATGTCAAAACACACCTACCCAAAGAGCTTAGACAGCTCAAAACCTGCAACCAACTCAAGGAACAGTACCAGAGAAGCCCAGGAGCAGAATGAGCCTCCCGAAGAAAGGCTGGGGCTCATCTACGCCAGCAGAATGGCAAAGCAGAATGAAATCTTTTAAGAGCCCCTTCTCAAAAATTATCTCTGGTTATAAAGTAAATCATTTACTGTAAAACCATCAACCATTCGGAGTCACCTCAACGCTCTCTCTCGCTCAGTCCCTTAACAGAACTGAATCAGTCTCAAAGGACAAAAAACATGAAAAGAAACGTGGAAATATACAAGCGTATCGGGAACGGTACGAAGCAGCTAAATTAACACCTCAGTAGCTGGGACAAAACTAAATTGTAAAGGACAACAAAAAACCACTCCAGGAGACGCATCGATAAAAACAGAGGAAGGCTCTCTCTACTCACAGAAGCTCACGGAGAGACCTGAGCCAACGGTACACAGCTTTGGGGTAGCCGATACCGAAAAGAAACATACTCGAGACAGAAAACAGACTGCTGTGGAGCACAAAGGTGGCTTTGGCAAAGGTTCTGCCAGGACAAGAGTCACAGTTACAGGGAACGGACAGCGGCCGGCAGGGGAAACGCCGTCGGCGTGGCGGGGCCAGCGCGGGAAATGCCGCCCTCAGCTAACGCTGCGCTATCAAGCCTTAAGTGAAAACTGCAGAGTAGTTACAGGAGACGGGCATAAGACGGATGCTGAATATCACTTGATGGTCACAAAATCTCATGGGGATGGGCACCACGTAGCCTCGTGGACACCCCTTAGACCCAAACGCTTAACGAGAGACGCTTCTTGCCAAAATACAAGCTCGACGAGGAAAAGCCAACGGGGATGTGGGGGCAACTACCAAAATCTCAGTATGTGAGCAGGCGTTACTTAAGATGGTGCAGTGGTTCTGCCGGGTCCGTCCAACCTGAGCAACGGGTTCTAACGCCTGTCCAGCAGCGTCCATGATCTCTCTCACGGCCTCCCACATCATAGACACCTCCCCTGCCTGGGACCGCGTTTTCCATGTCCCACCCCTCCCCATCCCCGCAATGAAAATCAAACACAACAAATAAGTACTCCACTTCATCTTCTTGGCCTCCAAAAGAAGCTTCCTTCCACTGCTGAGCATCGACACCGACATCCTCATGCTGTTCCTCAAAAGCAGGCTGGCCCTCGGGTGCCCGTACTGCCAAAGGAAGAGAAAATGATTATGCTCTTATGATGAGCTCCATCATCCTCTCCTTCAGGAAATCAAATCCCGATCGCTACATACCAGAAGTTTGTGCAGGAGATGGCCGAGGCCAGCCCCATATATGAGGCACTCTGTGACCCTGCTCTCTCTTTTGGCCACAGCACCCGCCACCGGGGAGCCCCAAACCCCTTGTGACTCCCAAGGAAAACCAGATAAAACTAGTTCAAAACAACTGGCAGGTGAGAGGTGACCGACAAACACGTATAGCCCACCTCAAACCAGCCAGAGAGCTGACTACCTCCCCCACTAAACTCTCATCTTCGACAAATACACCAAACAGAACAATGTTTACGCTGAACAGAACAAAACCCTTACCCTCTGACACTCTGAAAAGGATTTGTGCACCCACAAAATATATATATATTCATGCTATCGACCGACGGACCACACTTCCTCAGGGTCAGCCCTGCAAAGACAGGAGGACGCCCGATGCTCTCTCCATAAATATAAAATAAAAAACTGAGCCAGAGCCAGGCAGAGAGAGGCGGAGAAAGAACAAGTAGCCACAGGCTACAGGACAGAGAGAGGGAGGACCAAAAAGACGGGGAGGCAGGGAGCCACTCAGAGCGAGATGGAGAAAGAAGGGGCGGGGGGACGCAAAAAAAAAAACCTAAAAATAATTTTGCAGCAGGTAAGGAAAGAGAGGGGGCCAGGGGGGAGAGACAGGGAGGGCCCAGGACGCACAAGAGAGGCAACGGGGCCCCAGTGGCCCAGGACTCACCGCGACTCTCGCTCTCAGCGCTGCTGGCACAATTTAGCCGTTCAGATGCTTCTTTCCCCTCCTCTCCGCCCTGCCTCTTCTGCAGCTCCAGACTCTAGGCCGTTCTCCACCTAAAGAGGATACACGGGTGTCTTACCGCTCTTACGAGATGAGGCTTCCTAGGCACGTAGCCTAGCTCGCTCGTGCACTACACGCCCGTACCCAACTCCCGGTTACGCGTACAGACCCTGCGGTGCACGTTGGTGGCCTGGCCCGCTGCGGGCTACGAAGGGGGATCCTCCCTCCCTCACCTGCAGGGACAGGCTCTCTCTTGCCTGCGGCAGGAAGGCAGCTGGCAGCCAGAGCGCCTTCAGTTTCTTCTGCTTTACCTTTCGTTGGCGTCTCCAGCTTCAGCCGAGGCAGCTCCTGTCCACAGCCGGGAAGGGCTCTGTGTGTCCCTTTTCGCCCCCGCGCTGCGAGGATGGCAACGCCGGGCAGAGAGAAGCCACGCAAGCCTGAGACGGCCGCAGTCAACGGCATCCCCGGGGGAAGGACAGACAACCACGTCCTCAGCACGGTCTCTGGGAGAGGGAAAGAAGAAACAGCGACCGTCATTACCGTCGATCGACCCTGGCCAAAGCCCCTCCTTGCGCAGGGGCTTCTGGACACACCGCCCCTTCCCCGCGCTACTGCTAAGGGCCCCTGCGCCGAGGGGGAATCCAGTGCGCTCGAGGGCCGGCTCGCTGCCTTCACGACAGGGCCTGGGGGCGGCCAAGGGCTACGCAGCACGCTTCAGGGGAGGTGCCGGGGCTGGGGGCAGGCGCACGGGGCAAGGGGGGGGCCAGGGGAGGCTGAGCGGGAGCTCCGGTGAGCCGGGGAGGCGGCGGCCATCATCTGCGCCCTGGGCAGGGGGAAAAGGTCCTCCTCCTTTCCCTCTTCCCTTCTGTCAGCTCCCGGGGAACTCACCGCTTCTCGGGGAGCGGCCGCACCTGGAAGCCCCCAGAAATCAACACGAATCCAACCCCCAAAATACACCGCGCCTACCGTACGCGGCACGGCCGCCCGGCACCCGAGCGCCGGAACACCGCGCCTCCCGCCGCGCCCCGGCGAGCCACGTGACAGGGCCGGCAGCCACTGCGCCAGGACTACAGCTCCCGGCACGCTCTGCGCCACAACACGGCCGCCCGGCAGCCCCCCGCCGCAAGGACTACAGCTCCCGGCATGCTCTGCGCCACAACACGGCCGCCCGGCAGCCGCGCGCCGCAAGGACTACAGCTCCCGCCACGCTCTGCGCCACAACACGGCCGCCCGGCAGCCCCCCGCCACAAGGACTACAGCTCCCGGCATGCTCTGCGCCACAACATGGCCGCCCAGCAGCCCCCCGCCACAAGGACTACAGCTCCCGGCACGCTCTGCGCCACAACATGGCCGCCCGGCAGCCCCCCGCCGCAAGGACTACAGCTCCCGGCACGCTCTGCGCCACAACACGGCCGCCCGCCCAGCCGCCACACGCACCACCACAGCTCCCGCCACGCCGCGAGCCCGCCCTCCCCGCTCTCTCACCCTGCGGGGCACCGACCCTCCCGCCCATGCACCCGGAAGCCCCACCGAGCCCTCAGCACAGCCTCGCTCTCCCCACCGCCCGCTCCGACCCGCCGCTGCCCCGCCGCAGCCCTCCTCGGGGCTTGACCCGGCACGCAGCGGCCCCCACCCAGCCCCCGCTCACCTCCTCCCTCGCTACACTCGCAGCCCGCTGACGCTCGGCCACAGCTCCGCTCCGCTCCGCCCTCGGCTCACACTGGCCCCCCGGAGCAGGGCACCACCCCTTTTCCAGCGAGGAGCCGGCACCGGCAGCCCCACTGCCCGCACCTGGGGCTCCTCCAGCCAGACCCCGCCCACAGCTGAGGCGCAGCAGCAACGGGGGGCCCCCTCCCCTCACCCCCACAGTGCACCACCTCCTCCCCCGGGCTCCATCACAGCCCCTTGCCCCACGCCAAGGGAGCGCAAACGCAGCCCTCAGGCCAAAGGAGAGGGCAGCTGTTGGTGCAGGCGCGCACGTAACAAGTCCCAGGAGCGATTCGTGGCTCAGGGTCCCCAACGCTCCCCCTGCCCCAAGGCCACCTCGGCCGCCGTTGCCGCAGCCGCACGGAGCTGGTGGTGGCTGGGATAGTGCTCATTTTCTCCACAGTAGCTAGGAAGGGATACGTTTTGGATTTATGCTCAAAACACCGTTAATAATGTAGAGATGTTTTGGTTCTTGCTGAGCACTGCTTCCACAGTCAGGGCCTCTTCTGGTTCTCTCAGTGCCCCACCAGCAAGTAGGCTGGGACAGCTGGGAAAGCTTTCCCAGCTAACTGACCAAAGGGATATTCCATACCATTTGACATCATGCTCAGCACACGCAGCTGGGGGAAGAAGGGGGAGTCCTTGGGGGGGGGGGGGCTACGGCATTTCTCTCCCTAAGTAACCATGACACATGACAGAGCCCTGCTTTCCCAGAGGTGGCTCAACACCTGCCCGCCGAAAAGGAGGAGTGAATTAATTCCTTGCTTTGCTTCCACACACAGCTTTTGCTTTACCTATTAAACAGTCTTGATCTCAGCCCATGATTTTTCTCACTTTTACCCTTCCAGCTCTCTCCCCCAGCCCACTGAGGGTGGAGCGAGCAAGCAGCTCCCTGGTGCAGAGTTGCCAGCTGGGGCTAAACCACGGCACGCGCTTGTCCGCGTTTGGCAGGAAAGGGACCGTCCGTCGCCTGGCTCCTGGAGCGACAGGCTGCTGGGCAGAGGGGGAGGCCACCAAAGGTGAGGAGCAGGGCACAGGACAGTAGGAAGAGAGAAGAGAAGAGAAGAGCGGCAGCCGGCTGGACGGGGGCGGGGGGGCGTGTGTGCGTGTAGTGAGAAGGCACGAGGCAGGGAACAGGACGGCCAGAGAAGGACAGGGAGCCTGATGGAGGTGGAGATACAAGCAGCAGAGAGAGGGGAAGAGAGGCAGCAGAAAGAGGGGGGAAGAGCAGGACACAGACCAACAAAGAAGGAAGAGGAGCAGGCTGGAGACGCACAAAGAACCTGGGGCAGGCAGCACGACAGCGAGGGAGGAAAGAAGAATAGGGGCAGGAAGCTGGACCGAGCGCGATGGAGACAGACAAGACAAGCGACAAGAACAGGGCAGAGAGGGAAGAATGAAGCCACGGGGACAGGGAGCCGAGACAGCCAACAACGGAGGGAAGGGGCCGGGGAGGGAACACCACAAAACAAACCATGGGGCTACGTGGTACAGAGCACGAGAAGGCAGAGAATTAAGAATTAGGGACAGGGAGCCAGAGAAACAACAACAAAAAAAAAACACCCAAAACAAAGGGAGATGGGGAGCAAAAGGAATCGCAATGCGTACAGAAAGGAGAGAGAAACAATTCTAAAACAGGGTCATGGGGAAGCCAGAGACAGCAAGATGGAGAAAGGACAAAAGCTACAGGCTACAGGGCAGAGAGGGAAGAATTAATGAATAGACACAGAGAGCTGGGCAGAAAGAGATGGAGAAAGGCTGAAGATCACACGGCCAACAGGGAAGAGAGAAGAGAGGGAGGAATTTTCAAAACAGGGGCAAGAAGCCAGAGAGAGGGAGAGAGGCGCAACAATAAAATGGGGACAGGCCACAGGGCGGCGAGGAGGGAATCGATGAATAAGAACAGGAGACCAAAGAGAACACAATGTAGAATGGAAAAAAGGAACAGCGGCCTACAGGGAAGGAGGAATTAAAGATCAGGCACTGGGAGGCAGACAGAGACACATGAAGAAACAAGTAGGGAAAAAAAAAAAAACAAAACACACAACGGCAATGGGCTACAAAGACAGACAGAGAGGGAAGAAATAAAACATAGCAGCAAGGAGCTGGACAGAGAGAGATGAGGACAAACAAATAGCACGGGTCTACGTGACAGAGAACGTGGAATTAGAACACAGAGAGGGGGAGCCGGACAGAGAGAGAGGCCGAGAGAAAAATCTAGACGGGCTACGGCGGGCAGAGGCAGGAATTAAAACCTAGGGACAGGGAGCTGGACAGAGGGGACGGAGATCACAGGGAACAGCGGCGGGTGCAGGAAGAACAGGAATTCAAGAATAGGGAAAGGGAGCTGGACAGAGAAGAACTCAGGCAGGCAAGTAACAGTAGCAGGGTACAGAGCAGAGCAGACGAACTAAAAAGCGCGGCGGGAGCGTTGAGGCAGACAGAGATTAAGAAAAAAGTCACGGGCTACGTGGCAAAGCAGGAGGAACTCAGAAACGGGGATGGCAACCAAGGGAGAGTGAGCTGGTGAAGGATAACGGGTATTCAAAGTGAGGGACGGGGAGCTGGGAAAAGCGAGGCAGAGAAAAACAGAATCACAGAGAGAATCACACAAAGCCAAAAAAGAAGAAACTGAACAACAGGAACAGGTGTAACCAAAGCGATGAAATCAACCAACCAGAGACGGTGTTCCATTACGGGAACACGGAGCGTACGAATCAGCGCATCTGTCGATCTGCATTTTAGTCCCTAGGCGATCGTTAATGTCAGCAGAACAACAGACAACGTGCTTCTGTCAGAAAAGGATGACAAAACGCGGTTTCGTGTAGCGCACTGAGAAAACTAGCCAAGACTGCCAAGATTAAGAGCCAAGAAGGTAAAAGGCAATTCTGGCAGGGGGAGATCGCGACCACCGACTCACGGACCACCACCGAGCCTGCGCAGCGATTTACATACGGAACGAGCCAGTTTGTACCGATCAGTAGACAGGACGATAATGAATATGTATGAATACGTAAAATTTTGATCTACAAATTCTACGGGAAAGGTGTGTGAGGTACGCACGCCAGGAGAAGCGATCCCCCGTGCATCTGGCGCCGTGAATAAAGAACGCCTGCTCTTTAATACTAAATCGGCGTTGAGGAGTTGTTTCCGATTTTACCGCGTTTTTCGGTAACACACGGAGTCAGACCAAGAGGGCCAGAGAAAGACAAAATACCGACAGGCTACAGAACAGAGCAGGAGGAATAAAAAAATAAAAATGGAGCCAGAGCCAGGCAGAGAGAGGCGGAGAAAGAACAAGTAGCCACAGGCTACAGGACAGAGAGAGGGAGGACTGAAAAGACGGGGAGGCAGGGAGCCACTCAGAGCGAGATGGAGAAAGAGGGGGGGGGTGCAAAAAAAAAAAAACTAAAAAAAATTTTGCAGCAGGTAAGGAAAGAGAGGGGGCCAGGGGGGAGAGACAGGGAGGGCCCAGGATGCACAAGAGAGGCAACGGGGCCCCAGTGGCCCAGGACTCACCGCGACTCTCGCTCTCAGCGCTGCTGGCACAATTTAGCCGTTCAGATGCTTCTTTCCCCTCCTCTCCGCCCTGCCTCTTCTGCAGCTCCAGACTCTAGGCCGTCCTCCACCTGAAGAGAATACAAGGGTGTCTCACAGCTCTTACGAGATGAGGCTTCCTAGGCACGTAGCGTAGCCTAGCTCACTCGTGCCGGAGCTGGGGGCAGGAGCACGGGGCAAGGGGGGCCAGGGGAGGCTGAGGGGGAGCTCTGGTGAGCTGGGGAGTCGGCTATCTTCTGCACCCTGGGCAGGGGGAAAAGGTCATCCTCCTCCTCCTCCTCCTTTCCCTCTTCCCTTCTATCAGCTCCTGGGTAACTCCTGGGGCTGCCCTCACCCGCTCGCCTTTAGCATACCAGAAGCCTGCCTCGGCAGGTCGTTTGAAGCTTCCCATCCCACCAGCCCCAGTAGTGCAGGCACACAAGGAGACACCCCGGCACCCACCAAAGGGGCTCGCTCACCTCACCGGCAGCCCTAGGCCTCACCCGACACAGGGAATCGTGTCCGACACACCACCACGCTGCAGCAGGAGCGGAGGAGGCCTTTCCTTACCAGGAAGCAGCAACGAGCACGGCGGCATCACCTCGCAGGCACCGCAGCATCGCAGGGCTGTCACCTGCGGAGAGAGCAATGCGGATCACAGGGACACCACCGCGCGTGCGCGGCTCCCGGGCTCAGTACCCAACTCTGGTCGCTGGGCAGCAGCATTATCTGAATTACTCTTCTCGATTAATACCATCCAGAAACCGTAACTTGGCTGCATCCACAGAGCTTCTATTCCTCTGCACCTTTCCCCCTCGCAGCCCCAGCAGCACCGTTCATTGCCTCTGCACCAAACAGCAAAGCGTCTCGAGCATTTCAGTCCTTTCCTCTCGACTGCTTAAAAAAATCTGGTGCTTGCTACTGTCCATGCCACTGCCCCCCCCGCCCATGCCTGAGGGAGGAGAAGCAGCACAGCAAACCTGGGGAACAAGGTTGGGTCCCCCACCCCCGCAGAATAAGCCCCAGGAACTGCTTGTAGGCATGTAGCATCAGGGTTGTGATAGGGTTTTGTTTTGGTTTTCTTTTTTTTCCCCTGCCTTCTTTACATAATGTAATAATTGGGGTTGCTTTTCCAAACTACTGAGTTCTGTGGGGACTTTTTGTGCTTTTACCCTACAAAAAATGGTCATTTTCACTTTCGGTTTTGTGCATGAGAATGGTTGGTGGGTGCTTTTAGGTGGTTGTTCCTTCCCCACCACCACCCTTTTTTTCCCTTTCCAGCTGCACAAATCCAGCTGGAGTTGGCTTTCCCAGAAGCCCCAAGTTGTTTTCTTTCCACCAGAATTCTTTCTGTTTTTTTCACCCCCCATTGCAGACCCAGAGTCAGGGGGTTTGAGGTATTTTTGTGCCCAGGCAGCAGCTCCCAGGCTGCATAAGCAGCCCCACAGGGGGAAGTCCCCGTTTGAGGGAATCGGCCCCAAATTGGGATGGGAAAGTGAAGACAAGGGAAAAAAAAACCTGAATAACCTGAAAAAGAACACCTACTCCAGCCCACCAAGCACCGGTCACCTTGCCTGACTCACCTCCAGGGCCCAGATCACGCTCGGCTCATCGCTTAGCGCCCTCGGATCACAAAAAAAAAAAGAGTAAAACCCATAATGGAGCCCTATAGCCACCAGTCACATCTTCCCTCCAGTACTACACAGACTCACCTTCTTCCAGCGCTCCCCTGGGCTCTCCTCCGTTGCCCTGCACGACTCATCCACCTGCACCTGGAAAAACAGTGTTACTGAACAAGTCACCTGGAGGCACAGCAACAGCTTAACCATTCCACAGCTCTTGCGCCCCCGTAGGAATACCATCTAGAGCCCAACTACAGCCTGCCGTTAAAGGAAATGCGTTAAATCAAACGTTAAGCCCTCGCACGTACAAGCCGGAACAGCAAACACACAGCACGCTCGCGCACCCAGGGCGCAGCCCGACGGAGGTCCACGGGCACCTCGCCGGTCTGATGCGGAGCCGCCCAGCATCCCTGCGAGCACAGCTGCAGGCGCAACAGCAGTTTCACCTACACCCATCTCAGCGCGCAGCGCTTCTGAAGCTTTAAGCTGAAAGCCCTACCTTGACCCTTGGCCACACTAGAAGCGAGCCGTGGCTAGGACTCCACAGAAACACAGCAACACAAATTGCACACCCACAGCGGCGACAGCCTTGCAACTATTTAGACCAGGAACAACAGAGAAAAGTAAAACAGCTTCATCACCCGCACAGGAAAAGCAGCAGACGGAGACAAAGGGTCAGCATTCACAGCCCTTACAGAGCACAGGCGTTCTCTCTCCTTCCACTCCTAAACCCATCCCCACTTAGGTCTAAGTATGACAGCCCTGCTGGGGCAATATCGAGAGCGGGGAACAAGAGCCCTGCCGCCGGCCGTTTGTGCGGCAGGACACAAAAACAGAGGGACATGTTTTGCCACACACAACCCTGAATCTCCTGAAAATTTATGTTTACCAAAAATAGCCATTTGGAACATATTCCCAAAAACATTCGGCAATGAAACGCTTACGTGCTTGACACCCGCACATTTTTGGGGAACTTGCTATTTGCTTCCTGGTTTTGCTGGTCTTCCCTCAGAAGTTCTACCTGCAGCCAAGTTATTCCCACCCGCCCGACCGGTTCAAGCGTTCACCTTCCTGGTATTACCAGCACATTGACACAGGCGAGGAACTTAACTGCTCTTCTAAAACTATCCAAATGACAATCACAGCCCTGAAAGAGGAGTGGAAGAGAAGAAAAGGAGAGATCAGGCAGCAAAGATGCCCTGCAGGCTGCTGCCAGCCAACACTGCACTCTTTTGTTAAAGCCACCCCACCCCCCCAAACGCAAAAATAAACCCCATGACTTTGTGGAGTGCGGTTTTTTTTTCTTTTCCGCAGTCCTTCTGGAGCTCATCCCTGTCTCAGCATCTTGTCTTGTCAGAGCATGAAGATGCAGATGATCTGTATCCCGACGACATCTGCATGGGATGAATACATTTTCAGAAATAGACCAGATCTGTGAGACTCCTGTCACCTTTGTGGTTTTAATAATCATAACTCAATTTTGTCGACTGACACACTTGTGAGAACTAACTTTGAAACTTAGCCTCTCCTTGGGGAAAAAAACGTGTTAGACACCAAATGAAACTGATTCAGAGCTCCGAACCACGATGGAGCCGATAGAGCTGCTGTGACTTAGTTTGTATGATTAATTAATTGGTTAATAACTATCCTAAGCAGCACAGAAAGAAGAGCTGGACCCAAAGAGGGTGTGCTGTGCTGGATCCAAAAAGCACCCTTCCTCCAGAGACCCGCCTCAGGGGGCGAGTTCGCTCTGGTGCATGCCGGCCTCCCGAACTTCGGGGTCCGATGTGACCGGACCCCCACCTCCGGGGAGGGTCCGCGTACCCTGCCCAACCCCTGCTTTCCCCTGCAGCCCCCAATGCCCCCACCCCACCCCAACCCCCCAGCCTGCACAAGCAGCCAAACCGGCTTCTGCTTTTGGCCCCCAAACCAGCTCACTTTGGGACCGTTTCTGAGCTAAAAAGCCCAGCTGCTGAGCCTGTTCTCAAGTCCCAAAAATGCAGCACTCGACCTCTGCTCCTCAGCCCCAAACCACACGACTTAGTCCCCTCGGTCAGGCCCTCAAAACGCACGACTCGATCTGTTTCAGGGCCCCGGCGTCAGCCACAGGAGCCTGCTCTCACGGCCCAGGAACAGAAGAGCTGCGCTCTCCCCGCTCAGGGACCAAACCAGCTGAGCCTGGCTGCGTCCCGGCCCCCTCCGCAGTCCCCACGGGCAACGCTCAGGGCCGCGGAGAGCGCAGCCACCCCGCAGCCCCGCACCCCCACGGCCCACGCGGGCACTGTCGGGGAGGCCTCGGGAACTGAACTGCGCGGGCCCGGCCCCGCACCCCGGCGGGGCAGCCCAGCGCCGGCCCGGCAGCGCTTTCCTCCTGCTCTCGCAGGCCTCGTTTCCCCGGCACCGCCGGGCCCGCACCCCAACCCCACAGGGGGCCGGGCCCAGCCCGCCTCCAGCAAACCGCGGCGGCAGCAGCCGGGGTCCCTGCCTGCCCCGCGGGCAAGGGGGGACCCGCCCGGCACCGCAGGGGCCCCCGCCGGGGTCGCCGCCGCCGCCCGACCCCGACGAGGAGCAGCCGAGAGCCGGGTGGGGCTGCCCCTACTTCCCCACGGCCGGGCACGGGCTCGGCCCCAAAACCCAACCACCGACCCACGACAGCGCTCGGCCCGGGGCCGCTGCTGCCCGCAACCCCCCCCCCCCGGGGACTCCGCGGACCGGGAGACCCCACAGCCGAAACCCGCCGACCCACAGCGCGCCCAGCCACGCACGCGGCTCCTCACCTGCCCCCCGGCGCGGCTCCGGCTGCCCCACGGCCCGGCACGGAGCCGAACCCGGCCACCGGACCATCCGCCGCCCCCCCCGCAACCCCCGGACGCTCCGGGCCGGTTCTCGTCCCTTTTCGCTCCGACGCCTCGAGCCGAGCCGGCCCCGCTCCTCCGAGCTACCGGCGGTGCCCGCTCTGCTGCTCGGGGCCGGGCCCTGTTCTCACCCAGCCGCGAGAAGCCGCCCCGGGGTCTCCTCGGTGCGTCCAGCCCCGTGCCGTGCCGGAGCGGGGAGAGCCGGGTACGAGCGCGGAGCCCTGGGGCAGGGGTTGCCCCAGTGCCGCCGACGGTGTGGGGGGGTGTGTCGTCGTCCCCCGCCCCACGCGGGGGGCGCACACACGGTACACCCGCGGGCAGGGGCATCCCCGGGGAGCCGTGCGGCCGGGCTGCGCCGTAGGAGGGGAAGGTGATGTTGGTTTCCCATTTTCCCCGCAGCCTGATCCTCCCCCCTCCCCCGTACTGAGTTGCCCCCCCCGCCCACCCCTTCCCGCGCGTTACAGCCCGCGAAAAAGCTTTTAACAACCCCATCGACAACACTCCCTTTATCCCTCTTCCAGCAGCAGCAGCAGCGAGAGATTAAGCCAACTGCAGCAGAGAGGAGGAAGGCAAGGAGAGCCTTTTCAAGCAAGGGCAGGACAAAAATGCACGGCGTGGACAGGCACAGGAGAGGCTGCGTTATCTGGAAAGCACAACACCTACCCAAGGGCAGAAAATAAGGAACGAATCGTTTGCAAGGAGCTGCAGCAGACAGATCACCTTTTTCTTTATTGCTCTCCTGCCCTTTGTTATCCAAAGCGATAGGCTTCACCACCGGGCAGAAAATAGCTGCCTAGATTTACACGGACAACCAGAAACAATCAAGCCACCCAGGAAAAAGTTCACAGCAGAGGTATAACACATCAGCAGCTAAAACATTTGTTACGCAGGCACAACCAGGCACTAAACAAAGGCTTTCCAACATTGGAGATCTAGAACAGGTAGACATTAGCACAGAAGCGCAAGGGGCTCCGTCACCCTGCGCAAATCTCCCCGTGCCTACACACGCACACGTTCAGAAGTTTTTTATCAGAAAACGCCTGACTGAGCCATTTGCCACAGTCACGAGACTCACGACATGACACACGAGGTGGGCCCAGAGTTTTAAGGCAAAAATACCTCCCCCGCCCCCCACCCGAGATCTTTCAGGCTCCAGACCTGCCATCTCCCCGCACCAAACCTCCCCGGCCAAAGGGTTTCAGGTGGCCCAAAACACAGTACACAGAAAATAAACGGGGAAAGCCCTACATTGTGCAAAAGAGAACGATGCCCGACCAGGGCTTCTCTGCGGGGCCCGAGCTCGGCACGGAGCCCCCCCCCGGCACGAGCCCGGCCCCGGGGCCGGCACGGAGGAGCCAGCCCCCCCCCGGCACGAGCCCGGCCCCGGGGCCGGCACGGAGGAGCCAGCCCCCCCCCGGCACGAGCCCGGCCCCGGGGCCGGCACGGAGGAGCCAGCCCCCCCCCCGGCACGAGCCCGGCCCCGGGGCCGGCACGGAGGAGCCAGCCCCCCCCCGGCACGAGCCCGGCCCCGGGGCCGGCACGGAGGAGCCAGCCCCCCCCCGGCACGAGCCCGGCCCCGGGGCCGGCACGGAGGAGCCAGCCCCCCCCCGGCACGAGCCCGGCCCCGGGGCCGGCACGGAGGAGCCAGCCCCCCCCCGCCCGGCACCGAGCCCGGCCCGGGCCGGCGACGGAGCCCCCCCCCGCCCGGCCCAGGGTCGGGCCCGCACGGAGCCCCCCCCACCCCCGGCCCACAAGGAGCCCCCACCGCTGCCCGAACTCACCCACCAGCGCTCTCCGGCCCCCGGCTACGGCCGCGCTGCTCTCTCAGGCGGCTGCCGCAGACGAGGATCGGGAGCCGCCAGGCCTCCAGGAGTCCCGAGGGGATGCCGGCCACCGCAGGGGATGGCTGCCTGCGGCCGGACTGCCGCGGCGCTCCCCGCCCAGCTCCGAGCAGTCTCCGCCGGCCACGGGCTTCCCACGCCGGGCCGCAGAGGGGCCCCGGCACCGCAAAGAGACCCCTCGCGACCCGGCCGCCCCACGCACCTCTCCCACCTCCGCTCCGCCGCGCACGCGCCACCGGAAGCCCGGGCCCCGCGGGGCGGCCCTTAGAGGGCGGCCGGAAGGACCGGCCCCCACCGGCCCCGCCCCCGCGCCGGACCGCCCCCGCGCCCAGCCGGTGAGCGCCAGCGCCCCCTGCTGGCCGGGCCGCGCTCAGCTCGCGAGGGCGCCGAGGGCCGGGCGGGGCGGGACGCGCCGGCTCGGGGCCGGCTCCTTTCGGGGCGAGCGGGCGAGCGAGAGACCCCTGCGGGCCCCGGTCACGGCCGGGCAGAGCCGCGCGCCCTCCGGGAGCGGCTGAACGGGGCTGCCGCTCGTGACACGTACCGAGCCGTCCGCGACGGGAGCGAGCAGAGGAGGAAGGGGCCGGCGGCCGCGGGGCCCTGCCCGCAGGCACGGGGGGGGGGTGCGGGCTGGGGCCCGTGGGGCCGCCCTGCTGGGCCGCTGCCCTGCGCCGCACCGCGCTGGGGGCTGGGGCCCGACCGGCGCCGGGGGACCGGGGGCAGCCACGAGCAGGGGGCCTGAGCTTAGCCACGGCCTGCAAAACACCCCGCAGCGTGAGACGCTGCGAGGCCAAGGTGGTCCTTGGCAATGGGGGCGCCTGGGCTCGGCCTCCGCCGTACCGGTCCTGGGTCTGCGTGGCGTTCCAGGGGAACGGTGTTCTCCTTGTGCGGAAGGTGGGCTGGCCGTTCGGCCGTGCCCCGGCCGTTACCGATACTGCCAGAGGCGCTCGCACGCTCTGGCCCGTTACTGCTGCGGTACCGCGCCGTAGCCGAAAGAAGAGGTGTTGTGTTTTCTCACAAAAAAGCCTCCTACGGTCAGTGGAAGAAATAACCTCCTTCCGTGGCACTGACTCTTTTCGTCCAGTCCATAGCCGGCTTTCGGCTTTTGTCTTTACAGCATTCAGTTTGCTTTCTGCCAAGCTTTCTACCTGCTGTGAAACATTTGGATGGTTTTTTCCTGTTGCTTTTTTTCCCCCCTACTTGCTCCACAGCTCCCACACCAACCACCCAGCGCGGCTCGCCTTTCAGCCCCCAGACCCAGGAGCCTTGCCCTGGGACGGCCCGTACATGTCAGCAGAGTTGTTCCAGCTCTCACCCTGTCCCTACCCAGCTGAGGACGTCTGTGTCCGTGAGAGACACCCAGACACTGCCCCTGCAGCGTGGCAGTCCCCTGCCCCGTCAGTGAAAACTGCGGCAATATCGGCTAAGTTTAAAAGCGTCGGCAGGAGGTGCAGGATACGTAAATAAAGCGGCGGTTGGCTGCCGGGTACGGGTGCGATATAAATACATTTTGTTTACAGGCCTTCGTGCCTATTCAGCGTTGAACGGCACCGCAGCCCACCCACCCCGGGGCTCACGGGGCTCGGAGAAGGGTCTCTCCAATGGCACAACCTAAGGCAGCGCAGGAAGCCCAGCTGCCACGCTCCCAGTCGCTACGGGACGCTTGCTTACAGCTACACCGACGAGGGTGCGGATGAGGCTGGAACTAGCAGAAATGCTGACTCTTCTGGCCTTTTATTTGCGGAAGGCACAGCGCGCGAGCCTCGGCGGCTCACAGGAGAAGCGTGCGGCGCTGCCGGACTCTCATTCTCAGCTCACGTACTACTGCCAAAGCTCCTGCCCTGTGCTGTGCCAGATGCCGGCTGGCGTGAGCACCTGGGCTCCTGAGGGACCCCCTTGTCCTGAGAGCCAGAGGTACTCGCTTCCCTTTGCATGAGGCCTGTAGGAGATAGACCCTGCAATTTAAAAAATCTGTATCAAACGTGGCAGACTCAAAGGGGGGCATTTTAAAAAAGGCAGGTTTGTTTTCTTTTTTAACTTTACGATCTACAGCCTAGCAAAGAGCTCCCTTTCAGTGTCAGTCGCTTGGCCTTCTCCCCTACTGACGAGGTCCCAGCCTCCCGGTGAGATCTCGCTGGAGATATTCTCAGTTTCCCTCAGGTACGGGGCTGCCCTGGCCCGAGGCCAGCGAAGAAGCTGACTTTGCCCGTGCCTGAATCAGCAACACGTCCAGCAGGCGACTTGCAGAGCCCAGGGAACCCTCGTAAAGAGGTTTGGGGGTGGGCCGCGCCACATCTGCGGCATCGGCCGTGGGAAAGGACCGGCGCAGTAAAGCAGGTGGGTGAAACCGCGGTCCGCGCCAATACGTGCTGCTGCCTGGGGCATGGCTTTGCTGCGGGTCAAGTCAGATGCTCTCTGTAAGAGTCAGTCAGGGCAAAGGCCGCAGCAGATGTCTTTTCTGCTCATTTTAACAAAGGCTGGACGGAGCCCATAGAGGAAGGCACTACGCGTCTTGCTGGGTCTGTTTGCCTGCCTTCTCGTAAGCCGTCACGGAAACTTGCACGAGCAAAGCCTGTGCAAGCTGACGACAGCCACGCACGGTTGAAGAGGGAGCAGACGGTGAGAGCAGAGGTGCGCGCTCAGGCTGTGCGCTGGAAGCTAATGCTAATGCTGCAAAATAAAGAGTGGATTTTCTTTTTTGGGTTTAGGTGAGCGCTAAACATGACATGTGCGTGTGTGCGTGTGTCTCTCGCAGGTTTTTGTCATACACCCCACCCCCCCGCCCCAAAAAAACCACCCGCACATGCCACGCGTTAAACAGTGGTTTTCCATTGTACTTAGACGTGCTTACATAGGTGTGTTGGTTTTTTTCTTTTTTCTTTTTTAATGCAGAAACAGCAATACGATAGATTTAATACAGCTAGCAATTAGATGGGTGTAGCTTTAGAGCGTCGGCTGTTTACAAAGCAACTGCACACCTTCTTTAACTCACAGTTTAAACAGGTAAACTTGCAGTGCATCACACGTGCTTTGTACAGTCACGGTCCACACGGCAGGCCAGATGCTTCACCCTGCCTTGTCCTTGTTCCCCCGACTCCGACGGGACCGCCGAGGCCACCCTGGGGACAGCGCCGCTTTCTAGCAGCTGGGTTGCTTGCCTGGACGCCCCACAGACAAACAGTCATTTCCCCACTGAACCTCTTCTCAAATATTTTCCTAGCCCTGCAGGCCCCAGGTCCTTTGGTTCATATTTCCTTTTTTCCGGGCTTGATGCACAGGACCGACGATTTCCAGAAACAGAAACAGAGGCTGATTCAGTCCAGGCTAAACATTCTCTGACCTAAACCAAACTGCCTTCGAAGAGATAGCTGTACTGTAGGCACCACCTCGGGAACAGAAGTTGCCCTGTCATTAAAAAAAAAAAAAAGAAGAAAAACAAGGCATTTCAGGCTGAGGAGGCTGAACGGTGTGCTGGGGGCGGTGGGGGGCTGGAAAGAAACAGTTCAGACGATTAGAGCGAGCTTGGCGTTGCAAAGCGTGCCATTATTTTTAATTCGGCAGTCAGAAGAAAATAGATTCTGACACTGATTTCCTGCGTGCTGCGGGAGTTCTCTCCTCAGCATTCCTGTGCACCATTTTACTTTTGTGTCCCGTCCGCTTCGCTTTTGCGCTGTAGCTCTCCGGTTCTAGCTACGCTTCCCACCACCCCCATTACGCTTTGACAAGCCCAGCTCTCACTGTGCTTCCCTTCCCTTCCCTTCCCTTCCCTTCCCTTCCCTTCCCGTATGCGCGTGCAGGGAAAAGCCCGCGCGTCTGCCACTACAGGACCCGCTCTGGGGGGCAGGAGAGATGACGACGCTCCCTGACAGAGGACACAGCTGAGGGGCGGTCCGCCGGGGCCGGGGAGATGGCAGCACCTTCCCTCAGCTGCCCCATCCGAGCACAGGTGCAGGTGCACACTGAGGAGAGACAAGCAGGCAGGAGCCGCAGAGCGAGAGAGAAAATAAAATTCACGGGCGGGTGCTACTTGCGTCTCATTTTTAGCGCAAGACATTAATTCTCAGCACATTCTTGGAGCTGCCCCTTTGGGACTCACGGAGAAGAGGGAGGTTGGCCACGCGGTGCAGCCCAGCTCTGCTTCCCCTAAATGGTTTTACTGTTCAGGTCTTGCCCTAATCTGGCCGGTACCCCCGCAAAGAGTTTGGGATTTCTGCTGCCTCTCCGGGCCAGCCACAGACCCCGACTTCATCGCAGCGAATGACCCTGCACTCGTCAGAGCGGTTGCCGAGTCACATCCCGCTGCCTTCCCTGCAGAACTGGAGACCCTTTTTCAGCCCTTGCCCCCTCTTCTCTCAGCTCGTCGCCCGTCCCTTTACCAGTGCCGGCACCGATCCTGCCTCCAGCTCGCCCTGTCCCCACCTGCGAGCGCCCAACAGGAGCTAAATGTCTCCTCAAGGATGCACGGAAGAGACGCGCAGGTAACCCAGCACAGACCCCCTGCAAACATCTTCTTTCCATTTGCTTTCCTCTCCTGACACGAAGGGATGACTTAGGAAAAGCGTACTGCTCGCATTTCACCTGCACCGCTTCTACTTTCACTCTCGCTCCCCTTGGCAGTAATTAATAGCGGTGGCGGGGGGGGCTGGGGCATTCCCCCAAAGCGGCTGCGGTTACATCCGGGCGGTTGTGGCACTCCATTAGCTCTGTAGTTTTTAAATCTAAATCTTCTGGAATTGTTAGTTCTGGTCAGGAATCACCCGTACCTGCAAATTTTCTTAATAGCTACGCTTGACCCCAGCCACTGTTTAACAGCTCACCTTTATTTCTCTTCATTTAAGAACCCAAAGCTTCGTTTACTGCTTGGGTTGGAAGCAGGAGCTGTCGCTGCCTCCGAACTTTCTAACAGCCCTGTTACAATTTCAGTACTACCCGCTCCCAATTTAGCTTTCCGGGTCGATTTTCATTCTAGATTCTAAAATTTCCTTATTTTGTTTCTGATCAGGAGTCATTAATGCCTGCAGTTGATTTAATAACGGCTGCATTTAGATTGAGCTATTAATGACTCGCAACTCTATTTATGGCATAAAAAAGGACTGCCTTTATTTTTTTTAATTACAGATTAGGAATAATGACTGCCTGGTTTGTTCAGTAATAGCTGCGATTAAATTGAGTCACGACTCCTCCCTAAATAATATGTGTTTATTTGCACTCTAACAATTTAACCTCCCCTTCACCGGTCAGGGGCACCGACAAGTGCCCGCGCGTACCTCCGCGCCCCCTGCGCCGGCTCCCCAGGGAGCAGCCTCGTACCCTGACCAGAGTCTGCAGCGGCCCGTTGTCGGCCCAGCTCCTCGCCCTCGAGCGGCGGATCCGCTGCTGCCCAGAGGGGACGGAAACGGCGCGGGGTAAATGATAATGTGAAATGATAAACGAATAAAATGATCTCACAAGGGGGAAGAAAACCAGCAAAGCAAAAACCAAACCCCAAACAGAACACCATACCACTAAACCGCCTCACCGCCCCCTCAGCGCCCAAAACAGCATCCCGGGAGGAAAAAAGCAAAGCAGGCCACAAGGGACCTTTCTAGTACAGCTGCTGCCAAAGAGCGCCAAGCTCTGGAAGCCTTACCTCAGGCAACGCCTCCGCTTCTCTAAACGCCAGAGCACGCCTGCCCGGGGGGCTGAGACAGCCCCAGAGCTGCGACCGCCCGAGGGAACACGGGAGCCCCGGCGCCAGAGGAGCCCGGGGGCAGCGAGAGCTGCCCGAGCCCCGGCTGGGGCTCTTCGACCCCCGGGCCCCGCCCCCGCCCTTCCCACAGCGCCCCGCGAAAGGGGCGGGCCGAGCCCCCCGAGGGGGGAAGGCCCCGGGAGCCGTACGGGAGCCGCCTGGAGCTCCCGGCGCGGGAGGGGGGGGGGGAGAGAAAACACCCAAACCGAGCCCCCCCCCGAGCGGAGCAAACACAGGCTCGGGCCGTTGCCGGGGGGCGGGGCCTGTCGCTACGGGGAGAGAGCCGGCACCGCCCCCCGGGCCGTTGCCAGGGGGCGGGGCCTGTCGCTAAGGGGAGAGAGCCGGCACCGCCCCCCGGGCCGTTGCCAGGGGGCGGGGCCTGTCGCTAAGGGGAGAGAGCCGGCACCGCCCCCCGGGCCGTTGCCAGGGGGCTGGGCCTGTCGCTAAGGGGAGAGAGCCGGCACCGCCCCCCGGGCCGTTGCCAGGGGGCGGGGCCTGTCGCTAAGGGGAGAGAGCCGGCACCGCCCCCCGGGCCGTTGCCAGGGGGCGGGGCCTGTCGCTAAGGGGAGAGAGCCGGCACCGCCCCCCGGGCCGTTGCCAGGGGGTGGGGCCTGTCGCTAAGGGGAGAGAGCCGGCACCGCCCCCCGGGCCGTTGCCAGGGGGCGGGGCCTGTCGCTAAGGGGAGAGAGCCGGCACCGCCCCCCGGGCCGTTGCCGGGGGGCGGGGCCTGTCGCTAAGGGGAGAGAGCCGGCACCGCCCCCCGGGCCGTTGCCAGGGGGCGGGGCCTGTCGCTAAGGGGAGAGAGCCGGCACCGCCCCCCGGGCCGTTGCCAGGGGGCGGGGCCTGTCGCTAAGGGGAGAGAGCCGGCACCGCCCCCCGGGCCGTTGCCAGGGGGCGGGGCCTGTCGCTAAGGGGAGAGAGCCGGCACCGCCCCCCGGGCCGTTGCCAGGGGGCGGGGCCTGTCGCTAAGGGGAGAGAGCCGGCACCGCCCCCCGGGCCGTTGCCAGGGGGCGGGGCCTGTCGCTAAGGGGAGAGAGCCGGCACCGCCCCCCGGGCCGTTGCCAGGGGGCGGGGCCTGTCGCTAAGGGGAGAGAGCCGGCACCGCCCCCCGGGCCGTTGCCAGGGGGCGGGGCCTGTCGCTAAGGGGAGAGAGCCGGCACCGCCCCCCGGGCCGTTGCCAGGGGGCGGGGCCTGTCGCTAAGGGGAGAGAGCCGGCACCGCCCCCCGGGCCGTTGCCAGGGGGCGGGGCCTGTCGCTAAGGGGAGAGAGCCGGCACCGCCCCCCGGGCCGTTGCCAGGGGGCTGGGCCTGTCGCTAAATGGGAGAGAGCCGGCACCGCCCCCCGGGCCGTTGCCAGGGGGCGGGGCCTGTCGCTAAGGGGAGAGAGCCGGCACCGCCCCCCGGGCCGTTGCCAGGGGGCGGGGCCTGTCGCTAAGGGGAGAGAGCCGGCACCGCCCCCCGGGCCGTTGCCAGGGGGCGGGGCCTGTCGCTAAGGGGAGAGAGCCGGCACCGCCCCCCGGGCCGTTGCCAGGGGGCTGGGCCTGTCGCTAAGGGGAGAGAGCCGGCACCGCCCCCCGGGCCGTTGCCAGGGGGCGGGGCCTGTCGCTAAGGGGAGAGAGCCGGCACCGCCCCCCGGGCCGTTGCCAGGGGGCGGGGCCTGTCGCTAAGGGGAGAGAGCCGGCACCGCCCCCCGGGCCGTTTCCAGGGGGCGGGGCCTGTCGCTAAGGGGAGAGAGCCGGCACCGCCCCCCGGGCCGTTGCCAGGGGGCGGGGCCTGTCGCTAAGGGGAGAGAGCCGGCACCGCCCCCCGGGCCGTTGCCAGGGGGTGGGGCCTGTCGCTAAGGGGAGAGAACCGGCACCGCCCCCCGGGCCGTTGCCAGGGGGCGGGGCCTGTCGCTAAGGGGAGAGAGCCGGCACCGCCCCCCGGGCCGTTGCCAGGAGGCGGGGCCTGTCGCTAAGGGGATAGAGCCGGCACCGCCCCCCGGGCCGTTGCCAGGGGGCGGGGCCTGTCGCTAAGGGGAGAGAGCCGGCACCGCCCCCCGGGCCGTTGCCAGGGGGCGGGGCCTGTCGCTAAGGGGAGAGAGCCGGCACCGCCCCCCGGGCCGTTGCCAGGGGGCGGGGCCTGTCGCTAAGGGGAGAGAGCCGGCACCGCCCCCCGGGCCGTTGCCAGGGGGCGGGGCCTGTCGCTAAGGGGAGAGAGCCGGCACCGCCCCCCGGGCCGTTGCCAGGGGGCGGGGCCTGTCGCTAAGGGGAGAGAGCCGGCACCGCCCCCCGGGCCGTTGCCAGGGGGCGGGGCCTGTCGCTAAGGGGAGAGAGCCGGCACCGCCCCCCGGGCCATTGCCAGGGGGCGGGGCCTGTCGCTAAGGGGAGAGAGCCGGCACCGCCCCCCGGGCCGTTGCCAGGGGGCGGGGCCTGTCGCTAAGGGGAGAGAGCCGGCACCGCCCCCCGGGCCGTTGCCAGGGGGTGGGGCCTGTCGCTAAGGGGAGAGAGCCGGCACCGCCCCCCGGGCCGTTGCCAGGGGGCGGGGCCTGTCGCTAAGGGGAGAGAGCCGGCACCGCCCCCCGGGCCGTTGCCGGGGGGCGGGGCCTGTCGCTAAGGGGAGAGAGCCGGCACCGCCCCCCGGGCCGTTGCCAGGGGGCGGGGCCTGTCGCTAAGGGGAGAGAGCCGGCACCGCCCCCCGGGCCGTTGCCAGGGGGCGGGGCCTGTCGCTAAGGGGAGAGAGCCGGCACCGCCCCCCGGGCCGTTTCCAGGGGGCGGGGCCTGTCGCTAAGGGGAGAGAGCCGGCACCGCCCCCCGGGCCGTTGCCAGGGGGCGGGACCTGTCGCTAAGGGGATAGAGCCGGCACCGCCCCCCGGGCCGTTTCCAGGGGGCGGGGCCTGTCGCTAAGGGGAGAGAGCCGGCACCGCCCCCCGGGCCGTTTCCAGGGGGCGGGGCCTGTCGCTAAGGGGAGAGAGCCGGCACCGCCCCCCGGGCCGTTGCCAGGGGGCGGGGCCTGTCGCTAAGGGGAGAGAGCCGGCACCGCCCCCCGGGCCGTTGCCAGGGGGTGGGGCCTGTCGCTAAGGGGAGAGAACCGGCACCGCCCCCCGGGCCGTTGCCAGGGGGCGGGGCCTGTCGCTAAGGGGAGAGAGCCGGCACCGCCCCCCGGGCCGTTGCCAGGAGGCGGGGCCTGTCGCTAAGGGGATAGAGCCGGCACCGCCCCCCGGGCCGTTGCCAGGGGGCGGGGCCTGTCGCTAAGGGGAGAGAGCCGGCACCGCCCCCCGGGCCGTTGCCAGGGGGCGGGGCCTGTCGCTAAGGGGAGAGAGCCGGCACCGCCCCCCGGGCCGTTGCCAGGGGGCTGGGCCTGTCGCTAAGGGGATAGAGCCGGCACCGCCCCCCGGGCCGTTGCCAGGGGGCGGGGCCTGTCGCTAAGGGGAGAGAGCCGGCACCGCCCCCCGGGCCGTTGCCAGGGGGCGGGGCCTGTCGCTAAGGGGAGAGAGCCGGCACCGCCCCCCGGGCCGTTGCCAGGGGGCGGGGCCTGTCGCTAAGGGGAGAGAGCCGGCACCGCCCCCCGGGCCGTTGCCAGGGGGCGGGGCCTGTCGCTAAGGGGAGAGAGCCGGCACCGCCCCCCGGGGCCGTTGCCAGGGGGCGGGGCCTGTCGCTAAGGGGAGAGAGCCGGCACCGCCCCCCGGGCCGTTGCCAGGGGGCGGGGCCTGTCGCTAAGGGGAGAGCCGGCACCGCCCCCCGGGCCGTTGCCAGGGGGCGGGGCCTGTTGCTAAGGGGACAGAGCCGGCACCGCCCCCCGGGCCGTTGCCAGGGGGCGGGGCCTGTCGCTAAGGGGAGAGAGCCGGCACCGCCCCCCGGGCCGTTGCCAGGGGGCAGGGCCTGTCGCTAAGGGGACAGAGCCGGCACCGCCCCCCGGGCCGTTGCCAGGGGGCGGGGCCTGTCGCTAAGGGGAGAGAGCCGGCACCGCCCCCCGGGCCGTTGCCAGGGGGCGGGGCCTGTCGCTAAGGGGAGAGAGCCGGCACCGCCCCCCGGGCCGTTGCCAGGGGGCTGGGCCTGTCGCTAAGGGGATAGAGCCGGCACCGCCCCCCGGGGCCGTTGCCAGGGGGCGGGGCCTGTCGCTAAGGGGAGAGAGCCGGCACCGCCCCCCGGGCCGTTGCCAGGGGGCGGGGCCTGTCGCTAAGGGGAGAGCCGGCACCGCCCCCCGGGCCGTTGCCAGGGGGCGGGGCCTGTCGCTAAGGGGACAGAGCCGGCACCGCCCCCCGGGCCGTTGCCAGGGGGCGGGGCCTGTCGCTAAGGGGACAGAGCCGGCACCGCCCCCCGGGCCGTTGCCAGGGGGCGGGGCCTGTCGCTAAGGGGACAGAGCCGGCACCGCCCCCCGGGCCGTTGCCAGGGGGCGGGGCCTGTCGCTAAGGGGAGAGAGCCGGCACCGCCCCCCGGGCCGTTGCCAGGGGGCGGGGCCTGTCGCTAAGGGGAGAGAGCCGGCACCGCCCCCCGGGCCGTTGCCAGGGGGCTGGGCCTGTCGCTGAGGGGAGAGAGCCGGCACCGCCCCCCGGGCCGTTGCCAGGGGGCGGGGCCTGTCGCTGAGGGGAGAGAGCCGGCACCGCCCCCCGGGCCGTTGCCAGGGGGCGGGGCCTGTCGCTGAGGGGAGAGAGCCGGCACCGCCCCCCGGGCCGTTGCCAGGGGGCGGGGCCTGTCGCTGAGGGGAGAGAGCCGGCACCGCCCCCCGGGCCGTTGCCAGGGGGTGGGGCCTGTCGCTAAGGGGAGAGAGCCGGCACCGCCCCCCGGGCCGTTGCCAGGGGGCGGGGCCTGTCGCTAAGGGGATAGAGCCGGCACCGCCCCCCGGGCCGTTGCCAGGAGGTGGGGCCTGTCGCTAAGGGGAGAGAGCCGGCACCGCCCCCCGGGCCGTTGCCAGGGGGCGGGGCCTGTCGCTAAGGGGAGAGAGCCGGCACCGCCCCCCGGGCCGTTGCCAGGGGGCGGGGCCTGTCGCTAAGGGGAGAGAGCCGGCACCGCCCCCCGGGCCGTTGCCAGGGGGCGGGGCCTGTCGCTAAGGGGAGAGAGCCGGCACCGCCCCCCGGGCCGTTGCCAGGGGGCTGGGCCTGTCGCTAAGGGGAGAGAGCCGGCACCGCCCCCCGGGCCGTTGCCAGGGGGCGGGGCCTGTCGCTAAGGGGAGAGAGCCGGCACCGCCCCCCGGGCCGTTGCCAGGGGGCGGGGCCTGTCGCTAAGGGGAGAGAGCCGGCACCGCCCCCGGGCCGTTGCCAGGGGGCGGGGCCTGTCGCTAAGGGGAGAGAGCCGGCACTGCCCCCCGGGCCGTTGCCAGGGGGCGGGGCCTGTCGCTAAGGGGAGAGAGCCGGCACCGCCCCCCGGGCCGTTGCCAGGGGGCGGGGCCTGTCGCTAAGGGGAGAGAGCCGGCACCGCCCCCCGGGCCGTTGCCAGGGGGCGGGGCCTGTCGCTAAGGGGACAGAGCCGGCACCGCCCCCCGGGCCGTTGCCAGGGGGCGGGGCCTGTCGCTAAGGGGACAGAGCCGGCACCGCCCCCCGGGCCGTTGCCAGGGGGTGGGGCCTGTCGCTAAGGGGAGAGAGCCGGCACCGCCCCCCGGGCCGTTGCCAGGGGGCGGGGCCTGTCGCTAAGGGGAGAGAGCCGGCACCGCCCCCCGGGCCGTTGCCAGGGGGCTGGGCCTGTCGCTAAATGGGAGAGAGCCGGCACCGCCCCCCGGGCCGTTGCCAGGGGGTGGGGCCTGTCGCTAAGGGGAGAGAGCCGGCACCGCCCCCCGGGCCGTTGCCAGGGGGCGGGGCCTGTCGCTAAGGGGAGAGAGCCGGCACCGCCCCCCGGGCCGTTGCCAGGGGGCGGGGCCTGTCGCTAAGGGGAGAGAGCCGGCACCGCCCCCCGGGCCGTTGCCAGGGGGCTGGGCCTGTCGCTAAGGGGACAGAGCCGGCACCGCCCCCCGGGCCGTTGCCAGGGGGCGGGGCCTGTCGCTAAGGGGAGAGAGCCGGCACCGCCCCCCGGGCCGTTGCCGGGGGCGGGGCCTGTCGCTAAGGGGAGAGAGCCGGCACCGCCCCCCGGGCTGTTGCCAGGGGGCGGGGCCTGTCGCTAAGGGGAGAGAGCCGGCACCGCCCCCCGGGCCGTTGCCAGGGGGCTGGGCCTGTCGCTAAGGGGAGAGAGCCGGCACCGACCCCCGGGCCGTTGCCAGGGGGCTGGGCCTGTCGCTAAGGGGATAGAGCCGGCACCGCCCCCCGGGCCGTTGCCAGGGGGTGGGGGCTGTCGCTAAGGGGAGAGAGCCGGCACCGCCCCCCGGGCCGTTGCCAGGGGGCGGGGCCTGTCGCTAAGGGGAGAGAGCCGGCACCGCCCCCCGGGCCGTTGCCAGGGGGCGGGGCCTGTCGCTAAGGGGACAGAGCCGGCACCGCCCCCCGGGCCGTTGCCAGGGGGCGGGGCCTGTCGCTAAGGGGAGAGAGCCGGCACCGCCCCCCGGGCCGTTGCCAGGGGGCAGGGCCTGTCGCTAAGGGGACAGAGCCGGCACCGCCCCCCGGGCCGTTGCCAGGGGGCGGGGCCTGTCGCTAAGGGGACAGAGCCGGCACCGCCCCCCGGGCCGTTGCCAGGGGGCGGGGCCTGTCGCTAAGGGGAGAGAGCCGGCACCGCCCCCCGGGCCGTTGCCGGGGGCGGGGCCTGTCGCTAAGGGGAGAGAGCCGGCACCGCCCCCCGGGCTGTTGCCAGGGGGCGGGGCCTGTCGCTAAGGGGATAGAGCCGGCACCGCCCCCCGGGCCGTTGCCAGGGGGCGGGGCCTGTCGCTAAGGGGAGAGAGCCGGCACCGCCCCCCGGGCCGTTGCCAGGGGGCGGGGCCTGTCGCTAAGGGGAGAGAGCCGGCACCGCCCCCCGGGGCCGTTGCCAGGGGGCGGGGCCTGTCGCTAAGGGGAGAGAGCCGGCACCGCCCCCCGGGCCGTTGCCAGGGGGCGGGGCCTGTCGCTAAGGGGAGAGCCGGCACCGCCCCCCGGGCCGTTGCCAGGGGGCGGGGCCTGTCGCTAAGGGGACAGAGCCGGCACCGCCCCCCGGGCCGTTGCCAGGGGGCGGGGCCTGTCGCTAAGGGGAGAGAGCCGGCACCGCCCCCCGGGCCGTTGCCAGGGGGCGGGGCCTGTCGCTAAGGGGACAGAGCCGGCACCGCCCCCCGGGCCGTTGCCAGGGGGTGGGGCCTGTCGCTAAGGGGAGAGAGCCGGCACCGCCCCCCGGGCCGTTGCCAGGGGGCGGGGCCTGTCGCTAAGGGGAGAGAGCCGGCACCGCCCCCCGGGCCGTTGCCAGGGGGCTGGGCCTGTCGCTAAATGGGAGAGAGCCGGCACCGCCCCCCGGGCCGTTGCCAGGGGGTGGGGCCTGTCGCTAAGGGGAGAGAGCCGGCACCGCCCCCCGGGCCGTTGCCAGGGGGCGGGGCCTGTCGCTAAGGGGAGAGAGCCGGCACCGCCCCCCGGGCCGTTGCCAGGGGGCGGGGCCTGTCGCTAAGGGGAGAGAGCCGGCACCGCCCCCCGGGCCGTTGCCAGGGGGCTGGGCCTGTCGCTAAGGGGACAGAGCCGGCACCGCCCCCCGGGCCGTTGCCAGGGGGCGGGGCCTGTCGCTAAGGGGAGAGAGCCGGCACCGCCCCCCGGGCCGTTGCCGGGGGCGGGGCCTGTCGCTAAGGGGAGAGAGCCGGCACCGCCCCCCGGGCTGTTGCCAGGGGGCGGGGCCTGTCGCTAAGGGGAGAGAGCCGGCACCGCCCCCCGGGCCGTTGCCAGGGGGCTGGGCCTGTCGCTAAGGGGAGAGAGCCGGCACCGCCCCCCGGGCCGTTGCCAGGGGGCTGGGCCTGTCGCTAAGGGGATAGAGCCGGCACCGCCCCCCGGGCCGTTGCCAGGGGGTGGGGGCTGTCGCTAAGGGGACAGAGCCGGCACCGCCCCCCGGGCCGTTGCCAGGGGGCGGGGCCTGTCGCTAAGGGGAGAGAGCCGGCACCGCCCCCCGGGCCGTTGCCGGGGGCGGGGCCTGTCGCTAAGGGGAGAGAGCCGGCACCGCCCCCCGGGCTGTTGCCAGGGGGCGGGGCCTGTCGCTAAGGGGAGAGAGCCGGCACCGCCCCCCGGGCCGTTGCCAGGGGGCTGGGCCTGTCGCTAAGGGGAGAGAGCCGGCACCGCCCCCCGGGCCGTTGCCAGGGGGCTGGGCCTGTCGCTAAGGGGATAGAGCCGGCACCGCCCCCCGGGCCGTTGCCAGGGGGTGGGGGCTGTCGCTAAGGGGACAGAGCCGGCACCGCCCCCCGGGCCGTTGCCAGGGGGCGGGGCCTGTCGCTAAGGGGACAGAGCCGGCACCGCCCCCCGGGCCGTTGCCAGGGGGCGGGGCCTGTCGCTAAGGGGAGAGAGCCGGCACCGCCCCCCGGGCCGTTGCCAGGGGGCGGGGCCTGTCGCTAAGGGGACAGAGCCGGCACCGCCCCCCGGGCCGTTGCCAGGGGGCGGGGCCTGTCGCTAAGGGGACAGAGCCGGCACCGCCCCCCGGGCCGTTGCCAGGGGGCGGGGCCTGTCGCTAAGGGGAGAGAGCCGGCACCGCCCCCCGGGCCGTTGCCGGGGGCGGGGCCTGTCGCTAAGGGGAGAGAGCCGGCACCGCCCCCCGGGCTGTTGCCAGGGGGCGGGGCCTGTCGCTAAGGGGAGAGAGCCGGCACCGCCCCCCGGGCCGTTGCCAGGGGGCTGGGCCTGTCGCTAAGGGGAGAGAGCCGGCACCGCCCCCCGGGCCGTTGCCAGGGGGTGGGGGCTGTCGCTAAGGGGACAGAGCCGGCACCGCCCCCCGGGCCGTTGCCAGGGGGTGGGGCCTGTCGCTAAGGGGAGAGAGCCGGCACCGCCCCCCGGGCCGTTGCCAGGGGGCGGGGCCTGTCGCTAAGGTGGGTGGGGCCAGGTGGGTCAGCCATCAGACCGCCTGCCCGCCCATCGCCGGGGGCGGGGCCCGTTGCTAAGAGCGTGGCGAGGAGTATCAGCACCACCCTCACCGGGCTATCGCAAGGGGTCAACACCTGTCGCTAAGGGCTGTGGTACACGGCTCCAGCCCCCACGGTGCCGTCACCAGGTAGCGGGGGGGGGGTGTCACTAAGTGGCGTGGAGAAGTGAGCGCGGCGAAGTGTCGCTACAGCCCGTGCACGGCTGCTGGCTGCAGTACCGCGGTTTGGCCGCACGGTGGCGGCAGAGAGCAGGAAAGGGCGCCACTGCGCATGCGCGGCTGCCCGCCTGCAGTACCGAGCCTTGGTCGCACGGTGGCGGTAGAGAGCTAAAATGGCGCCACTGCGCATGCGCGGCTCCCCGCCAGCAGTACCGCGCCTTGGTCGCACGGTGGCGGCAGAGAGCTAAAATGGCGCCACTGCGCATGCGCGGCTGCCCGGCTGCAGTACCGCGGCTTGGCCGCACGGTGGCGGCAGAGAGCAGAAAAGGGCGCCACTGCGCATGCGCGGCCGCCCGCCTGCAGTACCAGCATCTGCTTGCACGGCAACAGCAGCGGCCAGAGGAAAACTTCCCCCTCGGGAACGGGCGGCTTCCCGTCTGCCGTACCCGGTTTTGATCGACCGGTGACTGCCGCGAACGGATAAGGGGCGGGTGGAAATCTCTACCAGGGTAGCGGAGCTCCCGCCTGCAGTCCCGGGGTTCGGTCGCTCGGTGAAAGCAGCGCGCAGAAAACAACAGGTGGCCAGTGCGCATGCGCGGCTGCCCGCCTGCAGTACCGCGGTTTGGCCGCACGGTGGCGGCAGATAGCAGAAAAAGGCGCCACTGCGCATGCGCGGCCGCCCGCCTGCAGTACCGCTGTTTGGTCGCACGGTGGCGGTAGAGAGCAGAAAAGGGCGCCACTGCGCATGCGCGGCTGCCCGCCTGCAGTACCGCTGTTTGGTCGCACGGTGGCGGTAGAGAGCAGAAAAGGGCGCCACTGCGCATGCGCGGCCGCCCGCCTGCAGTACCGCGGTTTGGCCGCACGGTGGCGGCAGAGAGCAGCAAAGGCGCCACTGCGCATGCGCACTGTCCTCCCGCCTGCCCCACTCGCCCCCACCCCACGCCCGAGGGAGGAGAAGCAGCACAAACCACCTGGGGAAAAAGGTCCCCTTTCCCACCCCCACACCCCCCCCGGAGTAAGCCCCATCAGTTGCTGTAGGCCTGCGGCATCAGGGCTGGGACAGGGAGAGCAGCAAGTCAACAGGTCCTGGAGGGTTAAAGAAGAAAATCCATCAGGGGAACACAGCTGCCCTTCTGAAGGCAGGCTGCCCGGGGTGAGGGGGGCAGCTGTGCGTCGGGGCACAGGGCAGCCAGGCAGACCAGATGCCAGCGGCTGCCCTGCAAAGGAGTTGTGCGCTGCTGAGCCTTGGGCTTCGTTGGCTTGGCAGCGCCTCGCCTCGCCACTGCTCATCCTGCGTAAGCACGAGGCTTCAGCGAGCACAGAACAGGAGGCCAGGGGAAGCGGGGGGGAGGAATGTCACCGGGGAAAAAAAGTCATGCAGGGGGGCCATCTCAGGGGACAGCGTCTGGGAGGGCACAGACACACGCAGAGGGAGGGCGGGGGAGGAGGCGGACACTGCCGGACAGGGGCATGTCTGGGCAGACACGCCATGGGGAACATGCATGGGGATGACTGACACCAGGGGGGTCCCCCCAGGATAATCCCCAACGGGCAACTCACCTGGGCTCACCTGCAGCAGATGATCCGCTCCAGATAACCGACCCACTCCGGAGAATCCATTCCGGATAAGCCCCAGCAATGCCCCTCAAACTGCTGCTGTTTCACCCCAAATTTTCCCCAATTTGGGGTTTTTGGGGCGGTCGTTTGGTGGTGCTGATTTCTGTTTGGATGGCTTGGCTTTTTTTGTTGTTGGGGGTTTTGGGGGTTTTACCTTATGGAAAAGCAAAAAAAGCCAAAGGAACAAAGTTGGGATTGCTTTTCCAAACGGTTCACTTCTGGGTCTCTTTGGCCCTTTCCACAACAAAGAAATCGGTGATTTTTGCTCCTGGTTTTGTGCATGAGAATGGTTAGTGGGGTTCCAACCCATCCACCCCCCCACCGCTTTTTTTCCCCCCCCCCCCCTTTCCAGCTGCACAAACCCAGCAGGAGTGGGCTTTCCCAGGAGCCCCCAATTGTTTTCTTTCCCCCAAACCTGTTTGGGTGTTTTGCCTGTTTGGGGTTTTTCACCCCCCATTGCAGACCCAGACTTGGGGGCTTTGGGGTGTTTGTCTGCCCTGGCAGCAGCTCCCAGGCTGCCTGCGCAGCCCCAGAGGGGGAAGTCCCCATCTGGGGGAATCGGCCCCAAATCGGGATGGGAGAGGGAGAACGGGAAAGGGGCAGCATTTGAAAGCGCTTTTGTGTCTTCAGTTGATTGGGGGGTGGGGGTGGGGTGTGTGTCCAATTTTTAAATCCTCTCTATAAACATCTCTGTCAACATGGTTTCTTTGCATTTTAAAACCTTATATAGCATAGACATTTGCACTTGTGTGTCTACTTACACATCCTTACAGAGTACATCTATATTTTATATATACTATCTATTTTACATTTACATACAACACGTGTTTAGACTTAGCTATTAAATTTACACTTACACCTACTTAGGCTATTTACACTTACACAGCATATCTATTTACACATACCTGTTCAGACTTCCATATTAACACGTATATAAACCACCTATTTAGGCTAGCTATCTGCTTACTTACCCTTTGACACTTCAATCTTTTTCGACTTCTCTATTTAGACATCTACTTACAGTTATACCTAGGCTTATTTCACTCTATATAACCTCTATTTAGATTACACATCTGCTTAGACTATGTAACACACACTAAGCGTAGATGCTCGCTCTAGCCAGACTTTCTTCTGCTTTGAATTCCTTCATCTATCCTTTTTCTTCATTTTAAACTCCTTTATTTTTTAATTTAGATATTTAGACAGTCGAGTTACTTTTGTGGTTTAAAACCCTGTATCTCAATGTAGAATTTTTGTATCCTGAAATCCGTTATATAATATAGGAGAGAGAAGTTCTTATTTTAAAATCCCTTTATACATCTATCAATTAATATGACATGTCAATATATATAAAATAAGAGGTTTTTGTAATAGCCCCCCTCAATTTTCAGGCATTTTGGGGCTGCAACCCCCCTTTTTGGGGGGGAACCCCTACATGACGCCCCCACTCACCTGTTCCTCTGACGCATTATCAGCTCCCCCAGTGACACCGGGGCGCCCCGCATGACATCATCACACCGCCCCCCCCCCCCCCCCCCCAATTTTATTCACCCCCAAGAAGGGCACTAAACAAGGGAATCTACTCCAACCTGCAGCTCATTACTTTAATAGTGCCATTTACAAAGGTACACACACACACACACCCCACCCCCCAGAAAAGGGGGAGCTCTGCTAAAATCTAAAAGGTGGGGCAGCCCCCCAAACAGCTGCAGCCCCACCAGCCCCTGTCCGCAGGCTAGCGGCCGCCCCACGGCGGAGCGGGAGCGTGCCAGAGGACGGTGTCACGTCTCTCTCGGGCTCTGCTCGGCCACGCTCCCGCGCTGGGACGGGCTCCCCGGGGCGACAAACAGCCCCGGCCCCTGGGGGCCCCGACTCTCCCCACCAGGCAGCCCTCGCGGCCGCACCTGCGGGGCACCCGCTGGAGACAGAGCCGGGAGCCCCCAGGCAGAGGGATGGCCCCTTACCTTCACCACGCTTAACGACCGGCAGGCAAACCCGGGCCGGGGGGCATCTCTTGAGCATCACGAGACACTGAGAAGACATCTGAAAAACAGAAATCCCAAACTATATTTCAGCACGTGAATAAAATAGCACAGAAGAAAATGGAGGAACTCAGTCAGCACAAGGGATAGGAAGGAAATTGAGCCGCAGCAAGATTCTGGGCAAACGGGTCACGTCAAAACACAACACCTCCTTTAAAAGCTAGAGGGACTGGAACACTTGAAAACGGTATTAAGACTAACCGATACCATTTTGAACAGATTCTTCGCGTAACACTGAACGCTCTGGCTGGTGCTGGAAAACGTCTCATCCCTTCCTTACGGCACCGCTGCGGGGAGATAACCCCGTGAGGCTGCGGGGCAAAGTTGTACCGTAACCGGAACCTCCGCTTACAGATCCGCCGCAGCAGCTACAGCCCTCGCCCTGCCGCCGCACGTCTTGCTGCCTGGCTCCATGAAGCCTGAAGCGAAGCGTCAAACTTGAAAGAGTAACGTAAAAAATTAAGAATAAATCTCAGTAATGCACTTTGTGCTGAGAAGGCGGGCGCGTGTTTACGCACATCCAATATGAGCGTCTAGGCTCTGAAAGCTTTCCATTTTCCTTCTGCGTTCATTTAACTCGCACAGCCGTTCACACCCGCCATAAGATTATCTATCTCCAAAATACACAGCAGCAACGTGACTGGGGGGTTTTGGCGTGTTATGGAGTCGGGAGGGACGTCCGCCCAGCTGCCCCGCCCAAGAGATGCTGCTGAACTGCCAGGGAAACGCGCATCCAAAGCGAGACTGAAATAAAATACTTAAGAGCGCTCCCTCAAAATACCGGCAGGAAAAAACCGCCCCCACCCCAACATTCAGTCGCCCCTCGTTAAATATTTACAACAAATACCTACCTGCTTAATTACACCTAACAAATCGTACGCTACATCTGCTCGGCAGTTACAGCTGAAACAGCGCAAGTCACGTCGTAAATCAGACGCTGTTAGCTTTTTTTAAACTTTCATTTATGACAGAAGAATCGGTGAGTTAAGAGATCCCCGATACGGTTTTAATTCTTTTGGGGAAAAAAAATACCACAACAAAAACCCACGCAAATCAAATCCCCAGTGTTGCAATACATGGGGCTACCAAGAAGGACCGGCAGATATGCTAATGCGTTTGGCTGTACCGAAGCATGCAGGGGAACCGTATTTTTATGGGATCTCGACTGTTACAACTGAGAACCCAAGCACTACCAATGCCATCAACATTTGGAGTATGTGCTGTGCTTGGATCTCCGCAAGGACCATTGATTTTGTCATCTTAGAAAAAAAAGCAGTACTTCGCAAGTCTTGTGCTGATGAGTTCTACTGACAAAGACATTGTCTCTAAGATGCACTCTGATGGCAAGTTCATAGAATGCAACCTCACTGAATAAGAAATATCTCAATTTTTCAAGATCTCTTCCTAACAAAAGTCACACTGTGGGGCTTTCAGATGGGCCAGATTATGAATCCTTTCACAACAAGAAACACACCAGCTAACCAGGATATTCTCGCAGTGGCCAGGTGCCTCTTCATCACGTGAAAAAAAAAACCAACAAAAAAAAACACCCCAAAAAACACCAGAGCCAGCAATAAGTATCACACGGGTCAACACAGCTCTCTTCCAGAGCACCCCCCTCATCAAAAGGAACATGCCCATCGGCTCACCTGCTCTGCACAGGTTCCAGCATCACACCCCGCTTCCGTCATCGCTTGTGGCACCAAATGTATCAACACACAGTAAACTACCGTTACGCTCGTGAGAAATCACCGCCCCGTGACTTCCTCATTACTACCCAGCTCGCTTCTAATGCTCATACGCCGTTCCAAAGACGGCCCACGTGTTACCTACAAAACTGAAGAGCTCGACGACGGACCACAGCATTCTCTGGTCTCAGATGCTGGCCGCTGCCCCACCTTCTCAGACCTCTCATAGGCACGCGGCAGCACCGCTCCGAGCCTGCCAGCGGCACCTGCAAAAAGCCAAGCGAAAAGGCACCTCCCGAGATGCTGCCCGATGCCACAGCCTGCCCGCACCGATCCCCGTCTCGCACCCCTTTCCCTCGACAGCCTCCCACCCGGCCTACGTCACTTCCAGGTGCCGTGTCCAGCTCGCCCGCCGTCCGTAACACCCGAACAACGCGCGTTGCTTATAACTTCCCCAGCAACACAACACCTCAGAAAAGAGCTGCTACTTCAGCCCACCAATCACCACTCGCCTTGCTCGACTTGCCTCCTTTGCTCATTGCTACGCTACTTCAAACCCAAACCAAAAGACAAACGCAAGGAGCAACGGAGTCATAGAGCCATCGGTCACATCTTCCCTCTATATACACCACGCACCACCTCACCCGCTTACATCGGTCCCCTCAGTTCCCCTCCGTCGCCCTGCACGACTCGTCCCTCGGCATCTCCAAAACCAATACCAAACAAGTCGCCTGGTTGCACAGCAGTACCTTAACGGTTCCTGAAGACCGACTATAACCTGCCATCAAAACAAACATATGACTTCAAACATGAAGCCCTACGCACGTACAAGCTTGAACACCCTGCAGAGGTAATCTGCTCAGCTGAACTCTAGCCGCCTCTCCCAGACAGCTACGGTCACGGCCTCCGAGCCCACAAAATGTCACGGTGATTACGGTCCTCGCCCGCTGAGGAGGGCCACTCAATCCGAGATGACGGTACAACCTTTCCCCCAACAGCCTTGGCACAGCAACAGATGAACCCTAACCTCTCATCACTGTGCCACCTACCCGACTCTACAGGGCCAGCAAGGCGGTCCGAGACAAACTCAAACGCACACACCAACGCTATGAGAAACGCTACAAACTGCGCGCCTCCGAGACGAGAGAACGCTCTCGGCAAACAGAGAGACAACTGGACGGAAGAGCTCGTCCAGCAACAAGACCTGCGGAACCCTGACAGTGACGCAAGGAGGCCCTAACGCGATCCAAAAAGATTAGAAGAGCGTCAGGGCCCGTGACAAGAAGTTCCTCTCAAAACTGAGAGGGAGGAGGCACAAGAAGCCCAGCTACAAGACCTAAGACTGTAAGGATGCAGGAAAGAAATCACGCTCCCTGAAAATGGACAGCGACAGAGCAGAGCTGTTCATGCATCTGGGAATGACGCCGCAGACAACTGCCCAGAAACTCCTCAAACACCAGAGTGACCCACACTTTAAACTGCAACGCAAAAAAAGAGGCACCCGATGGGCGCCGGCCCCACAATTAGAACCTTGCCAGCCCCTAGGGATAGCGCTGTGCTCCTGAGAGCAAAGAGAACAAAGTCACCAGCCCCATGAGCCTCCTCACTGCGACCCAGCTCACCTGAAATGCTCCTCAAATAGCCTTCAGTCGCATCTTCCCTTTAATCCTGCACACGGACCCGCCGCCTTAGTGTGCTCTACTCACCTCTGCTCTATCACCCTGCACAGCTCCATCTTCATCCTCTGCAAGAACAGCATGATAGAACAAGTCACCTGGACGCACAGCAACAGCTTAACCATTCCACAGGTCTTGCTTCCACGTAGGAATACCATCTAGAGCCCAACTACTGCATGCCATTAAAGGAAATACCTTCAATCAAATGTTAAGCCCCACGCACGTACAAGCTTGAACAGCTGAGAGATGCCCTCTGCTCAGCTAGCACTCTAGCTGCCTCTCCCAGACGGCTACGGTCATCCCCTCGGCACCCACAAAACGCCCCGGAAATTACCGTCCTCGCCCGCTGCCAACGGCCACTCGCTCCAACGAGGGTTGTACGGGCGTTGCCAAAACAGTCTACGCACATTAACGTTAACCATATACTCTTATTGCTGTTCTTTCCCCCGCTCTACCATTGCTACACCCCCAGGCGGAGGAGCAGCTCTGACACAGGCATCGACGTGCACGGACCGACACTGCTCACAAATACTACAAGCGACGTGATCGCGGCACCTCAGAAAATTCTCACCGAGACCACGGACTTCCGGCCCAGAGATGCCACCGGGCGAGAAGATCTGCAGGGCAGCGAGGAAGCAGCTATAGCATCCGCGGAGATGTCACGTACCATCATCACCTGCGAAAAAACCATATACCCACAACTAGGACGATGCACGAGCGACGAGCCGCTCTTAAAGACCTCAGAACGTTCAGGTGCAGGGAACAGGTCCCAGAAAAGGGCCCTGCGTATTCAGACTGCTCTTCAGCAGCAGTACTGAGGCCGCCTTAATCACCGCCGCAAAAAGATGACCTTCTATAAAGGTCTAATATTTAAGACACAAGACAAATCTATGCAGTAGACTTAAAATGCGAGAAAGGAAGCTCTCGGTTACCATTATGCCGATGAGCCAGGGCTTGCAAAACCCTCAATATTGCTACCTAGGTGCCTGCTCAGCACGGAGAACAGACACATCGAGACCCGAGTACAGGAAGGAACAAAGACAGACTACAAAATCCACACAACAGCACAAGCACAGGCAGGAACTCCCCTGCCTGGCAGATGCTTCTGTTTTGCAGAAAGGACAACACAACCTCTCTCGGCCCAAACGTGTCCGGTCTCTGAACGGTCCCCTCCACTGATTTGACAACCCCTGCCTGCCCCCCCTGCGCTTCCCGCAACCGACCGGCCACCTGCACAAAGACCGCATCGGCCCCTCAGCTTCGCTTCCAAATCCGGGGGCTCAAAAGCCATCCTTTAAAAAGGCCACACAGGCTACGTAGGATGGGGCTGCGGTCACACGGACACTCTTCATCTCCAAACGTGCGGTGCCATCACTCAGCGTCGCACCACTCAACGCCGGCCACTTCCGCAACGACAGCCTCCTCGGAAGCGCCGTGAACTTCCGCTCGCCCACGCTCTAATGAGGCTGGATGTCGTGGCCGCCGCCACCTACGGCGCCTAGAGAACCAGAGAGACAAGGTGACCGCTGCGCCTGGAAGCGGCCGCCCGCTCACAAACAATTCCACACCTCAAAAATAACCGCTGCTACAGTTTCCTGTTCATCGCTCACCTTGCCCGACGAGCTCAGGGCAGACATCCCGCTTTGCATGTAGTTTTGTGAGTCCCTTCGTTAACTAGTCACATAGGTGCTCGCACTGCACGACCCCTCCGTTGTCACGTGCTGACCTACCTTCTCACAATGCTCTGTTCGCCCCCTCCCTCCCGTGTCCGGCTCCCTGCCGTGCATCTCCACCAACAGCCACATTCCAGACTCATCCTTTCCCCTACCATGCCAACACGGCTCCCTCACCTCCCGATCCGTGCCTCCCGGGTCAGTGGCCGCGTCAGGCACCTGCTCGCATACTCGGTCCGTCCCCGATGGCTGGGAACTGTCACCTTCAATGCCGGGCCCACTTCTGGGGAAATACGGAGAGGCACACAGATATTAGACACTGCTTTCCAAAAGCAAGAGCTCACCACGCAAAACAAACTAACAAATCGTTTTGACTGACTTGTTTGGCAACACAGAGACCCCAAAGGCAGAAATCCCAGACGAGTGACCGCACAGCCCGCCCCGTCACAGCACACGACGCCATCTGCTCGCCTTTGCTGCCACGCCTCGCTCGACTGTCCTGCTTAACCCTAGACCTATGACTTAAAGTGCAAGAAAAAGTCAAACCACGCAACACACAAAAATTACACCGATAGGGCAAACACCAAAAGCAGTACGGGAAGCAAACGGGCGTGGCTGGTGTAGTGACACACTCTCCCTTTGTAGGTAACTCACTCCTGAGCGACTCCGTGAACAGCCGCGTGGAGAACCTCTCGGCAGACAGCACGCTCGAGCGGCCGCGCTGACACATACGGGGAAGGAGACTGGGCTACCGGAGGCTGCTTGCACACAGAACGCGACCATTAGCTAACACTTGAACACCCCTTTCCCAACCATCCCCCGGCACCAAGACTTCAAAAACCCCTCCTCTCCTCCTGAACTGTCAGGGAAGGAACCTCACTCCTTCCCGACAGCTCCCGCCCTGTATTTGCACCCCTAAAGCCCCTCTGTCAGCCGCTCCTCGGGAGCTGCCCTTCCCACCTCTGCCCCGCGCTCTGCGAGCACCTCCCACCTTCCGGCTTCCCGCAGACTCCGTGCTCTCTACAGGCCCACAAAATAACGGAAGCCCCGATGCTTATAATCTACGAGGGACCTGCCGCAAGCTGCAAAGGTTCTCGGGACAACGTGGTACTCTGCGGGCGATCGGGAAAGGCGACGAGCAGTTCCGTACCCCGACACACTATGCGTTACGTCCCTGCTGCTTTCTGAAGGAAGGCTAGAGCTCCACATACAGACGCGTACAACACGCTCACCCTAACCCCTACCGCAGCATCTCAGCATCAGTCCTATTGAGAGATAACGTCAACAACTTGCACAACACACAGGCAAAACTGGTGGGAAAAATATACGCCTCTACCCTCGGCCAAGTCATAAAATTCCTGCAAAACCAACCAAACAAAAAACCTACCACACACAAAAACAAAACACCAAAAAAACCCCAGACAAAACCATAACACCCCCACAAAACCAAACAATCCAAAACACACTATTAGACCATCTTGCTACCCCTGAACATCCAACACAAACTTACTGACCCGAGGAAAAACAAAAGCTCGTACAAGTATACTTCCTAATATATATCTGCTGCTCAACTTTGACTGCTCTCTTACCTCAGCCAGAAACCTCCCCCTCTCTAAATGTCAAAACACACCTACCCAAAGAGCTTAGACAGCTCAAAACCTGCAACCAACTCAAGGAACAGTACCAGAGAAGCCCAGGAGCAGAATGAGCCTCCCGAAGAAAGGCTGGGGCTCATCTACGCCAGCAGAATGGCAAAGCAGAATGAAATCTTTTAAGAGCCCCTTCTCAAAAATTATCTCTGGTTATAAAGTAAATCATTTACTGTAAAACCATCAACCATTCGGAGTCACCTCAACGCTCTCTCTCGCTCAGTCCCTTAACAGAACTGAATCAGTCTCAAAGGACAAAAAACATGAAAAGAAACGTGGAAATATACAAGCGTATCGGGAACGGTACGAAGCAGCTAAATTAACACCTCAGTAGCTGGGACAAAACTAAATTGTAAAGGACAACAAAAAACCACTCCAGGAGACGCATCGATAAAAACAGAGGAAGGCTCTCTCTACTCACAGAAGCTCACGGAGAGACCTGAGCCAACGGTACACAGCTTTGGGGTAGCCGATACCGAAAAGAAACATACTCGAGACAGAAAACAGACTGCTGTGGAGCACAAAGGTGGCTTTGGCAAAGGTTCTGCCAGGACAAGAGTCACAGTTACAGGGAACGGACAGCGGCCGGCAGGGGAAACGCCGTCGGCGTGGCGGGGCCAGCGCGGGAAATGCCGCCCTCAGCTAACGCTGCGCTATCAAGCCTTAAGTGAAAACTGCAGAGTAGTTACAGGAGACGGGCATAAGACGGATGCTGAATATCACTTGATGGTCACAAAATCTCATGGGGATGGGCACCACGTAGCCTCGTGGACACCCCTTAGACCCAAACGCTTAACGAGAGACGCTTCTTGCCAAAATACAAGCTCGACGAGGAAAAGCCAACGGGGATGTGGGGGCAACTACCAAAATCTCAGTATGTGAGCAGGCGTTACTTAAGATGGTGCAGTGGTTCTGCCGGGTCCGTCCAACCTGAGCAACGGGTTCTAACGCCTGTCCGGCAGCGTCCATGATCTCTCTCACGGCCTCCCACATCATAGACACCTCCCCTGCCTGGGACCGCGTTTTCCATGTCCCACCCCTCCCCATCCCCGCAATGAAAATCAAACACAACAAATAAGTACTCCACTTCATCTTCTTGGCCTCCAAAAGAAGCTTCCTTCCACTGCTGAGCATCGACACCGACATCCTCATGCTGTTCCTCAAAAGCAGGCTGGCCCTCGGGTGCCCGTACTGCCAAAGGAAGAGAAAATGATTATGCTCTTATGATGAGCTCCATCATCCTCTCCTTCAGGAAATCAAATCCCGATCGCTACATACCAGAAGTTTGTGCAGGAGATGGCCGAGGCCAGCCCCATATATGAGGCACTCTGTGACCCTGCTCTCTCTTTTGGCCACAGCACCCGCCACCGGGGAGCCCCAAACCCCTTGTGACTCCCAAGGAAAACCAGATAAAACTAGTTCAAAACAACTGGCAGGTGAGAGGTGACCGACAAACACGTATAGCCCACCTCAAACCAGCCAGAGAGCTGACTACCTCCCCCACTAAACTCTCATCTTCGACAAATACACCAAACAGAACAATGTTTACGCTGAACAGAACAAAACCCTTACCCTCTGACACTCTGAAAAGGATTTGTGCACCCACAAAATATATATATATTCATGCTATCGACCGACGGACCACACTTCCTCAGGGTCAGCCCTGCAAAGACAGGAGGACGCCCGATGCTCTCTCCATAAATATAAAATAAAAAACTGAGCCAGAGCCAGGCAGAGAGAGGCGGAGAAAGAACAAGTAGCCACAGGCTACAGGACAGAGAGAGGGAGGACCAAAAAGACGGGGAGGCAGGGAGCCACTCAGAGCGAGATGGAGAAAGAAGGGGCGGGGGGGCGCCAAAAAAAAAAACCTAAAAATAATTTTGCAGCAGGTAAGGAAAGAGAGGGGGCCAGGGGGGAGAGACAGGGAGGGCCCAGGACGCACAAGAGAGGCAACGGGGCCCCAGTGGCCCAGGACTCACCGCGACTCTCGCTCTCAGCGCTGCTGGCACAATTTAGCCGTTCAGATGCTTCTTTCCCCTCCTCTCCGCCCTGCCTCTTCTGCAGCTCCAGACTCTAGGCCGTCCTCCACCTAAAGAGGATACACGGGTGTCTTACCGCTCTTACGAGATGAGGCTTCCTAGGCACGTAGCCTAGCTCGCTCGTGCACTACACGCCCGTACCCAACTCCCGGTTACGCGTACAGACCCTGCGGTGCACGTTGGTGGCCTGGCCCGCTGCGGGCTACGAAGGGGGATCCTCCCTCCCTCACCTGCAGGGACAGGCTCTCTCTTGCCTGCGGCAGGAAGGCAGCTGGCAGCCAGAGCGCCTTCAATTTCTTCTGCTTTACCTTTCGTTGGCGTCTCCAGCTTCAGCCGAGGCAGCTCCTGTCCACAGCCGGGAAGGGCTCTGTGTGTCCCTTTTCGCCCCCGCGCTGCGAGGATGGCAACGCCGGGCAGAGAGAAGCCACGCAAGCCTGAGACGGCCGCAGTCAACGGCATCCCCGGGGGAAGGACAGACAACCACGTCCTCAGCACGGTCTCTGGGAGAGGGAAAGAAGAAACAGCGACCGTCATTACCGTCGATCGACCCTGGCCAAAGCCCCTCCTTGCGCAGGGGCTTCTGGACACACCGCCCCTTCCCCGCGCTACTGCTAAGGGCCCCTGCGCCGAGGGGGAATCCAGTGCGCTCGAGGGCCGGCTCGCTGCCTTCACGACAGGGCCTGGGGGCGGCCAAGGGCTACGCAGCACGCTTCCGGGGAGGTGCCGGGGCTGGGGGCAGGCGCACGGGGCAAGGGGGGGGCCAGGGGAGGCTGAGCGGGAGCTCCGGTGAGCCGGGGAGGCGGCGGCCATCGTCTGCGCCCTGGGCAGGGGGAAAAGGTCCTCCTCCTTTCCCTCTTCCCTTCTGTCAGCTCCCGGGGAACTCACCGCTTCTCGGGGAGCGGCCGCACCTGGAAGCCCCCAGAAATCAACACGAATCCAACCCCAAAAATACACCGCGCCTACCGTACGCGGCACGGCCGCCCGGCACCGGAGCGCCGGAACACCGCGCCTCCCGCCGCGCCCCGGCGAGCCACGTGACAGGGCCGGCAGCCACTGCGCCAGGACTACAGCTCCCGGCACGCTCTGCGCCACAACACGGCCGCCCGGCAGCCCCCCGCCACAAGGACTACAGCTCCCGCCATGCTCTGCGCCACAACATGGCCGCCCGGCAGCCCCCCGCCACAAGGACTACAGCTCCCGGCACGCTCTGCGCCACAACATGGCCGCCCGGCAGCCGCGCGCCGCAAGGACTACAGCTCCCGCCATGCTCTGCGCCACAACATGGCCGCCCGGCAGCCCCCCGCCACAAGGACTACAGCTCCCGCCATGCTCTGCGCCACAACATGGCCGCCCGGGAGCCGCGCGCCGCAAGGACTACAGCTCCCGCCATGCTCTGCGCCACAACATGGCCGCCCGGCAGCCCCCCGCCACAAGGACTACAGCTCCCGCCATGCTCTGCGCCACAACATGGCCGCCCGGCAGCCCCCCGCCACAAGGACTACAGCTCCCGCCATGCTCTGCGCCACAACACGGCCGCCCGGCAGCCGCGCGCCGCAAGGACTACAGCTCCCGGCACGCTCTGCGCCACAACATGGCCGCCCGGCAGCCCCCCGCCGCAAGGACTACAGCTCCCGGCACGCTCTGCGCCACAACATGGCCGCCCGGCAGCCCCCCGCCACAAGGACTACAGCTCCCGGCATGCTCTGCGCCACAACACGGCCGCCCGGCAGCCCCCCGCCACAAGGACTACAGCTCCCGGCATGCTCTGCGCCACAACACGGCCGCCCGGCAGCCCCCCGCCGCAAGGACTACAGCTCCCGCCATGCTCTGCGCCACAACACGGCCGCCCGGCAGCCCCCCGCCGCAAGGACTACAGCTCCCGCCATGCTCTGCGCCACAACACGGCCGCCCGGCAGCCCCCCGCCGCAAGGACTACAGCTCCCGGCACGCTCTGCGCCACAACATGGCCGCCCGGCAGCCCCCCGCCACAAGGACTACAGCTCCCGGCACGCTCTGCGCCACAACACGGCCGCCCGGGAGCCCCCCGCCGCAAGGACTACAGCTCCCGGCACGCTCTGCGCCACAACATGGCCGCCCGGCAGCCCCCCGCCACAAGGACTACAGCTCCCGGCATGCTCTGCGCCACAACATGGCCGCCCGGCAGCCCCCCGCCACAAGGACTACAGCTCCCGGCATGCTCTGCGCCACAACATGGCCGCCCGCCCAGCCGCCACACGCACCACCACAGCTCCCGCCACGCCGCGAGCCCGCCCTCCCCGCTCTCTCACCCTGCGGGGCACCGACCCTCCCGCCGATGCACCCGGAAGCCCCACCGAGCCCTCAGCACAGCCTCGCTCTCCCCACCGCCCGCTCCGACCCGCCGCTGCCCCGCCGCAGCCCTCCTCGGGGCTTGACCCGGCACGCAGCGGCCCCCCACCCAGCCCCCGCTCACCTCCTCCCTCGCTACACTCGCAGCCCGCTGACGCTCGGCCACAGCTCCGCTCCGCCCCGCCCTCGGCTCACACTGGCCCCCCGGAGCAGGGCACCACCCCTTTTCCAGGGAGGAGCCGGCACCGCCAGCCCCACTGCCCGCACCTGGGGCTCCTCCAGCCAGACCCCGCCCACAGCTGAGGCGCAGCAGCAACGGGGGGCCCCCTCCCCTCACCCCCACAGTGCACCACCTCCTCCCCCGGGCTCCATCACAGCCCCTTGCCCCACGCCAAGGGAGCGCAAACGCAGCCCTCAGGCCAAAGGAGAGGGCAGCTGTTGGTGCAGGCGCGCACGTAACAAGTCCCAGGAGCGATTCGTGGCTCAGGGTCCCCAACGCTCCCCCTGCCCCAAGGCCACCTCGGCCGCCGTTGCCGCAGCCGCACGGAGCTGGTGGTGGCTGGGATAGTGCTCATTTTCTCCACAGTAGCTAGGAAGGGATACGTTTTGGATTTATGCTCAAAACACCGTTAATAATGTAGAGATGTTTTGGTTCTTGCTGAGCACTGCTTCCACAGTCAGGGCCTCTTCTGGTTCTCTCAGTGCCCCACCAGCAAGTAGGCTGGGACAGCTGGGAAAGCTTTCCCAGCTAACTGACCAAAGGGATATTCCATACCATTTGACATCATGCTCAGCACACGCAGCTGGGGGAAGAAGGGGGAGTCCTTGGGGGGGGGGGCTACGGCATTTCTCTCCCTAAGTAACCATGACACATGACAGAGCCCTGCTTTCCCAGAGGTGGCTCAACACCTGCCCGCCGAAAAGGAGGAGTGAATTAATTCCTTGCTTTGCTTCCACGCACAGCTTTTGCTTTACCTATTAAACAGTCTTGATCTCAGCCCATGATTTTTCTCACTTTTACCCTTCCAGCTCTCTCCCCCAGCCCACTGAGGGTGGAGCGAGCAAGCAGCTCCCTGGTGCAGAGTTGCCAGCTGGGGCTAAACCACGGCACGCGCTTGTCCGCGTTTGGCAGGAAAGGGACCGTCCGTCGCCTGGCTCCTGGAGCGACAGGCTGCTGGGCAGAGGGGGAGGCCACCAAAGGTGAGGAGCAGGGCACAGGACAGTAGGAAGAGAGAAGAGAAGAGAAGAGCGGCAGCTGGCTGGACGGGGGCGGGGGGGCGTGTGTGCGTGTAGTGAGAAGGCACGAGGCAGGGAACAGGACGGCCAGAGAAGGACAGGGAGCCTGACGGAGGTGGAGATACAAGCAGCAGAGAGAGGGGAAGAGAGGCAGCAGAAAGAGGGGGGAAGAGCAGGACACAGACCAACAAAGAAGGAAGAGGAGCAGGCTGGAGACGCACAAAGAACCTGGGGCAGGCAGCACGACAGCGAGGGAGGAAAGAAGAATAGGGGCAGGAAGCTGGACCGAGCGCGATGGAGACAGACAAGACAAGCGACAAGAACAGGGCAGAAAGGGAAGAATGAAGCCACGGGGACAGGGAGCCGAGACAGCCAACAACGGAGGGAAGGGGCCGGGGAGGGAACACCACAAAACAAACCATGGGGCTACGTGGTACAGAGCACGAGAAGGCAGAGAATTAAGAATTAGGGACAGGGAGCCAGAGAAACAACAACAAAAAAAAACACCCAAAACAAAGGGAGATGGGGAGCAAAAGGAATCGCAATGCGTACAGAAAGGAGAGAGAAACAATTCTAAAACAGGGTCATGGGGAAGCCAGAGACAGCAAGATGGAGAAAGGACAAAAGCTACAGGCTACAGGGCAGAGAGGGAAGAATTAATGAATAGACACAGAGAGCTGGGCAGAAAGAGATGGAGAAAGGCTGAAGATCACACGGCCAACAGGGAAGAGAGAAGAGAGGGAGGAATTTTCAAAACAGGGGCAAGAAGCCAGAGAGAGGGAGAGAGGCGCAACAATAAAATGGGGACAGGCCACAGGGCGGCGAGGAGGGAATCGATGAATAAGAACAGGAGACCAAAGAGAACACAATGTAGAATGGAAAAAAGGAACAGCGGCCTACAGGGAAGGAGGAATTAAAGATCAGGCACTGGGAGGCAGACAGAGACACATGAAGAAACAAGTAGGAAAAAAAAAAAAACACACAACGGCAATGGGCTACAAAGACAGACAGAGAGGGAAGAAATAAAACATAGCAGCAAGGAGCTGGACAGAGAGAGATGAGGACAAACAAACAGCACGGTCTACGTGACAGAGAACGTGGAATTAGAACACAGAGAGGGGGAGCTGGACAGAGAGAGAGGCCGAGAGAAAAATCTAGACGGGCTACGGCGGGCAGAGGCAGGAATTAAAACCTAGGGACAGGGAGCTGGACAGAGGGAGACGGAGATCACAGGGAACAGCGGCGGGTGCAGGAAGAACAGGAATTCAAGAATAGGGAAAGGGAGCTGGACAGAGAAGAACTCAGGCAGGCAAGTAACAGTAGCAGGGTACAGAGCAGAGCAGACGAACTAAAAAGCGCGGCGGGAGCGTTGAGGCAGACAGAGAGAGATTAAGAAAAAAGTCACGGGCTACGTGGCAAAGCAGGAGGAACTCAGAAACGGGGATGGCAACCAAGGGAGAGTGAGCTGGTGAAGGATAACGGGTATTCAAAGTGAGGGACGGGGAGCTGGGAAAAGCGAGGCAGAGAAAAACAGAATCACAGAGAGAATCACACAAAGCCAAAAAAGAAGAAACTGAACAACAGGAACAGGTGTAACCAAAGCGATGAAATCAACCAACCAGAGACGGTGTTCCATTACGGGAACACGGAGCGTACGAATCAGCGCATCTGTCGACCTGCATTTTAGTCCCTAGGCGATCGTTAATGTCAGCAGAACAACAGACAACGTGCTTCTGTCAGAAAAGGATGACAAAACGCGGTTTCGTGTAGCGCACTGAGAAAACTAGCCAAGACTGCCAAGATTAAGAGCCAAGAAGGTAAAAGGCAATTCTGGCAGGGGGAGATCGCGACCACCGACTCACGGACCACCACCGAGCCTGCGCAGCGATTTACATACGGAACGAGCCAGTTTGTACCGATCAGTAGACAGGACGATAATGAATATGTATGAATACGTAAAATTTTGATCTACAAATTCTACGGGAAAGGTGTGTGAGGGACGCACGCCAGGAGGAGCGATCCCCCGTGCATCTGGCGCCGTGAATAAAGAACGCCTGCTCTTTAATACTAGATTGGTGTTGAATAGATATTTCCGATTTTACCGTGTTTTTTGGTAACAGTTTTGGCACCCCAGATGGGAACCTGCTTTTGAATCTCGACGGATCCGCAGGACCGTGGGACCTGCAGCCAGCCCCAAGGAATTCTTGGGGAGAGCTTCCGATCCCCAGGCCAGAGAATTCTGAGAAAGATCCCCTGGACTGAAGTAAACAAGGCATTCGTTTAAGAAGAAACTTAGGTAGAATAATATGTGGCGTTAGCTTCCCACATAGGACAGGATAGTGGGTTTGAGTCCCACAGGCCTGCCCGTAAGGCGCGGCGAAAGCCACGCAGGGTTGGGGCCAAGAGGTACCTCGGTTGGTAAGTCTCTGCTAGGCGAAAGCCTGTGGAGCGGGACCCGAGGGTAGGGGGGTCTTCAACAGGGGGTTGAAGTCTCCAGGGATATCTAGCAGGGGGCTACAGATCCCAGTGAGACCTCTAACGGGGGTTGGAGTCCCTCTGACTACTATTTGTGATAGTGCACTATCACAACTGCTAGTCGACTGGGAGATGGGAGCATTTCTGAGTAAGAAACCTATCCCACAGAGAACACCTTTGGGATGTACTTTGAAGCACTGGAAAGACATCGGGGGTGATGACCCACTAACTCGGAAACCATTAATTGAATATTGCAATCATTGGTGCCCAACGTATCAATTGGAAGGTGGGCACGAATGGCCAGAACAGGAGACATTGCAATATCATACCATCTTGCAATTAATGTTGTTTTGTAAAAAGGGAAGGCAAATGGGAAGAAGTGGCATATGTTGATTTGTTCTTTACACTGTGGAATCATCCAGAGTGGCAGAAACAGCGTGAGATATGTCCACAGGATTCTACGGCAATGTTTCTGAAAAGAGGAAAATGTGGTGAGAACTTGAAGTGTTGCTCTACTTGTGATACTGGATACTTCACTTGATGGAACTGACAAGAAAATAGTATTGAATACAGCCAGAAGGCAGGTGCAGGGAGCACATGCTAACAGGAATTTACAGAGAACAACGAATAAGAATTTTCCATCTACAAATCCCGAGTGGGACCCTAATCAGCCAGGACCCAGGGGAATGTTGACTAGATGTCAGAGACAGATTTTATTTGGAGTAAGACATGCAATGCCAAAAGCCATAAATTTTGACCCATTTATTAAGTGAGACAAGAATTAAAGGAGTCCCCCCCTTCAGCCTTTATGGAAAGGCTGAAGGTGACCACCAGAAAATATACTCATTTGAACCCAGAAAAAAACAGAAAAAGCAATTCAGTTGGTCTCTATATTCATAAGACAATCAGCCCCAGATTGGGGGGGGTGGGGGGGGGAGTAAAAAAACCTTCAGAAACTAGAAGAACCTGAATCCAGAGATCTGGGTAAAATGCTTGAAGTAGCTTGGCATGAAGGAGACCAGAGGAATCAACCCTAGCTGAACACCTGGTTACACTGAAGCTAGGGAATGAAGAAATAGAATTTTTGGTAGATACGGGAGCCACTTCTTTGGTATTGAATACACGTAAAGAGAAAGTTGATCATAAACCAGTAGGTGTTGTTAGTGCGACAGGGCAAAGAAAAATTAGCCTTTCTTAGAGCCATTAAAGTTTAAATTGGAGAAGCAATGGGCAACTCACCAGTTTCTGTATATGCCTGAATGTCCACTGCCTCTGTTATGATGAGATCTATTAAGTAAATTAGATGCTCAAGTAACTTTTAAAGATGGAGAGATTAAATTACTAATACCAGAACAGAATCAAAAGCCACAGAGGCGAGAGCGTTTATGTTACAGGATTCCTCCAGGGAGGAACAGGTTCCCGAAGAAGTGGAAAACGTAGTAATTCCTTTGGTTTGAGCGAGCGGAGCTCCGGAGCGACCTAAGCGGGCAGAGCCGGTAAAAGTAACCTTAAAGCCTGGAGCCAAGCCGGTAAGACAAAAACAATACCGTATTAAGCGAGAGGCTCGAAAAGGATTAGAGAAGTTAATTATAAATTTTTTTCAGAATATGAGCTCTTAATAGAATGTGAATCAGAATATAGTACTCCTGTGCCGCCAGTAAAGAAATCTAGAGGCAAAGAGTATTAGCTGGTTCACGATTTAAGGGCTATATCTCAGGTGGTCCAAGATCTACATCCGGTAGTAGCTAATCCATACACTTTACTGACCTCTTTTAAAGGAGGAGCATAAATGGTTTACTGTACTAGATTTGAAGGATGCCTTCTTTTGCATACCTCCAGGCATAAAAAGTCAAAGCCTATTTGCTTTGGAATGGGAAAGCCCCACCACAGAATGAAAGACACAGCTAACATGGACCGTACTTCCACAAGGATTTAAAATTAGTCCTACGATATTTGGGACTCAGCTGGCAAGAAAAAAAATTAGAAATATAGAAATGTCTAGAAAAAACAGAACCCAGGGAGAGGCATATTGTTACAGAATGCAGACGACATTCTGATAGTGGCAGAAAGTAAAGAATAATGTTTTGAAATTTTTAAATTTTCTGGGCCAAGGAAGATGCGGAGTTTCCAGAAACAAAACCCAAATAGGAGAAGCAACAGCCATTTATTTAGGATTCGAAATATCTCAAAGACAAAGACAATTAGAAAGTGAAAAGAAAGAAACTATTTGTCAAATTCCCGAACCTTGCGGCCCGAAGGAACTGAGAGCTTTTCTGAAAATAGTGAAATAGCGTCAGCTCTGGATTCTGAACTACAGACTGTATGTAAAACCATTATAGGAGGCACTGAAAGAATCAAAGGATAAATATTTAACCTGGACGCCCGGATGCCAAACGGCATTCAAAGAACTGAAAAGAGCCTCAGTGATGGCCCCTGCATTAGGCCTACCCGATTTCGCTAAACCTTTTGAGCTGTTTGTCCACGAAAGACAACATTTAGCCCTTGGAGTGCTGACACAGCGACTGGGAACCTGGAAGAGACCCGTGGGCTACTTCTCCAAACAACTCGACCACGTGAGTAAAAGATGGCCTGGATGTTTACGGGCAGTGGCAACAGCAGCGCTGCCGATCCAGGAAGCCCCAAAGTTAACAATGGGACAAAAGATGACAGTATGTGTCCCGCACATAGCGGTGACTGTTTTAGAACAAAAGGGGGGTCGTTGGCTATCCCTTAGCAGAATGTTGAAATATCAAGTTGTTCTGTTAGAACAAGACCATGTGGAATCGAAGACTACTGCTATACTGAATCCTGCTATGTTTTTAACAACAGAAAACCTTACGGACAATTTCGAACACGATCGCTTGCTAACTATTGAACAAGTCTATTCCAGCAGACCAGGCCTGAGACACAAACCTCTGGGAAAATCCTGATCTGGAGTTGTTTACAGATGGAAGCAGCTCTGGGCGAGAAGAGAATGGCCGGATATGCTGTCGTTATCACCGCCGAGGGAATGGAGTCAGGGGCGCTGCCTGCGAACACCTCAGCACAGAAAGCAGTATTGGTAGCGTTGAAGCGAGCTCTGCGAATGGCAGAAGGACGAAGGATAAATATCTAGACTGATTCCAAACATGCATTTGGTGTGATCCACGATCATGGAGCTACTGGGAAGGAAAAAGGACTGCCATCAGCCCAAGAATCATTGATACAGCATAAAGAAGACATTCTCCAACTTCCGGAAGACGTGCAGAAACCAAAAGAAGTGGCGGTAAAGCGTTGCAAAGCTCATCAATTCGGCCAGACGGCTGTAAACATAAGCAAACGATTGACAGATAAAGCTGCAAAGAGGACTGCAGAGCAAGGTATCCTTGCACTAGTACCAGTAAAACAGATCGGAATTCCAAAGTTGAAACCGAGATTATTATAATAAATTGGATGAGCAATTAGCAGAACAATTGGAAGCATCACAAAACACAGAGATGGTAGGTAACACCAGAAAAACAAGTAATAATAATAACAACCCCACAAGTTATGACAGAACTTGCAAAAGAAAAGCATGAGCAAACACATTAGGGTGTAGATGCTACGGTTTTGAGTTTAAAAGCATCTGTAGCGTGTGTAGGCATGACAAGAACAGTTAAACCCATGGTAGCTAAGTGTCCAATCTGTCCTAGAAATAATCCCCTGAACCAAAGGAAACCACCTTTAGGAGTAACAAAACAAAAAATTCTCCCGGAAATTATTAGCAAATTAAGTTTTCTGAGTTACCCAGACAAAATAGATATAGCAGTATTTGTTAGTGCTGATGGACAAGTTTTCTAGTTGGCCAGAAGCTTTCTCGTGCTGCACCAACAAAGCTAGAGTAGTAGTTAAGATGTTGCTGAAAGAAATAATACCAAGATTTAGAGTGCCAACAGGAATGTCCTCTGAGAGAGGACCACATTTTTTTGCAGAGGTAGTTCAACAAATTAATAAAATTTTGGGTATAAAATGGAACCTGCATATGCCCTAGAGACCACAATCAAGTGAAAATTTTGAGAAGATGAACCAAACACTGAACTGACATAGTGGAATATTATTGATCTAAGATGGAAGTATTGAGAAAATGATTATTTCAAAACTTCCAAAGGGGGGAAATGTAACCAAAGCGATGAAATCAACCAACCAGAGACGGTGTTCCATTACGGGAACACGGAGCGTACGAATCAGCGCATCTGTCGATCTGCATTTTAGTCCCTAGGCGATCGTTAATGTCAGCAGAACAACAGACAACGTGCTTCTGTCAGAAACGGATGACAAAACGCGGTTTCGTGTAGCGCACTGAGAAAACTAGCCAAGACTGCCAAGATTAAGAGCCAAGAAGGTAAAAGGCAATTCTGGCAGGGGGAGATTGCGACCACCGACTCACGGACCACCACCGAGCCTGCGCAGCGATTTACATACGGAACGAGCAAGTTTGTACCGATCAGTAGACAGGACGATAATGAATATGTATGAATACGTAAAATTTTGATCTACAAATTCTACGGGAAAGGTGTGTGAGGTACGCACGCCAGGAGGAGCGATCCCCCGTGCATCTGGCGCTGTGAATAAAGAACGCCTGCTCTTTAATACTAGATTGGTGTTGAATAGATATTTCCGATTTTACCGCGTTTTTCGGTAACACACGGAGTCAGACCAAGAGGGCCAGAGAAAGACAAAATACCGACAGGCTACAGGACAGAGCAGGAGGAATGAAAAAATAAAAATGGAGCCAGAGCCAGGCAGAGAGAGGCGGAGAAAGAACAAGTAGCCACAGGCTACAGGACAGAGAGAGGGAGGCCTGAAAAGACGGGGAGGCAGGGAGCCACTCAGAGCGAGATGGAGAAAGAGGGGGGGGGGTGCAAAAAAAAAAACTAAAAAAAATTTTGCAGCAGGTAAGGAAAGAGAGGGGGCCGGGGGAGAGACAGGGAGGGCCCAGGATGCACAAGAGAGGCAACGGGGCCCCAGTGGCCCAGGACTCACCGCGACTCTCGCTCTCAGCGCTGCTGGCACAATTTAGCCGTTCAGATGCTTCTTTCCCCTCCTCTCCGCCCTGCCTCTTCTGCAGCTCCAGACTCTAGGCCGTCCTCCACCTGAAGAGAATACAAGGGTGTCTCACAGCTCTTACGAGATGAGGCTTCCTAGGCACGTAGCGTAGCCTAGCTCGCTCGTGCCGGAGCTGGGGGCAGGAGCACGGGGCAAGGGGGGCCAGGGGAGGCTGAGGGGGAGCTCTGGTGAGCTGGGGAGTCGGCTATCTTCTGCACCCTGGGCAGGGGGAAAAGGTCATCCTCCTCCTCCTCCTTTCCCTCTTCCCTTCTATCAGCTCCTGGGTAACTCCTGGGGCTGCCCTCACCCGCTCGCCTTTAGCATACCAGAAGCCTGCCTCGGCAGGTCGTTTGAAGCTTCCCATCCCACCAGCCCCAGTAGTGCAGGCACACAAGGAGACACCCCTGCACCCACCAAAGGGGCTCGCTCACCTCGCCGGCAGCCCTAGGCCTCACCCGACACAGGGAATCGTGTCCGACACACCACCACGCTGCAGCAGGAGCGGAGGAGGCCTTTCCTTACCAGGAAGCAGCAACGAGCACGGCGGCATCACCTCGCAGGCACCGCAGCATCGCAGGGCTGTCACCTGCGGAGAGAGCAATGGGGATCACAGGGACGCCACCGCGCGTGCGCGGCTCCCGGGCTCAGTACCCAACTCTGGTCGCTGGGCAGCAGCATTATCTGAATTACTCTTCTCGATTAATACCATCCAGAAACCGTAACTTGGCTGCATCCACAGAGCTTCTATTCCTCTGCACCTTTCCCCCTCGCAGCCCCGGCAGCACCGTTCATTGCCTCTGCACCAAACAGCAAAGCGTCTCGAGCATTTCAGTCCTTTCCTCTCGACTGCTTAAAAAAATCTGGTGCTTGCTACTGTCCATGCCACTGCCCCCCCCGCCCATGCCTGAGGGAGGAGAAGCAGCACAGCAAACCTGGGGAACAAGGTTGGGTCCCCCACCCCCGCAGAATAAGCCCCAGGAACTGCTTGTAGGCATGTGGCATCAGGGTTGTGATAGGGTTTTGTTTTGGTTTTCTTTTTTTTCCCCTGCCTTCTTTACATAATGTATTAATTGGGGTTGCTTTTCCAAACTACTGAGTTCTGTGGGGACTTTTTGTGCTTTTACCCTACAAAAAATGGTCATTTTCACTTTCGGTTTTGTGCATGAGAATGGTTGGTGGGTGCTTTTAGGTGGTTGTTCCTTCCCCACCACCACCCTTTTTTTCCCTTTCCAGCTGCACAAATCCAGCTGGAGTTGGCTTTCCCAGAAGCCCCAAGTTGTTTTCTTTCCACCAGAATTCTTTCTGTTTTTTTCACCCCCCATTGCAGACCCAGAGTCAGGGGGTTTGAGGTATTTTTGTGCCCAGGCAGCAGCTCCCAGGCTGCATAAGCAGCCCCACAGGGGGAAGTCCCCGTTTGAGGGAATCGGCCCCAAATTGGGATGGGAAAGTGAAGACAAGGGAAAAAAAAACCTGAATAACCTGAAAAAGAACACCTACTCCAGCCCACCAAGCACCGGTCACCTTGCCTGACTCACCTCCAGGGCCCAGATCACGCTCGGCTCATCGCTTAGCGCCCTCGGATCACAAAAAAAAAGAGTAAAACCCATAATGGAGCCCTATAGCCATCAGTCACATCTTCCCTCCAGTACTACACAGACTCACCTTCTTCCAGCGCTCCCCTGGGCTCTCCTCCGTTGCCCTGCACGACTCATCCACCTGCACCTGGAAAAACAGTGTTACTGAACAAGTCACCTGGAGGCACAGCAACAGCTTAACCATTCCACAGCTCTTGCGCCCCCGTAGGAATACCATCTAGAGCCCAACTACAGCCTGCCGTTAAAGGAAATGCGTTAAATCAAACGTTAAGCCCTCGCACGTACAAGCCGGAACAGCAAACCCACGGCACGCTCGCGCACCCAGGGCGCAGCCCGACGGAGGTCCACGCGCACCTCGCCGGTCTGATGCGGAGCCGCCCAGCATCCCTGCGAGCACAGCTGCAGGCGCAACAGCAGTTTCACCTACACCCATCTCAGCGCGCAGCGCTTCTGAAGCTTTAAGCTGAAAGCCCTACCTTGACCCTTGGCCACACTAGAAGCGAGCCGTGGCTAGGACTCCACAGAAACACAGCAACACAAATTGCACACCCACAGCGGCGACAGCCTTGCAGCTATTTAGACCAGGAACAACAGAGAAAAGTAAAACAGCTTCATCACCCGCACAGGAAAAGCAGCAGACGGAGACAAAGGGTCAGCATTCACAGCCCTTACAGAACACAGGCGTTCTCTCTCCTTCCACTCCTAAACCCATCCCCACTTAGGTCTAAATATCGCAGCCCTGCTGGGGCAATATCGAGAGCGGGGAACAAGAGCCCTGCCGCCCGCCGTTTGTGCGGCAGGACACAAAAACAGAGGGACATGTTTTGCCACACACAACCCTGAATCTCCTGAAAATGTATGTTTACCAAAAATAGCCATTTGGAACATATTCCCAAAAACATTCGGCAATGAAACGCTTACGTGCTTGACACCCGCACATTTTTGGGGAACTTGCTATTTGCTTCCTGGTTTTGCTGGTCTTCCCTCAGAAGTTCTACCTGCAGCCAAGTTATTCCCACCCGCCCGACCGGTTCAACCATTCACCTTCCTGGTATTACCAGCACATTGACACAGGCGAGGAACTTAACTGCTCTTCTAAAACTATCCAAATGACAATCACAGCCCTGAAAGAGGAGTGGAAGAGAAGAAAAGGAGAGATCAGGCAGCAAAGATGCCCTGCAGGCTGCTGCCAGCCAACACTGCACTCTTTTGTTAAAGCCACCCCACCCCCCCAAACGCAAAAAAAAAGCCCCATGACTTTGTGGAGTGCGGTTTTTTTTTCTTTTCCGCAGTCCTTCTGGAGCTCATCCCTGTCTCAGCATCTTGTCTTGTCAGAGCATGACGATGCAGATGATCTGTATCCCGACGACATCTGCATGGGATGAATACATTTTCAGAAATAGACCAGATCTGTGAGACTCCTGTCACCTTTGTGGTTTTAATAATCATAACTCAATTTTGTCGACTGACACACTTGTGAGAACTAACTTTGAAACTTAGCCTCTCCTTGGGGAAAAAAACGTGTTAGACACCAAATGAAACTGATTCAGAGCTCCGAACCACGATGGAGCCGATAGAGCTGCTGTGACTTAGTTTGTATGATTAATTAATTGGTTAATAACTATCCTAAGCAGCACAGAAAGAAGAGCTGGACCCAAAGAGGGTGCGCTACGCTGGATCCAAAAAGCACCCTTCCTCCAGAGACCCGCCTCAGGTGGCGAGTTCGCTCTGGTGCATGCCGGCCTCCCGAACTTCGGGGTCCGATGTGACCGGACCCCCACCTCCGGGGAGGGTCCGCGTACCCTGCCCAACCCCTGCTTTCCCCTGCAGCCCCCAATGCCCCCACCCCACCCCAACCCCCCAGCCTGCACAAGCAGCCAAACCGGCTTCTGCTTTTGGCCCCCAAACCAGCTCACTTTGGGACCGTTTCTGAGCTAAAAAGCCCAGCTGCTGAGCCTGTTCTCAAGTCCCAAAAATGCAGCACTCGACCTCTGCTCCTCAGCCCAAAACCACACGACTTAGTCCCCTCGGTCAGGCCCTCAAAACGCACGACTCGATCTGTTTCAGGGCCCCGGCGTCAGCCACAGGAGCCTGCTCTCACGGCCCAGGAACAGAAGAGCTGCGCTCTCCCCGCTCAGGGACCAAACCAGCTGAGCCTGGCTGCGTCCCGGCCCCCTCCGCAGTCCCCACGGGCAACGCTCAGGGCCGCGGAGAGCGCAGCCACCCCGCAGCCCCGCACCCCCACGGCCCGCGCGGGCACTGTCGGGGAGGCCTCGGGAACTGAACTGCGCGGGCCCGGCCCCGCACCCCGGCGGGGCAGCCCAGCGCCGGCCCGGCAGCGCTTTCCTCCTGCTCTCGCAGGCCTCGTTTCCCCGGCACCGCCGGGCCCGCACCCCAACCCCACAGGGGGCCGGGCCCAGCCCGCCTCCAGCAAACCGCGGCGGCAGCAGCCGGGGTCCCTGCCTGCCCCGCGGGCAAGGGGGGACCCGCCCGGCACCGCAGGGGCCCCCGCCGGGGTCGCCGCCGCCGCCCGACCCCGACGAGGAGCAGCCGAGAGCCGGGTGGGGCTGCCCCTACTTCCCCACGGCCGGGCACGGGCTCGGCCCCAAAACCCAACCACCGACCCACGACAGCGCTCGGCCCGGGGCCGCTGCTGCCCGCAACCCCCCCCCCCCGGGGACTCCGCGGACCGGGAGACCCCACAGCCGAAACCCGCCGACCCACAGCGCGCCCAGCCACGCACGCGGCTCCTCACCTGCCCCCCGGCGCGGCTCCGGCTGCCCCACGGCCCGGCACGGAGCCGAACCCGGCCACCGGACCATCCGCCGCCCCCCCGCAACCCCCGGACGCTCCGGGCCGGTTCTCGTCCCTTTTCGCTCCGACGCCTCGAGCCGAGCCGGCCCCGCTCCTCCGAGCTACCGGCGGTGGCCGCTCTGCTGCTCGGGGCCGGGCCCTGTTCTCACCCAGCCGCGAGAAGCCGCCCCGGGGTCTCCTCGGTGCGTCCAGCCCCGTGCCGTGCCGGAGCGGGGAGAGCCGGGTACGAGCGCGGAGCCCTGGGGCAGGGGTTGCCCCAGTGCCGCCGACGGTGTGGGGGGGTGTGTCGTCGTCCCCCGCCCCACGCGGGGGGCGCACACACGGTACACCCGCGGGCAGGGGCATCCCCGGGGAGCCGTGCGGCCGGGCTGCGCCGTAGGAGGGGAAGGTGATGTTGGTTTCCCATTTTCCCCGCAGCCTGATCCTCCCCCCTCCCCCGTACTGAGTTGCCCCCCCCGCCCACCCCTTCCCGCGCGTTACAGCCCGCGAAAAAGCTTTTAACAACCCCATCGACAACACTCCCTTTATCCCTCTTCCAGCAGCAGCAGCAGCGAGAGATTAAGCCAACTGCAGCAGAGAGGAGGAAGGCAAGGAGAGCCTTTTCAAGCAAGGGCAGGACAAAAATGCACGGCGTGGACAGGCACAGGAGAGGCTGCGTTATCTGGAAAGCACAACACCTACCCAAGGGCAGAAAATAAGGAACGAATCGTTTGCAAGGAGCTGCAGCAGACAGATCACCTTTTTCTTTATTGCTCTCCTGCCCTTTGTTATCCAAAGCGATAGGCTTCACCACCGGGCAGAAAATAGCTGCCTAGATTTACACGGACAACCAGAAACAATCAAGCCACCCAGGAAAAAGTTCACAGCAGAGGTATAACACATCAGCAGCTAAAACATTTGTTACGCAGGCACAACCAGGCACTAAACAAAGGCTTTCCAACATTGGAGATCTAGAACAGGTAGACATTAGCACAGAAGCGCAAGGGGCTCCGTCACCCTGCGCAAATCTCCCCGTGCCTACACACGCACACGTTCAGAAGTTTTTTATCAGAAAACGCCTGACTGAGCCATTTGCCACAGTCACGAGACTCACGATATGACACACGAGGTGGGCCCAGAGTTTTAAGGCAAAAATACCTCCCCCGCCCCCCACCCGAGATCTTTCAGGCTCCAGACCTGCCATCTCCCCGCACCAAACCTCCCCGGCCAAAGGGTTTCAGGTGGCCCAAAACACAGTACACAGAAAATAAACGGGGAGAGCCCTACATTGTGCAAAAGAGAACGATGCCCGACCAGGGCTTCTCTGCGGGGCCCGGGCTCGGCACGGAGCCCCCCCCCGGCACGAGCCCGGCCCCGGGGCCGGCACGGAGGAGCCAGCCCCCCCCCGGCACGAGCCCGGCCCCGGGGCCGGCACGGAGGAGCCAGCCCCCCCCGGCACGAGCCCGGCCCCGGGGCCGGCACGGAGGAGCCAGCCCCCCCCCGGCACGAGCCCGGCCCCGGGGCCGGCACGGAGGAGCCAGCCCCCCCCTCCCCCGCCCGGCCCCGGGCCCGGCACGGAGGAGCCAGCCCCCCCCTCCCCCGCCCGGCCCCGGGCCCGGCACGGAGGAGCCAGCCCCCCCCTCCCCCGCCTGGCCCCGGGCCCGGCACGGAGGAGCCAGCCCCCGCCTCCCCCGTCCGGCCCCGGGCCCGGCACGGAGGAGCCAGCCCCCCCCTCACCCGCCCGGCCCCGGGCCCGGCACGGAGGAGCCAGCCCCCCCCTCCCCCGCCCGGCCCCGGGCCCGGCACGGAGGAGCCAGCCCCCCCCTCACCCGCCCGGCCCCGGGCCCGGCGCGACGGAGGCGTCCCCCGCCCCGCCCGGCCCCGGGCCCGGCGCGACGGAGCTCCTCCCGCCCGGCACCGAGCCCGGCCCAGGCCCGGCGCGACGGAGCCCCCCCCGCCCGGCCCAGGGTCGGGCCCGCACGGAGCCCCCCCCACCCCCGGCCCACAAGGAGCCCCCACCGCTGCCCGAACTCACCCACCAGCGCTCTCCGGCCCCCGGCTACGGCCGCGCTGCTCTCTCAGGCGGCTGCCGCAGACGAGGATCGGGAGCCGCCAGGCCTCCAGGAGTCCCGAGGGGATGCCGGCCACCGCAGGGGATGGCTGCCTGCGGCCGGACTGCCGCGGCGCTCCCCGCCCAGCTCCGAGCAGTCTCCGCCGGCCACGGGCTTCCCACGCCGGGCCGCAGAGGGGCCCCGGCACCGCAAAGAGACCCCTCGCGACCCGGCCGCCCCACGCACCTCTCCCACCTCCGCTCCGCCGCGCACGCGCCACCGGAAGCCCGGGCCCCGCGGGGCGGCCCTTAGAGGGCGGCCGGAAGGACCGGCCCCCACCGGCCCCGCCCCCGCGCCGGACCGCCCCCGCGCCCAGCCGGTGAGCGCCAGCGCCCCCTGCTGGCCGGGCCGCGCTCAGCTCGCGAGGGCGCCGAGGGCCGGGCGGGGCGGGACGCGCCGGCTCGGGGCCGGCTCCTTTCGGGGCGAGCGGGCGAGCGAGAGACCCCTGCGGGCCCCGGTCACGGCCGGGCAGAGCCGCGCGCCCTCCGGGAGCGGCTGAACGGGGCTGCCGCTCGTGACACGTACCGAGCCGTCCGCGACGGGAGCGAGCAGAGGAGGAAGGGGCCGGCGGCCGCGGGGCCCTGCCCGCAGGCACGGCGGGGGGTGCGGGCTGGGGCCCGTGGGGCCGCCCTGCTGGGCCGCTGCCCTGCGCCGCACCGCGCTGGGGGCTGGGGCCCGACCGGCGCCGGGGGACCGGGGGCAGCCACGAGCAGGGGGCCTGAGCTTAGCCACGGCCTGCAAAACACCCCGCAGCGTGAGACGCTGCGAGGCCAAGGTGGTCCTTGGCAATGGGGGCGCCTGGGCTCGGCCTCCGCCGTACCCGTCCTGGGTCTGCGTGGCGTTCCAGGGGAACGGTGTTCTCCTTGTGCGGAAGGTGGGCTGGCCGTTCGGCCGTGCCCCGGCCGTTACCGATACTGCCAGAGGCGCTCGCACGCTCTGGCCCGTTACTGCTGCGGTACCGCGCCGTAGCCGAAAGAAGAGGTGTTGTGTTTTCTCACAGAAAAGCCTCCTACGGTCAGTGGAAGAAATAACCTCCTTCCGTGGCACTGACTCTTTTCGTCCAGTCCATAGCCGGCTTTCGGCTTTTGTCTTTACAGCATTCAGTTTGCTTTCTGCCAAGCTTTCTACCTGCTGTGAAACATTTGGATGGTTTTTTCTTGTTGCTTTTTTTCCCCCCTACTTGCTCCACAGCTCCCACACCAACCACCCAGCGCGGCTCGCCTTTCAGCCCCCAGACCCAGGAGCCTTGCCCTGGGACGGCCCGTACATGTCAGCAGAGTTGTTCCAGCTCTCACCCTGTCCCTACCCAGCTGAGGACGTCTGTGTCCGTGGCAGACACCCAGACACTGCCCCTGCAGCGTGGCAGTCCCCTGCCCCATCAGTGAAAACTGCGGCAATATCGGCTAAGTTTAAAAGCGTCGGCAGGAGGTGCAGGATACGTAAATAAAGCGGCGGTTGGCTGCCGGGTATGGGTGCGATATAAATACATTTTGTTTACAGGCCTTCGTGCCTATTCAGCGTTGAACGGCACCGCAGCCCACCCACCCCGGGGCTCACGGGGCTCGGAGAAGGGTCTCTCCAAGGGCACAACCTAAGGCAGCGCAGGAAGCCCAGCTGCCACGCTCCCAGTCGCTACGGGACGCTTGCTTACAGCTACACCGACGAGGGTGCGGATGAGGCTGGAACTAGCAGAAATGCTGACTCTTCTGGCCTTTTATTTGCGGAAGGCACAGCGCGCGAGCCTCGGCGGCTCACAGGAGAAGCGTGCGGCGCTGCCGGACTCTCATTCTCAGCTCACGTACTACTGCCAAAGCTCCTGCCCTGTGCTGTGCCAGATGCCGGCTGGCGTGAGCACCTGGGCTCCTGAGGGACCCCCTTGTCCTGAGAGCCAGAGGTACTCGCTTCCCTTTGCATGAGGCCTGTAGGAGATAGACCCTGCAATTTAAAAAATCTGTATCAAACGTGGCAGACTCAAAGGGGGGCATTTTAAAAAAGGCAGGTTTGTTTTCTTTTTTAACTTTACGATCTACAGCCTAGCAAAGAGCTCCCTTTCAGTGTCAGTCGCTTGGCCTTCTCCCCTACTGACGAGGTCCCAGCCTCCCGGTGAGATCTCGCTGGAGATATTCTCAGTTTCCCTCAGGTACGGGGCTGCCCTGGCCCGAGGCCAGCGAAGAAGCTGACTTTGCCCGTGCCTGAATCAGCAACACGTCCAGCAGGCGACTTGCAGAGCCCAGGGAACCCTCGTAAAGAGGTCTGGGGGTGGGCCGCGCCACATCTGCGGCATCGGCCGTGGGAAAGGACCGGCGCAGTAAAGCAGGTGGGTGAAACCGCGGTCCGCGCCAGTACGTGCTGCTGCCTGGGGCATCGCTTTGCTGCGGGTCAAGTCAGATGCTCTCTGTAAGAGTCAGTCAGGGCAAAGGCAGCAGCAGATGTCTTTTCTGCTCATTTTAACAAAGGCTGGACGGAGCCCATAGAGGAAGGCACTACGCGTCTTGCTGGGTCTGTTTGCCTGCCTTCTCGTAAGCCGTCGCGGAAACTTGCACGAGCAAAGCCTGTGCAAGCTGATGACAGCCACGCACGGTTGAAGAGGGAGCAGACGGTGAGAGCAGAGGTGCGCGCTCAGGCTGTGCGCTGGAAGCTAATGCTAATGCTGCAAAATAAAGAGTGGATTTTCTTTTTTGGGTTTAGGTGAGCGCTAAACATGACATGTGCGTGTGTGCGTGTGTCTCTCGCAGGTTTTTGTCATACACCCCACCCCCCCCGCCCCAAAAAAACCACCCGCACATGCCACGCGTTAAACAGTGGTTTTCCATTGTACTTAGACGTGCTTACATAGGTGTGTTGGTTTTTTTCTTTTTTAATGCAGAAACAGCAATACGATAGATTTAATACAGCTAGCAATTAGATGGGTGTAGCTTTAGAGCGTCGGCTGTTTACAAAGCAACTGCACACCTTCTTTAACTCACAGTTTAAACAGGTAAACTTGCAGTGCATCACACGTGCTTTGTACAGTCACGGTCCACACGGCAGGCCAGATGCTTCCCCCTGCCTTGTCCTTGTTCCCCCGACTCCGACGGGACCGCCGAGGCCACCCTGGGGACAGCGCCGCTTTCTAGCAGCTGGGTTGCTTGCCTGGACGCCCCACAGACAAACAGTCATTTCCCCACTGAACCTCTTCTCAAATATTTTCCTAGCCCTGCAGGCCCCAGGTCCTTTGGTTCATATTTCCTTTTTTCCGGGCTTGATGCACAGGACCGACGATTTCCAGAAATAGAAACAGAGGCTGATTCAGTCCAGGCTAAACATTCTCTGACCTAAACCAAACTGCCTTCGAAGAGATAGCTGTACTGTAGGCACCACCTCGGGAACAGAAGTTGCCCTGTCATTAAAAAAAAAAAAAAAAAAAAAGCAGGAAAACAAGGCATTTCAGGCTGAGGAGGCTGAACAGTGTGCTGGGGGCGGTGGGGGGCTGGAAAGAAACAGTTCAGACGATTAGAGCGAGCTTGGCGTTGCAAAGCGTGCCATTATTTTTAATTCGGCAGTCAGAAGAAAATAGATTCTGACACTGATTTCCTGCGTGCTGCGGGAGTTCTCTCCTCAGCATTCCTGTGCACCATTTTACTTTTGTGTCCCGTCCGCTTCGCTTTTGCGCTGTAGCTCTCCGGTTCTAGCTACGCTTCCCACCACCCCCATTACGCTTTGACAAGCCCAGCTCTCACTGTGCGTCCCTTCCCTTCCCTTCCCGTATGCGCGTGCAGGGAAAAGCCCGCGCGTCTGGCACTACAGGACACGCTCTGGGGGGCAGGAGAGATGACGACGCTCCCTGACAGAGGACACAGCTGAGGGGCGGTCCGCCGGGGCCGGGGAGATGGCAGCACCTTCCCTCAGCTGCCCCATCCGAGCACAGGTGCAGGTGCGCACTGAGGAGAGACAAGCAGGCAGGAGCCGCAGAGCGAGAGAGAAAATAAAATTCACGGGTGGGTGCTACTTGCGTCTCATTTTTAGCGCAAGACATTAATTCTCAGCACATTCTTGGAGCTGCCCCTTTGGGACTCACGGAGAAGAGGGAGGTTGGCCACGCGGTGCAGCCCAGCTCTGCTTCCCCTAAATGGTTTTACTGTTCAGGTGTTGCCCTAATCTGGCCGGTACCCCCGCAAAGAGTTTGGGATTTCTGCTGCCTCTCCGGGCCAGCCACAGACCCCGACTTCATCGCAGCGAATGACCCTGCACTCGTCAGAGCGGTTGCCGAGTCACATCCCGCTGCCTTCCCTGCAGAACTGGAGACCCTTTTTCAGCCCTTGCCCCCTCTTCTCTCAGCTCGTCGCCCGTCCCTCTACCAGTGCCGGCACCGATCCTGCCTCCAGCTCGCCCTGTCCCCACCTGCGAGCGCCCAACAGGAGCTAAATGTCTCCTCAAGGATGCACGGAAGAGACGCGCAGGTAACCCAGCACAGACCCCCTGCAAACATCTTCTTTCCATTTGCTTTCCTCTCCTGACACGAAGGGATGACTTAGGAAAAGCGTACTGCTCGCGTTTCACATGCACCGCTTCTACTTTCACTCTCGCTCTCCTTGGCAGTAATTAATAGCGGTGGCGGGGGGGGCTGGGGCATTCCCCCAAAGCGGCTGCGGTTACATCCGGGCGGTTGTGGCACTCCATTAGCTTTGTAATTTTTAAATCTAAATCTTCTGGAATTGTTAGTTCTGGTCAGGAATCACCCGTACCTGCAAATTTTCTTAATAGCTACGCTTGAACCCAGCCACTGTTTAACAGCTCACCTTTATTTCTCTTCATTTAAGAACCCAAAGCTTCGTTTACTGCTTGGGTTGGAAGCAGGAGCTGTCGCTGCCTCTGAACTTTCTAACAGCCCTGTTACAATTTCAGTACTACCCGCTCCCAATTTAGCTTTCCGGGTCGATTTTCATTCTAGATTCTAAAATTTCCTTATTTTGTTTCTGATCAGGAGTCATTAATGCCTGCAGTTGATTTAATAACGGCTGCATTTAGATTGAGCTATTAATGACTCGCAACTCTATTTATGGCATAAAAAAGGACTGCCTTTATTTTTTTTAATTACAGATTAGGAATAATGACTGCCTGGTTTGTTCAGTAATAGCTGCGATTAAATTGAGTCACGACTCCTCCCTAAATAATATGTGTTTATTTGCACTCCTACAATTTAACCTCCCCTTCACCGGTCAGGGGCACCGACAAGTGCCCGCGCGTACCTCCGCGCCCCCTGCGCCGGCTCCCCAGGGAGCAGCCTCGTACCCTGACCAGAGTCTGCAGCGGCCCGTTGTCGGCCCAGCTCCTCGCCCTCGAGCGGCGGATCCGCTGCTGCCCAGAGGGGACGGAAACGGCGCGGGGTAAATGATAATGTGAAATGATAAACGAATAAAATGATCTCACAAGGGGGAAGAAAACCAGCAAAGCAAAAACCAAACCCCAGACAGAACACCATACCACTAAACCGCCTCACCGCCCCCTCAGCGCCCAAAACAGCATCCCGGGAGAAAAAAAGCAAAGCAGGCCACAAGGGACCTTTCTAGTACAGCTGCTGCCAAAGAGCGCCAAGCTCTGGAAGCCTTACCTCAGGCAACGCCTCCGCTTCTCTAAACGCCAGAGCACGCCTGCCCGGGGGGCTGAGACAGCCCCAGAGCTGCGACCGCCCGAGGGAACACGGGAGCCCCGGCGCCAGAGGAGCCCGGGGGCAGCGAGAGCTGCCCGAGCCCCGGCTGGGGCTCTTCGACCCCCGGGCCCCGCCCCCGCCCTTCCCACAGCGCCCCGCGAAAGGGGCGGGCCGAGCCCCCCGAGGGGGGAAGGCCCCGGGAGCCGTACGGGAGCCGCCTGGAGCTCCCGGCGCGGGAGGGGGGGGGAGAGAAAACACCCAAACCGAGCCCCCCCCGAGCGGAGCAAACACAGGCTCGGGCCGTTGCCGGGGGGCGGGGCCTGTCGCTAAGGGGAGAGAGCCGGCACCGCCCCCCGGGCCGTTGCCAGGGGGCGGGGCCTGTCGCTAAGGGGAGAGAGACGGCACCGCCCCCCGGGCCGTTGCCAGGGGGCGGGGCCTGTCGCTAAGGGGAGAGAGCCGGCACCGCCCCCTGGGCCGTTGCTAGGGGGCTGGGCCTGTCGCTAAGGGGAGAGAGCCGGCACCACCCCCCGGGCCGTTGCCAGGGGGCGGGGCCTGTCGCTAAGGGGAGAGAGCCGGGACCGCCCCCCGGGCCGTTGCCAGGGGGCGGGGCCTGTCGCTAAGGGGAGATAGCCGGCACCGCCCCCCGGGCCGTTGCCAGAGGGCGGGGCCTGTCGCTAAGGGGAGAGAGCTGGCACCGCCCCCCGGGCCGTTGCCAGGGGGCTGGGCCTGTCGCTAAGGGGAGAGAGCCGGCACCGCCCCCCGGGCCGTTGCCAGGGGGCTGGGCCTGTCGCTAAGGGGAGAGAGCCGGCACCGCCCCCCGGGCCGTTGCCAGGGGGCGGGGCCTGTCGCTAAGGGGAGAGAGCCGGCACCGCCCCCCTTGCCGTTGCCAGGGGGCGGGGCCTGTCGCTAAGGGGAGAGCCGGCACCGCCCCCCGGGCCGTTGCCAGGGGGCGGGGCCTGTCGCTAAGGGGAGAGAGCCGGCACCGCCCCCCGGGCCGTTGCCAGGGGGCGGGGCCTGTCGCTAAGGGGAGAGAGCCGGCACCGCCCCCCGGGCCGTTGCCAGGGGGCGGGGCCTGTCGCTAAGGGGAGAGAGCCGGCACCGCCCCCCGGGCCGTTGCCAGGGGGCGGGGCCTGTCGCTAAGGGGAGAGAGCCGGCACCGCCCCCCGGGCCGTTGCCAGGGGGCGGGGCCTGTCGCTAAGGGGAGAGAGCCGGCACCGCCCCCCGGGCCGTTGCCGGGGGGCGGGGCCTGTCGCTGAGGGGAGAGAGCCGGCACCGCCCCCCGGGCCGTTGCCAGGGGGCTGGGCCTGTCGCTAAGGGGAGAGAGCCGGCACCGCCCCCCGGGCCGTTGCCAGGGGGCTGGGCCTGTCGCTAAGGGGGTGTGTCCAAAGGGACGCTGGCAATGCCCCTGGAACCATCACCACGGGCAGGGCCTCTTGCTATGGAGGGTGGGGCCAGGCAGCACCAGCAACACCCCCAGGCTGTCACCAGGGGGTGGGGCCTGTTGCTACCTGGGGGTGCTGGGGAGCACAGGAGCACGGCCCCGCCCCACCAGGCCCTTGCCAGGGGGCCTGTCGCAAAGGTGGGTGGGGCCAGGTGGGTCAGCCATCAGACCGCCTGCCCGCCCATCGCCGGGGGCGGGGCCCGTTGCTAAGAGCGTGGCGAGGAGTATCAGCACCACCCTCACCGGGCTATCGCAAGGGGTCAACACCTGTCGCTAAGGGCTGTGGTACACGGCTCCAGCCCCCACGGTGCCGTCACCAGGTAGCGGGGGGGGGGTGTCACTAAGTGGCGTGGAGAAGTGAGCGCGGCGAAGTGTCGCTACAGCCCGTGCACGGCTGCTGGCTGCAGTACCGCGGTTTGGTCGCACGGTGGCGGCAGAGAGCAGGAAAGGGCGCCACTGCGCATGCGCCGCTGCCCGCCTGCAGTACCGAGGTTTGGCCGCACGGTGGCGGCAGAGAGCAGAAAAAGGCGCCGCTGCGCATGCGCCGCTGCCCGCCTGCAGTACCGAGGTTTGGCCGCACGGTGGCGGCAGAGAGCAGGAAAGGGCGCCACTGCGCATGCGCGGCTGCCCGCCTGCAGTACCAGCATCTGCTTGCACGGCAACAGCAGCGGCCAGAGGAAAACTTCCCCCTCGGGAACGGGCGGCTTCCCGTCTGCCGTACCCGGTTTTGATCGACCGGTGACTGCCGCGATCGGATAAGGGGCGGGTGGAAATCTCTACCAGGGTAGCGGAGCTCCCGCCTGCAGTCCCGGGGCTCGGTCGCTCGGTGAAAGCAGCGAGCAGAAAACAGGTGGCCACTGCGCATGCGCGGCTGCCCGCCTGCAGTACCGCGGTTTGGCCGCACGGTGGCGGCAGAGAGCAGCAAAGGCGCCACTGCGCATGCGCACTGTCCTCCCGCCTGCCCCACTCGCCCCCACCCCACGCCCGAGGGAGGAGAAGCAGCACAAACCACCTGGGGAAAAAGGTCCCCTTTCCCACCCCCACACCCCCCCCGGAGTAAGCCCCATCAGTTGCTGTAGGCCTGCGGCATCAGGGCTGGGACAGGGAGAGCAGCAAGTCAACAGGTCCTGGAGGGTTAAAGAAGAAAATCCATCAGGGGAACACAGCTGCCCTTCTGAAGGCAGGCTGCCCGGGGTGAGGGGGGCAGCTGTGCGTCGGGGCACAGGGCAGCCAGGCAGACCAGATGCCAGCGGCTGCCCTGCAAAGGAGTTGTGCGCTGCTGAGCCTTGGGCTTCGTTGGCTTGGCAGCGCCTCGCCACTGCTCATCCTGCGTAAGCACGAGGCTTCAGCGAGCACAGAACAGGAGGCCAGGGGAAGCGGGGGGGAGGGATGTCACCGGGGAAAAAAAGTCATGCAGGGGGGCCATCTCAGGGGACAGCGTCTGGGAGGGCACAGACGCACGCAGAGGGAGGGCGGGGGAGGAGGCGGACACTGCCGGACAGGGGCATGTCTGGGCAGACACGCCATGGGGAACATGCATGGGGATGACTGACACCAGGGGGGTCCCCCCAGGATAATCCACAATGGGCAACTCACCTGGGCTCACCTGCAGCAGATGATCCGCTCCAGATAACCGACCCACTCCGGAGAATCCATTCCGGATAAGCCCCAGCAATGCCCCTCAAACTGCTGCTGTTTCACCCCAAATTTTCCCCAATTTGGGGTTTTTGGGGCGGTCGTTTGGTGGTGGTGATTTCTGTTTGGATGGCTTGGCTTTTTTTGTTGTTGGGGGTTTTGGGGGTTTTACCTTATGGAAAAGCAAAAAAAGCCAAAGGAACAAAGTTGGGATTGCTTTTCCAAACGGTTCACTTCTGGGTCTCTTTGGCCCTTTCCACAACAAAGAAATCGGTGATTTTTGCTCCTGGTTTTGTGCATGAGAATGGTTAGTGGGGTTCCAACCCATCCAACCCCCCACCGCTTTTTTTCCCCCCCCCTTCCTTTCCAGCTGCACAAACCCAGCAGGAGTGGGCTTTCCCAGGAGCCCCCAATTGTTTTCTTTCCCCCAAACCTGTTTGGGTGTTTTGCCTGTTTGGGGTTTTTCACCCCCCATTGCAGACCCAGACTTGGGGGCTTTGGGGTGTTTGTCTGCCCTGGCAGCAGCTCCCAGGCGGCCTGCGCAGCCCCAGAGGGGGAAGTCCCCATCTGGGGGAATCGGCCCCAAATCGGGATGGGAGAAGGAGAACGGGAAAGGGGCAGCATTTGAAAGCGCTTTTGTGTCTTCAGTTGATTGGGGGGTGGGGGTGGGGTGTGTGTCCAATTTTTAAATCCTCTCTATAAACATCTCTGTCAACATGGTTTCTTTGCATTTTAAAACCTTATATAGCATAGACATTTGCACTTGTGTGTCTACTTACACATCCTTACAGAGTACATCTATATTTTATATATACTATCTATTTTACATTTACATACAACACCTGTTTAGACTTAGCTATTAAATTTACACTTACACCTACTTAGGCTATTTACACTTACACAGCATATCTATTTACACGTACCTGTTCAGACTTCCATATTAACACGTATATAAACCACCTATTTAGGCTAGCTATCTGCTTACTTACCCTTTGACACTTCAATCTTTTTCGACTTCTCTATTTAGACATCTACTTACAGTTATACCTAGGCTTATTTCACTCTATATAACCTCTATTTAGATTACACATCTGCTTAGACTATGTAACACACACTAAGCGTAGATGCTCGCTCTAGTCAGACTTTCTTCTGCTTTGAATTCCTTCATCTATCCTTTTTCTTCATTTTAAACTCCTTTATTTTTTAATTTAGATATTTAGACAGTCGAGTTACTTTTGTGGTTTAAAACCCTGTATCTCAATGTAGAATTTTTGTATCCTGAAATCCGTTATATAATATAGGAGAGAGAAGTTCTTATTTTAAAATCCCTTTATACATCTATCAATTAATATGACATGTCAATATATATAAAATAAGAGGTTTTTGTAATAGCCCCCCTCAATTTTCAGGCATTTTGGGGCTGCAACCCCCCTTTTTGGGGGGGAACCCCTACATGACGCCCCCACTCACCTGTTCCTCTGACGCATTATCAGCTCCCCCAGTGACACCGGGGCGCCCCGCATGACATCATCACACCGCCCCCCCCCCCCCCCCCCCCCCAATTTTATTCACCCCCAAGAAGGGCACTAAACAAGGGAATCTACTCCAACCTGCAGCTCATTACTTTAATAGTGCCATTTACAAAGGTACACACACACACACACACCCCACCCCCCAGAAAAGGGGGAGCTCTGCTAAAATCTAAAAGGTGGGGCAGCCCCCCAAACAGCTGCAGCCCCCCCAGCCCCTGTCCGCAGGCTAGCGGCCGCCCCACGGCGGAGCGGGAGCGTGCCAGAGGACGGTGTCACGTCTCTCTCGGGCTCTGCTCGGCCATGCTCCCGCGCTGGGACGGGCTCCCCGGGGCGACAAACAGCCCCGGCCCCTGGGGGCCCCGACTCTCCCCACCAGGCAGCCCTCGCGGCCGCACCTGCGGGGCACCCGCTGGAGACAGAGCCGGGAGCCCCCAGGCAGAGGGACGGCCCCTTACCTTCACCACGCTTAACGACCGGCAGGCAAACCCGGGCCGGGGGGCATCTCTTGAGCATCACGAGACACTGAGAAGACATCTGAAAAACAGAAATCCCAAACTATATTTCAGCACGTGAATAAAATAGCACAGAAGAAAATGGAGGAACTCAGTCAGCACAAGGGATAGGAAGGAAATTGAGCCGCAGCAAGATTCTGGGCAAACGGGTCATGTCAAAACACAACACCTCCTTTAAAAGCTAGAGGGACTGGAACACTTGAAAACGGTATTAAGACTAACCGATACCATTTTGAACAGATTCTTCGCGTAACACTGAACGCTCTGGCTGGTGCTGGAAAACGTCTCATCCCTTCCTTACGGCACCGCTGCGGGGAGATAACCCCGTGAGGCTGCGGGGCAAAGTTGTACCGTAACCTCCGCTTACAGATCCGCCGCAGCAGCTACAGCCCTCGCCCTGCCGCCGCACGTCTTGCTGCCTGGCTCCATGAAGCCTGAAGCGAAGCGTCAAACTTGAAAGAGTAACGTAAAAAATTAAGAATAAATCTCAGTAATGCACTTTGTGCTGAGAAGGCGGGCGCGTGTTTACGCACATCCAATATGAGCGTCTAGGCTCTGAAAGCTTTCCATTTTCCTTCTGCGTTCATTTAACTCACACAGCCGTTCACACCCGCCATAAGATTATCTATCTCCAAAATACACAGCAGCAACGTGACTGGGGGGTTTTGGCGTGTTATGGAGTCGGGAGGGACGTCCGCCCAGCTGCCCCGCCCGAGAGATGCTGCTGAACTGCCAGGGAAACGCGCATCCAAAGCGAGACTGAAATAAAATACTTAAGAGCGCTCCCTCAAAATACCGGCAGGAAAAAACCGCCCCCACCCCAACATTCAGTCGCCCCTCGTTAAATATTTACAACAAATACCTACCTGCTTAATTACACCTAACAAATCGTACGCTACATCTGCTCGGCAGTTACAGCTGAAACAGCGCAAGTCACGTCGTAAATCAGACGCTGTTAGCTTTTTTTAAACTTTCATTTATGACAGAAGAATCGGTGAGTTAAGAGATCCCCGATACGGTTTTAATTCTTTTGGGGAAAAAAAATACCACAACAAAAACCCACGCAAATCAAATCCCCAGTGTTGCAATACATGGGGCTACCAAGAAGGACCGGCAGATATGCTAATGCGTTTGGCTGTACCGAAGCATGCAGGGGAACCGTATTTTTATGGGATCTCGACTGTTACAACTGAGAACCCAAGCACTACCAATGCCATCAACATTTGGAGTATGTGCTGTGCTTGGATCTCCGCAAGGACCATTGATTTTTTCATCTTAGAAAAAAAAGCAGTACTTCGCAAGTCTTGTGCTGATGAGTTCTACTGACAAAGACATTGTCTCTAAGATGTACTCTGATGGCAAGTTCATAGAATGCAACCTCACTGAATAAGAAATATCTCAATTTTTCAAGATCTCTTCCTAACAAAAGTCACACTGTGGGGCTTTCAGATGGGCCAGATTATGAATCCTTTCACAACAAGAAACACACCAGCTAACCAGGATATTCTCGCAGTGGCCAGGTGCCTCTTCATCACGTGAAAAAAAAAAACAACAAAAAAAACACCCCAAAAAACACCAGAGCCAGCAATAAGTATCACACGGGTCAACACAGCTCTCTTCCAGAGCACCCCCCTCATCAAAAGGAACATGCCCATCGGCTCACCTGCTCTGCACAGGTTCCAGCATCACACCCCGCTTCCGTCATCGCTTGTGGCACCAAATGTATCAACACACAGTAAACTACCGTTACGCTCGTGAGAAATCACCGCCCCGTGACTTCCTCATTACTACCCAGCTCGCTTCTAATGCTCATACGCCGTTCCAAAGACGGCCCACGTGTTACCTACAAAACTGAAGAGCTCGACGACGGACCACAGCATTCTCTGGTCTCAGATGCTGGCCGCTGCCCCACCTTCTCAGACCTCTCATAGGCACGCGGCAGCACCGCTCCGAGCCTGCCAGCGGCACCTGCAAAAAGCCAAGCGAAAAGGCACCTCCCGAGATGCTGCCCGATGCCACAGCCTGCCCGCACCGATCCCCGTCTCGCACCCCTTTCCCTCGACAGCCTCCCTCCCAGCCTACGCCACTTCCAGGTGCCGTGTCCAGCTCGCCCGCCGTCCGTAACACCCAAACAACACGCATTGCTTATAACTTCCCCAGCAACACAACACCTCAGAAAAGAGCTGCTACTTCAGCCCACCAATCACCACTCGCCTTGCTCGACTTGCCTCCTTTGCTCATTGCTACGCTACTTCAAACCCAAACCAAAAGACAAACGCAAGGAGCAACGGAGTCATAGAGCCATCGGTCACATCTTCCCTCTATATACACCACGCACCACCTCACCCGCTTACATCGGTCCCCTCAGTTCCCCTCCGTCGCCCTGCACGACTCGTCCCTCGGCATCTCCAAAACCAATACCAAACAAGTCGCCTGGTTGCACAGCAGTACCTTAACGGTTCCTGAAGACCGACTATAACCTGCCATCAAAACAAACATATGACTTCAAACATGAAGCCCTACGCACGTACAAGCTTGAACACCCTGCAGAGGTAATCTGCTCAGCTGAACTCTAGCCGCCTCTCCCAGACAGCTACGGTCACGGCCTCCGAGCCCACAAAATGTCACGGTGATTACGGTCCTCGCCCGCTGAGGAGGGCCACTCAATCCGAGATGACGGTACAACCTTTCCCCCAACAGCCTTGGCACAGCAACAGATGAACCCTAACCTCTCCTCGCTGTGCCACCTACCCGACTCTACAGGGCCAGCAAGGCGGTCCGAGACAAACTCAAACGCACACACCAACGCTATGAGAAACGCTACAAACTGCGCGCCTCCGAGACGAGAGAACGCTCTCGGCAAACAGAGAGACAACTGGACGGAAGAGCTCGTCCAGCAACAAGACCTGCGGAACCCTGACAGTGACGCAAGGAGGCCCTAACGCGATCCAAAAAGATTAGAAGAGCGTCAGGGCCCGTGACAAGAAGTTCCTCTCAAAACTGAGAGGGAGGAGGCACAAGAAGCCCAGCTACAAGACCTAAGACTGTAAGGATGCAGGAAAGAAATCACGCTCCCTGAAAATGGACAGCAACAGAGCAGAGCTGTTCATGCATCTGGGAACGACGCCGCAGACAACTGCCCAGAAACTCCTCAAACACCAGAGTGACCCACACTTTAAACTGTAACGCAAAAAATGAGGCACCCGATGGGCGCCGGCCCCACAATTAGAACCTTGCCAGCCCCTAGGGATAGCGCTGTGCTCCTGAGAGCAAAGAGAACAAAGTCACCAGCCCCATGAGCCTCCTCACTGCGACCCAGCTCACCTGAAATGCTCCTCAAATAGCCTTCAGTCGCATCTTCCCTTTAATCCTGCACACGGACCCGCCGCCTTAGTGTGCTCTACTCAGCTCTGCTCTATCACCCTGCACAGCTCCATCTTCATCCTCTGCAAGAACAGCATGATAGAACAAGTCACCTGGACGCACAGCAACAGCTTAACCATTCCACAGGTCTTGCTTCCACGTAGGAATACCATCTAGAGCCCAACTACTGCATGCCATTAAAGGAAATACCTTCAATCAAATGTTAAGCCCCACGCACGTACAAGCTTGAACAGCTGAGAGATGCCCTCTGCTCAGCTAGCACTCTAGCTGCCTCTCCCAGACGGCTACGGTCATCCCCTCGGCACCCACAAAACGCCCCGGAAATTACCGTCCTCGCCCGCTGCCAACGGCCACTCGCTCCAACGAGGGTTGTACGGGCGTTGCCAAAACAGTCTACGCACATTAACGTTAACCATATACTCTTATTGCTGTTCTTTCCCCCGCTCTACCATTGCTACACCCCCAGGCGGAGGAGCAGCTCTGACACAGGCATCGACGTGCACGGACCGACACTGCTCACAAATACTACAAGCGACGTGATCGCGGCACCTCAGAAAATTCTCACCGAGACCACGGACTTCCGGCCCAGAGATGCCACCGGGCGAGAAGATCTGCAGGGCAGCGAGGAAGCAGCTATAGCATCCGCGGAGATGTCACGTACCATCATCACCTGCGAAAAAACCATATACCCACAACTAGGACGACGCACGAGCGACGAGCCGCTCTTAAAGACCTCAGAACGTTCAGGTGCAGGGAACAGGTCCCAGAAAAGGGCCCTGCGTATTCAGACTGCTCTTCAGCAGCAGTACTGAGGCCGCCTTAATCACCGCCGCAAAAAGATGACCTTCTATAAAGGTCTAATATTTAAGACACAAGACAAATCTATGCAGTAGACTTAAAATGCGAGAAAGGAAGCTCTCGGTTACCATTATGCCGATGAGCCAGGGCTTGCAAAACCCTCAATATTGCTACCTAGGTGCCTGCTCAGCACGGAGAACAGACACATCGAGACCCGAGTACAGTAAGGAACAAAGACAGACTACAAAATCCACACAACAGCACAAGCACAGGCAGGAACTCCCCTGCCTGGCAGATGCTTCTGTTTTGCAGAAAGGACAACACAACCTCTCTCGGCCCAAACGTGTCCGGTCTCTGAACGGTCCCCTCCACTGATTTGACAACCCCTGCCTGCCCCCCCTGCGCTTCCCGCAACCGACCGGCCACCTGCACAAAGACCGCATCGGCCCCTCAGCTTCGCTTCCAAATCCGGGGGCTCAAAAGCCATCCTTTAAAAAGGCCACACAGGCTACGTAGGATGGGGCTGCGGTCACACGGACACTCTTCATCTCCAAACGTGCGGTGCCATCACTCAGCGTCGCACCACTCAACGCCGGCCACTTCCGCAACGACAGCCTCCTCGGAAGCGCCGTGAACTTCCGCTCGCCCACGCTCTAATGAGGCTGGATGTCGTGGCCGCCGCCACCTACGGCGCCTAGAGAACCAGAGAGACAAGGTGACCGCTGCGCCTGGAAGCGGCCGCCCGCTCACAAACAATTCCACACCTCAAAAATAACCGCTGCTACAGTTTCCTGTTCATCGCTCACCTTGCCCGACGAGCTCGGGGCAGACATCCCGCTTTGCATGTAGTTTTGTGAGTCCCTTCGTTAACTAGTCACATAGGTGCTCGCACTGCACGACCCCTCCGTTGTCACGTGCTGACCTACCTTCTCACAATGCTCTGTTCGCCCCCTCCCTCCCGTGTCCGGCTCCCTGCCGTGCATCTCCACCAACAGCCACATTCCAGACTCATCCTTTCCCCTACCATGCCAACACGGCTCCCTCACCTCCCGATCCGTGCCTCCCGGGTCAGTGGCCGCGTCAGGCGCCTGCTCACGTACTCGGTCCGTCCCCGATGGCTGGGAACTGTCACCTTCAATGCCGGGCCCACTTCTGGGGAAATACGGAGAGGCACACAGATATTAGACACTGCTTTCCAAAAGCAAGAGCTCACCACGCAAAACAAACTAACAAATCGTTTTGACTGACTTGTTTGGCAACACAGAGACCCCAAAGGCAGAAATCCCAGACGAGTGACCGCACAGCCCGCCCCGTCACAGCACACGACGCCATCTGCTCGCCTTTGCTGCCACGCCTCGCTCGACTGTCCTGCTTAACCCTAGACCTATGACTTAAAGTGCAAGAAAAAGTCAAACCACGCAACACACAAAAATTACACCGATAGGGCAAACACCAAAAGCAGTACGGGAAGCAAACGGGCGTGGCTGGTGTAGTGACACACTCTCCCTTTGTAGGTAACTCACTCCTGAGCGACTCCGTGAACAGCCGCGTGGAGAACCTCTCGGCAGACAGCACGCTCGAGCGGCCGCGCTGACACATACGGGGAAGGAGACTGGGCTACCGGAGGCTGCTTGCACACAGAACGCGACCATTAGCTAACACTTGAACACCCCTTTCCCAACCATCCCCCGGTACCAAGACTTCAAAAACCCCTCCTCTCCTCCTGAACTGTCAGGGAAGGAACCTCACTCCTTCCCGACAGCTCCCGCCCTGTATTTGCACCCCTAAAGCCCCTCTGTCAGCCGCTCCTCGGGAGCTGCCCTTCCCACCTCTGCCCCGCGCTCTGCGAGCACCTCCCACCTTCCGGCTTCCCGCAGACTCCGTGCTCTCTACAGGCCCACAAAATAACAGAAGCCCCGATGCTTATAATCTACGAGGGACCTGCCGCAAGCTGCAAAGGTTCTCGGGACAACGTGGTACTCTGCGGGCGATCGGGAAAGGCGACGAGCAGTTCCGTACCCCGACACACACTATGCGTTACGTCCCTGCTGCTTTCTGAAGGAAGGCTAGAGCTCCACATACAGACGCGTACAACACGCTCACCCTAACCCCTACCGCAGCATCTCAGCATCAGTCCTATTGAGAGATAACGTCAACAACTTGCACAACACACAGGCAAAACTGGTGGGAAAAATATACGCCTCTACCCTCGGCCAAGTCATAAAATTCCTGCAAAACCAACCAAACAAAAAACCTACCACACACAAAAACAAAACACCAAAAAAACCCCAGACAAAACCATAACACCCCCACAAAACCAAACAATCCAAAACACACTATTAGACCATCTTGCTACCCCTGAACATCCAACACAAACTTACTGACCCGAGGAAAAACAAAAGCTCGTACAAGTATACTTCCTAATATATATCTGCTGCTCAACTTTGACTGCTCTCTTACCTCAGCCAGAAACCTCCCCCTCTCTAAATGTCAAAACACACCTACCCAAAGAGCTTAGACAGCTCAAAACCTGCAACCAACTCAAGGAACAGTACCAGAGAAGCCCAGGAGCAGAATGAGCCTCCCGAAGAAAGGCTGGGGCTCATCTACGCCAGCAGAATGGCAAAGCAGAATGAAATCTTTTAAGAGCCCCTTCTCAAAAATTATCTCTGGTTATAAAGTAAATCATTTACTGTAAAACCATCAACCATTCGGAGTCACCTCAACGCTCTCTCTCGCTCAGTCCCTTAACAGAACTGAATCAGTCTCAAAGGACAAAAAACATGAAAAGAAACGTGGAAATATACAAGCGTATCGGGAACGGTACGAAGCAGCTAAATTAACACCTCAGTAGCTGGGACAAAACTAAATTGTAAAGGACAACAAAAAACCACCCCAGGAGACGCATCGATAAAAACAGAGGAAGGCTCTCTCTACTCACAGAAGCTCACGGAGAGACCTGAGCCAACGGTACACAGCTTTGGGGTAGCCGATACCGAAAAGAAACATACTCGAGACAGAAAACAGACTGCTGTGGAGCACAAAGGTGGCTTTGGCAAAGGTTCTGCCAGGACAAGAGTCACAGTTACAGGGAACGGACAGCGGCCGGCAGGGGAAACGCCGTCGGCGTGGCGGGGCCAGCGCGGGAAATGCCGCCCTCAGCTAACGCTGCGCTATCAAGCCTTAAGTGAAAACTGCAGAGTAGTTACAGGAGACGGGCATAAGACGGATGCTGAATATCACTTGATGGTCACAAAATCTCATGGGGATGGGCACCACGTAGCCTCGTGGACACCCCTTAGACCCAAACGCTTAACGAGAGACGCTTCTTGCCAAAATACAAGCTCGACGAGGAAAAGCCAACGGGGATGTGGGGGCAACTACCAAAATCTCAGTATGTGAGCAGGCGTTACTTAAGATGGTGCAGTGGTTCTGCCGGGTCCGTCCAACCTGAGCAACGGGTTCTAACGCCTGTCCAGCAGCGTCCATGATCTCTCTCATGGCCTCCCACATCATAGACACCTCCCCTGCCTGGGACCGCGTTTTCCATGTCCCACCCCTCCCCATCCCCGCAATGAAAATCAAACACAACAAATAAGTACTCCACTTCATCTTCTTGGCCTCCAAAAGAAGCTTCCTTCCACTGCTGAGCATCGACACCGACATCCTCATGCTGTTCCTCAAAAGCAGGCTGGCCCTCGGGTGCCCGTACTGCCAAAGGAAGAGAAAATGATTATGCTCTTATGATGAGCTCCATCATCCTCTCCTTCAGGAAATCAAATCCCGATCGCTACATACCAGAAGTTTGTGCAGGAGATGGCCGAGGCCAGCCCCATAAATGAAGCACTCTGTGACCCTGCTCTCTCTTTTGGCCACAGCACCCGCCACCGGGGAGCCCCAAACCCCTTGTGACTCCCAAGGAAAACCAGATAAAACTAGTTCAAAACAACTGGCAGGTGAGAGGTGACCGACAAACACGTATAGCCCACCTCAAACCAGCCAGAGAGCTGACTACCTCCCCCACTAAACTCTCATCTTCGACAAATACACCAAACAGAACAATGTTTACGCTGAACAGAACAAAACCCTTACCCTCTGACACTCTGAAAAGGATTTGTGCACCCACAAAATATATATATATTCATGCTATCGACCGACGGACCACACTTCCTCAGGGTCAGCCCTGCAAAGACAGGAGGACGCCCGATGCTCTCTCCATAAATATAAAATAAAAAACTGAGCCAGAGCCAGGCAGAGAGAGGCGGAGAAAGAACAAGTAGCCACAGGCTACAGGACAGAGAGAGGGAGGACCAAAAAGACGGGGAGGCAGGGAGCCACTCAGAGCGAGATGGAGAAAGAAGGGGCGGGGGGACGCAAAAAAAAAAACCTAAAAATAATTTTGCAGCAGGTAAGGAAAGAGAGGGGGCCAGGGGGGAGAGACAGGGAGGGCCCAGGACGCACAAGAGAGGCAACGGGGCCCCAGTGGCCCAGGACTCACCGCGACTCTCGCTCTCCTACAGGGAAGGAGGAATTAAAGATCAGGCACTGGGAGGCAGACAGAGACACATGAAGAAACAAGTAGGAAAAAAAAAAAAAAAAAACACACAACGGCAATGGGCTACAAAGACAGACAGAGAGGGAAGAAATAAAACATAGCAGCAAGGAGCTGGACAGAGAGAGATGAGGACAAACAAATAGCACGGGTCTACGTGACAGAGAACGTGGAATTAGAACACAGAGAGGGGGAGCCGGACAGAGAGAGAGGCCGAGAGAAAAATCTAGACGGGCTACGGCGGGCAGAGGCAGGAATTAAAACCTAGGGACAGGGAGCTGGACAGAGGGAGACGGAGATCACAGGGAACAGCGGCGGGTGCAGGAAGAACAGGAATTCAAGAATAGGGAAAGGGAGCTGGACAGAGAAGAACTCAGGCAGGCAAGTAACAGTAGCAGGGTACAGAGCAGAGCAGACGAACTAAAAAGCGCGGCGGGAGCATTGAGGCAGACAGAGAGAGATTAAGAAAAAAGTCACGGGCTACGTGGCAAAGCAGGAGGAACTCAGAAACGGGGATGGCAACCAAGGGAGAGTGAGCTGGTGAAGGATAACGGGTATTCAAAGTGAGGGACGGGGAGCTGGGAAAAGCGAGGCAGAGAAAAACAGAATCACAGAGAGAATCACACAAAGCCAAAAAAGAAGAAACTGAACAACAGGAACAGGTGTAACCAAAGCGATGAAATCAACCAACCAGAGACGGTGTTCCATTACGGGAACACGGAGCGTACGAATCAGCGCATCTGTCGATCTGCATTTTAGTCCCTAGGCGATCGTTAATGTCAGCAGAACAACAGACAACGTGCTTCTGTCAGAAAAGGATGACAAAACGCGGTTTCGTGTAGCGCACTGAGAAAACTAGCCAAGACTGCCAAGATTAAGAGCCAAGAAGGTAAAAGGCAATTCTGGCAGGGGGAGATCGCGACCACCGACTCACGGACCACCACCGAGCCTGCGCAGTGATTTACATACGGAACGAGCCAGTTTGTACCGATCAGTAGACAGGACGATAATGAATATGTATGAATACGTAAAATTTTGATCTACAAATTCTACGGGAAAGGTGTGTGAGGTACGCACGCCAGGAGGAGCGATCCCCCGTGCATCTGGCGCCGTGAATAAAGAACGCCTGCTCTTTAATACTAGATTGGTGTTGAATAGATATTTCCGATTTTACCGTGTTTTTTGGTAACAGTTTTGGCACCCCAGATGGGAACCTGCTTTTGAATCTCGACGGATCCGCAGGACCGTGGGACCTGCAGCCAGCCCCAAGGAATTCTTGGGGAGAGCTTCCGATCCCCAGGCCAGAGAATTCTGAGAAAGATCCCCTGGACTGAAGTAAACAAGGCATTCGTTTACGAAGAAACTTAGGTAGAATAATATGTGGCGTTAGCTTCCCACATAGGATAGGATAGTGGGTTTGAGTCCCACAGGCCTGCCCGTAAGGCGCGGCAAAAGCCACGCAGGGTTGGGGCCAAGAGGTACCTCGGTTGGTAAGTCTCTGCTAGGCGAAAGCCTGTGGAGCGGGACCCGAGGGTAGGGGGGTCTTCAACAGGGGGTTGAAGTCTCCAGGGATATCTAGCAGGGGGCTACAGATCCCAGTGAGACCTCTAACGGGGGTTGGAGTCCCTCTGACTACTATTTGTGATAGTGCACTATCACAACTGCTAGTCGACTGGGAGATGGGAGCATTTCTGAGTAAGAAACCTATCCCACAGAGAACACCTTTGGGATGTACTTTGAAGCACTGGAAAGACATCGGGGGTGATGACCCACTAACTCGGAAACCATTAATTGAATATTGCAATCATTGGTGCCCAACGTATCAATTGGAAGGTGGGCACGAATGGCCAGAACAGGAGACATTGCAATATCATACCATCTTGCAATTAATGTTGTTTTGTAAAAAGGGAAGGCAAATGGGAAGAAGTGGCATATGTTGATTTGTTCTTTACACTGTGGAATCATCCAGCGTGGCAGAAACAGCGTGAGATATGTCCACAGGATTCTACGGCAATGTTTCTGAAAAGAGGAAAATGTGGTGAGAACTTGAAGTGTTGCTCTACTTGTGATACTGGATACTTCACTTGATGGAACTGACAAGAAAATAGTATTGAATACAGCCAGAAGGCAGGTGCAGGGAGCACATGCTAACAGGAATTTACAGAGAACAACGAATAAGAATTTTCCATCTACAAATCCCGAGTGGGACCCTAATCAGCCAGGACCCAGGGGAATGTTGACTAGATGTCAGAGACAGATTTTATTTGGAGTAAGACATGCAATGCCAAAAGCCATAAATTTTGACCCATTTATTAAGTGAGACAAGAATTAAAGGAGTCCCCCCCTTCAGCCTTTATGGAAAGACTGAAGGTGACCACCAGAAAATATACTCATTTGAACCCAGAAAAAAACAGAAAAAGCAATTCAGTTGGTCTCTATATTCATAAGACAATCAGCCCCAGATTGGGGGGGGTGGGGGGGGGGGAGTAAAAAAACCTTCAGAAACTAGAAGAACCTGAATCCAGAGATCTGGGTAAAATGCTTGAAGTAGCTTGGCATGAAGGAGACCAGAGGAATCAACCCTAGCTGAACACCTGGTTACACTGAAGCTAGGGAATGAAGAAATAGAATTTTTGGTAGATACGGGAGCCACTTCTTTGGTATTGAATACACGTAAAGAGAAAGTTGATCATAAACCAGTAGGTGTTGTTAGTGCGACAGGGCAAAGAAAAATTAGCCTTTCTTAGAGCCATTAAAGTTTAAATTGGAGAAGCAATGGGCAACTCACCAGTTTCTGTATATGCCTGAATGTCCACTGCCTCTGTTATGATGAGATCTATTAAGTAAATTAGATGCTCAAGTAACTTTTAAAGATGGAGAGATTAAATTACTAATACCAGAACAGAATCAAAAGCCACAGAGGCGAGAGCGTTTATGTTACAGGATTCCTCCAGGGAGGAACAGGTTCCCGAAGAAGTGGAAAACGTAGTAATTCCTTTGGTTTGAGCGAGCGGAGCTCCGGAGCAACCTAAGCGGGCAGAGCCGGTAAAAGTAACCTTAAAGCCTGGAGCCAAGCCGGTAAGGCAAAAACAATACCGTATTAAGCGAGAGGCTCGAAAAGGATTAGAGAAGTTAATTATAAATTTTTTTCAGAATATGAGCTCTTAATAGAATGTGAATCAGAATATAGTACTCCTGTGCCGCCAGTAAAGAAATCTAGAGGCAAAGAGTATTAGCTGGTTCACGATTTAAGGGCTATATCTCAGGTGGTCCAAGATCTACATCCGGTAGTAGCTAATCCATACACTTTACTGACCTCTTTTAAAGGAGGAGCATAAATGGTTTACTGTACTAGATTTGAAGGATGCCTTCTTTTGCATACCTCCAGGCATAAAAAGTCAAAGCCTATTTGCTTTGGAATGGGAAAGCCCCACCACAGAATGAAAGACACAGCTAACATGGACCGTACTTCCACAAGGATTTAAAATTAGTCCTACGATATTTGGGACTCAGCTGGCAAGAAAAAAAATTAGAAATATAGAAATGTCTAGAAAAAACAGAACCCAGGGAGAGGCATATTGTTACAGAATGCAGACGACATTCTGATAGTGGCAGAAAGTAAAGAATAATGTTTTGAAATTTTTAAATTTTCTGGGCCAAGGAAGATGCGGAGTTTCCAGAAACAAAACCCAAATAGGAGAAGCAACAGCCATTTATTTAGGATTCGAAATATCTCAAAGACAAAGACAATTAGAAAGTGAAAAGAAAGAAACTATTTGTCAAATTCCCGAACCTTGCGGCCCGAAGGAACTGAGAGCTTTTCTGAAAATAGTGAAATAGCGTCAGCTCTGGATTCTGAACTACAGACTGTATGTAAAACCATTATATGAGGCACTGAAAGAATCAAAGGATAAATATTTAACCTGGACGCCCGGATGCCAAACGGCATTCAAAGAACTGAAAAGAGCCTCAGTGATGGCCCCTGCATTAGGCCTACCCGATTTCGCTAAACCTTTTGAGCTGTTTGTCCACGAAAGACAACATTTAGCCCTTGGAGTGCTGACACAGCGACTGGGAACCTGGAAGAGACCCGTGGGCTACTTCTCCAAACAACTCGACCACGTGAGTAAAAGATGGCCTGGATGTTTACGGGCAGTGGCAACAGCAGCGCTGCCGATCCAGGAAGCCCCAAAGTTAACAATGGGACAAAAGATGACAGTATGTGTCCCGCACATAGCGGTGACTGTTTTAGAACAAAAGGGGGGTCGTTGGCTATCCCTTAGCAGAATGTTGAAATATCAAGTTGTTCTGTTAGAACAAGACCATGTGGAATCGAAGACTACTGCTATACTGAATCCTGCTATGTTTTTAACAACAGAAAACCTTACGGACAATTTCGAACACGATCGCTTGCTAACTATTGAACAAGTCTATTCCAGCAGACCAGGCCTGAGACACAAACCTCTGGGAAAATCCTGATCTGGAGTTGTTTACAGATGGAAGCAGCTCTGGGCGAGAAGAGAATGGCCGGATATGCTGTCGTTATCACCGCCGAGGGAATGGAGTCAGGGGCGCTGCCTGCGAACACCTCAGCACAGAAAGCAGTATTGGTAGCGTTGAAGCGAGCTCTGCGAAAGGCAGAAGGACGAAGGATAAATATCTAGACTGATTCCAAACATGCATTTGGTGTGATCCACGATCATGGAGCTACTGGGAAGGAAAAAGGACTGCCATCAGCCCAAGAATCATTGATACAGCATAAAGAAGACATTCTCCAACTTCCGGAAGACGTGCAGAAACCAAAAGAAGTGGCGGTAAAGCGTTGCAAAGCTCATCGATTCGGCCAGACGGCTGTAAACATAAGCAAACGATTGACAGATAAAGCTGCAAAGAGGACTGCAGAGCAAGGTATCCTTGCACTAGTACCAGTAAAACAGATCGGAATTCCAAAGTTGAAACCGAGATTATTATAATAAATTGGATGAGCAATTAGCAGAACAATTGGAAGCATCACAAAACACAGAGAGATGGTAGGTAACACCAGAAAAACAAGTAATAATAATAACAACCCCACAAGTTATGACAGAACTTGCAAAAGAAAAGCATGAGCAAACACATTAGGGTGTAGATGCTACGGTTTTGAGTTTAAAAGCATCTGTAGCGTGTGTAGGCATGACAAGAACAGTTAAACCCATGGTAGCTAAGTGTCCAATCTGTCCTAGAAATAATCCCCTGAACCAAAGGAAACCACCTTTAGGAGTAACAAAACAAAAAATTCTCCCGGAAATTATTAGCAAATTAAGTTCTCTGAGTTACCCAGACAAAATAGATATAGCAGTATTTGTTAGTGATGATGGACAAATTTTCTAGTTGGCCAGAAGCTTTCTCGTGCTGCACCAACAAAGCTAGAGTAGTAGTTAAAATGTTGCTGAAAGAAATAATACCAAGATTTAGAGTGCCAACAGGAATGTCCTCTGGGAGAGGACCACATTTTTTTGCAGAGGTAGTTCAACAAATTAATAAAATTTTGGGTATAAAATGGAACCTGCATATGCCCTAGAGACCACAATCAAGTGAAAACTTTGAGAAGATGAACCAAACACTGAACTGACATAGTGGAATATTATTGATCTAGGATGGAAGTATTGAGAAAATGATTATTTCAAAACTTCCAAAGGGGGGAAATGTAACCAAAGCGATGAAATCAACCAACCAGAGACGGTGTTCCATTACGGGAACACGGAGCGTACGAATCAGCGCATCTGTCGATCTGCATTTTAGTCCCTAGGCGATCGTTAATGTCAGCAGAACAACAGACAACGTGCTTCTGTCAGAAAAGGATGACAAAACGCGGTTTCGTGTAGCACACTGAGAAAACTAGCCAAGACTGCCAAGATTAAGAGCCAAGAAGGTAAAAGGCAATTCTGGCAGGGGGAGATTGCGACCACCGACTCACGGACCACCACCGAGCCTGCGCAGTGATTTACATACGGAACGAGCCAGTTTGTACCGATCAGTAGACAGGACGATAATGAATATGTACGAATACGTAAAATTTTGATCTACAAATTCTACGGGAAAGGTGTGTGAGGTACGCACGCCAGGAGAAGCGATCCCCCGTGCATCTGGCGCCGTGAATAAAGAACGCCTGCTCTTTAATACTAAATCGGCGTTGAGGAGTTGTTTCCGATTTTACCGCGTTTTTCGGTAACACACGGAGTCAGACCAAGAGGGCCAGAGAAAGACAAAATACCGACAGGCTACAGAACAGAGCAGGAGGAATAAAAAAATAAAAACGGAGCCAGAGCCAGGCAGAGAGAGGCGGAGAAAGAACAAGTAGCCACAGGCTACAGGACAGAGAGAGGGAGGCCTGAAAAGACGGGGAGGCAGGGAGCCACTCAGAGCGAGATGGAGAAAGAAGGGGCGGGGGGGCGCCAAAAAAAAAAAAAAAAAATTTTGCAGCAGGTAAGGAAAGAGAGGGGGCCGGGGGGAGAGACAGGGAGGGCCCAGGACGCACAAGAGAGGCAACGGGGCCCCAGTGGCCCAGGACTCACCGCGACTCTCGCTCTCAGCGCTGCTGGCACAATTTAGCCGTTCAGATGCTTCTTTCCCCTCCTCTCCGCCCTGCCTCTTCTGCAGCTCCAGACTCTAGGCCGTCCTCCACCTAAAGAGGATACACGGGTGTCTTACCGCTCTTACGAGATGAGGCTTCCTAGGCACGTAGCGTAGCCTAGCTCGCTCGTGACGGAGCTGGGGGCAGGAGCACGGGGCAAGGGGGGCCAGGGGAGGCTGAGGGGGAGCTCTGGTGAGCTGGGGAGTCGGCTATCTTCTGCACCCTGGGCAGGGGGAAAAGGTCATCCTCCTCCTCCTCCTTTCCCTCTTCCCTTCTATCAGCTCCTGGGTAACTCCTGGGGCTGCCCTCACCCGCTCGCCTTTAGCATACCAGAAGCCTGCCTCGGCAGGTCGTTTGAAGCTTCCCATCCCACCAGCCCCAGTAGTGCAGGCACACAAGGAGACACCCCTGCACCCACCAAAGGGGCTCGCTCACCTCGCCGGCAGCCCTAGGCCTCACCCGACACAGGGAATCGTGTCCGACACACCACCACGCTGCAGCAGGAGCGGAGGAGGCCTTTCCTTACCAGGAAGCAGCAACGAGCACGGCGGCATCACCTCGCAGGCACCGCAGCATCGCAGGGCTGTCACCTGCGGAGAGAGCAATGGGGATCACAGGGACGCCACCGCGCGTGCGCGGCTCCCGGGCTCAGTACCCAACTCTGGTCGCTGGGCAGCAGCATTATCTGAATTACTCTTCTCGATTAATACCATCCAGAAACCGTAACTTGGCTGCATCCACAGAGCTTCTATTCCTCTGCACCTTTCCCCCTCGCAGCCCCGGCAGCACCGTTCATTGCCTCTGCACCAAACAGCAAAGCGTCTCGAGCATTTCAGTCCTTTCCTCTCGACTGCTTAAAAAAATCTGGTGCTTGCTACTGTCCATGCCACTGCCCCCCCCGCCCATGCCTGAGGGAGGAGAAGCAGCACAGCAAACCTGGGGAACAAGGTTGGGTCCCCCACCCCCGCAGAATAAGCCCCAGGAACTGCTTGTAGGCATGTGGCATCAGGGTTGTGATAGGGTTTTGTTTTGGTTTTCTTTTTTTTCCCCTGCCTTCTTTACATAATGTATTAATTGGGGTTGCTTTTCCAAACTACTGAGTTCTGTGGGGACTTTTTGTGCTTTTACCCTACAAAAAATGGTCATTTTCACTTTCGGTTTTGTGCATGAGAATGGTTGGTGGGTGCTTTTAGGTGGTTGTTCCTTCCCCACCACCACCCTTTTTTTCCTTTCCAGCTGCACAAATCCAGCTGGAGTTGGCTTTCCCAGAAGCCCCAAGTTGTTTTCTTTCCACCAGAATTCTTCCTGTATTTTCACCCCCCATTGCAGACCCAGAGTCAGGGGGTTTGAGGTATTTTTGTGCCCAGGCAGCAGCTCCCAGGCTGCATAAGCAGCCCCACAGGGGGAAGTCCCCGTTTGAGGGAATCGGCCCCAAATTGGGATGGGAAAGTGAAGACAAGGGAAAAAAAAATCCTGAATAACCTGAAAAAGAACACCTACTCCAGCCCACCAAGCACCCGTCACCTTGCCTGACTCACCTCCAGGGCCCAGATCACGCTCGGCTCATCACTTAGTGCCCTCGGATCACAAAAAAAAAAAAAAAAGAGTAAAACCCATAATGGAGCCCTATAGCCATCAGTCACATCTTCCCTCCAGTACTACACACAGACTCACCTTCTTACAGCGCTCCCCTGGGCTCTCCTCCGTTGCCCTGCACGACTCATCCATCTGCACCTGGAAAAACAGTGTTACTGAACAAGTCACCTGGAGGCACAGCAACAGCTTAACCATTCCACAGCTCTTGCGCCCCCGTAGGAATACCATCTAGAGCCCAACTACAGCCTGCCGTTAAAGGAAATGCGTTAAATCAAACGTTAAGCCCTCGCACGTACAAGCCGGAACAGCAAACCCACGGCACGCTCGCGCACCCAGGGCGCAGCCCGACGGAGGTCCACGGGCACCTCGCCGGTCTGATGCGGAGCCGCCCAGCATCCCTGAGAGCACAGCTGCAGGCGCAACAGCAGTTTCACCTACACCCATCTCAGCGCGCAGCGCTTCTGAAGCTTTAAGCTGAAAGCCCTACCTTGACCCTTGGCCACACTAGAAGCGAGCCGTGGCTAGGACTCCACAGAAACACAGCAACACAAATTGCACACCCACAGCGGCGACAGCCTTGCAGCTATTTAGACCAGGAACAACAGAGAAAAGTAAAACAGCTTCATCACCCGCACAGGAAAAGCAGCAGACGGAGACAAAGGGTCAGCATTCACAGCCCTTACAGAACACAGGCGTTCTCTCTCCTTCCACTCCTAAACCCATCCCCACTTAGGTCTAAATATCGCAGCCCTGCTGGGGCAATATCGAGAGCGGGGAACAAGAGCCCTGCCGCCCGCCGTTTGTGCGGCAGGACACAAAAACAGAGGGACATGTTTTGCCACACACAACCCTGAATCTCCTGAAAATTTATGTTTACCAAAAATAGCCATTTGGAACATATTCCCAAAAACATTCGGCAATGAAACGCTTACGTGCTTGACACCCGCACATTTTTGGGGAACTTGCTATTTGCTTCCTGGTTTTGCTGGTCTTCCCTCAGAAGTTCTACCTGCAGCCAAGTTATTCCCACCCGCCCGACCGGTTCAACCATTCACCTTCCTGGTATTACCAGCACATTGACACAGGCGAGGAACTTAACTGCTCTTCTAAAACTATCCAAATGACAATCACAGCCCTGAAAGAGGAGTGGAAGAGAAGAAAAGGAGAGATCAGGCAGCAAAGATGCCCTGCAGGCTGCTGCCAGCCAACACTGCACTCTTTTGTTAAAGCCACCCCACCCCCCCAAACGCAAAAAAAAAGCCCCATGACTTTGTGGAGTGCGGTTTTTTTTTCTTTTCCGCAGTCCTTCTGGAGCTCATCCCTGTCTCAGCATCTTGTCTTGTCAGAGCATGACGATGCAGATGATCTGTATCCCGACGACATCTGCATGGGATGAATACATTTTCAGAAATAGACCAGATCTGTGAGACTCCTGTCACCTTTGTGGTTTTAATAATCATAACTCAATTTTGTCGACTGACACACTTGTGAGAACTAACTTTGAAACTTAGCCTCTCCTTGGGGAAAAAAACGTGTTAGACACCAAATGAAACTGATTCAGAGCTCCGAACCACGATGGAGCCGATAGAGCTGCTGTGACTTAGTTTGTATGATTAATTAATTGGTTAATAACTATCCTAAGCAGCACAGAAAGAAGAGCTGGACCCAAAGAGGGTGTGCTGTGCTGGATCCAAAAAGCACCCTTCCTCCAGAGACCCACCTCAGGTGGCGAGTTCGCTCTGGTGCATGCCGGCCTCCCGAACTTCGGGGTCCGATGTGACCGGACCCCCACCTCCGGGGAGGGTCCGCGTACCCTGCCCAACCCCTGCTTTCCCCTGCAGCCCCCAGTGCCCCCACCCCACCCCAACCCCCCAGCCTGCACAAGCAGCCAAACCGGCTTCTGCTTTTGGCCCCCAAACCAGCTCACTTTGGGACCGTTTCTGAGCCAAAAAGCCCAGCTGCTGAGCCTGTTCTCAAGTCCCAAAAATGCAGCACTCGACCTCTGCTCCTCAGCCCCAAACCACACGACTTAGTCCCCTCGGTCAGGCCCTCAAAACGCACGACTCGATCTGTTTCAGGGCCCCGGCGTCAGCCACAGGAGCCTGCTCTCACGGCCCAGGAACAGAAGAGCTGCGCTCTCCCCGCTCAGGGACCAAACCAGCTGAGCCTGGCTGCGTCCCGGCCCCCTCCGCAGTCCCCACGGGCAACGCTCAGGGCCGCGGAGAGCGCAGCCACCCCGCAGCCCCGCACCCCCACGGCCCACGCGGGCACTGTCGGGGAGGCCTCGGGAACTGAACTGCGCGGGCCCGGCCCCGCACCCCGGCGGGGCAGCCCAGCGCCGGCCCGGCAGCGCTTTCCTCCTGCTCTCGCAGGCCTCGTTTCCCCGGCACCGCCGGGCCCGCACCCCAACCCCACAGGGGGCCGGGCCCAGCCCGCCTCCAGCAAACCGCGGCGGCAGCAGCCGGGGTCCCTGCCTGCCTCGCGGCCAAGGGGGGACCCGCCCGGCACCGCAGGGGCCCCCGCCGGGGTCGCCGCCGCCGCCCGACCCCGACGAGGAGCAGCCGAGAGCCGGGTGGGGCTGCCCCTACTTCCCCACGGCCGGGCACGGGCTCGGCCCCAAAACCCAACCACCGACCCACGACAGCGCTCGGCCCGGGGCCGCTGCTGCCCGCAACCCCCCCCCCCCGGGGACTCCGCGGACCGGGAGACCCCACAGCCGAAACCCGCCGACCCACAGCGCGCCCAGCCACGCACGCGGCTCCTCACCTGCCCCCCGGCGCGGCTCCGGCTGCCCCACGGCCCGGCACGGAGCCGAACCCGGCCACCGGACCATCCGCCGCCCCCCCGGACGCTCCGGGCCGGTTCTCGTCCCTTTTCGCTCCGACGCCTCGAGCCGAGCCGGCCCCGCTCCTCCGAGCTACCGGCGGTGCCCGCTCTGCTGCTCGGGGCCGGGCCCTGTTCTCGCCCGGACGCGAGAAGCCGCCCCGGGGTCTCCTCGGTGCGTCCAGCCCCGTGCCGTGCCGGAGCGGGGAGAGCCGGGTACGAGCGCGGAGCCCTGGGGCAGGGGTTGCCCCAGTGCCGCCGACGGTGTGGGGGTGTGTGTCGTCGTCCCCCGCCCCACGCGGGGGGCGCACACACGGTACACCCGCGGGCAGGGGCATCCCCGGGGAGCCGTGCGGCCGGGCTGCGCCGTAGGAGGGGAAGGTGATGTTGGTTTCCCATTTTCCCCGCAGCCTGATCCTCCCCCCTCCCCCGTACTGAGTTGCCCCCCCCGCCCACCCCTTCCCGCGCGTTACAGCCCGCGAAAAAGCTTTTAACAACCCCATCGACAACACTCCCTTTATCCCTCTTCCAGCAGCAGCAGCAGCGAGAGATTAAGCCAACTGCAGCAGAGAGGAGGAAGGCAAGGAGAGCCTTTTCAAGCAAGGGCAGGACAAAAATGCACGGCGTGGACAGGCACAGGAGAGGCTGCGTTATCTGGAAAGCACAACACCTACCCAAGGGCAGAAAATAAGGAACGAATCGTTTGCAAGGAGCTGCAGCAGACAGGTCACCTTTTTCTTTATTGCTCTCCTGCCCTTTGTTATCCAAAGCGATAGGCTTCACCACCGGGCAGAAAATAGCTGCCTAGATTTACACGGACAACCAGAAACAATCAAGCCACCCAGGAAAAAGTTCACAGCAGAGGTATAACACATCAGCAGCTAAAACATTTGTTACGCAGGCACAACCAGGCACTAAACAAAGGCTTTCCAACATTGGAGATCTAGAACAGGTAGACATTAGCACAGAAGCGCAAGGGCTCCGTCACCCTGCGCAAATCTCCCCGTGCCTACACACGCACACGTTCAGAAGTTTTTTATCAGAAAACGCCTGACTGAGCCATTTGCCACAGTCACGAGACTCACGACATGACACACGAGGTGGGCCCAGAGTTTTAAGGCAAAAATACCTCCCCCGCCCCCCACCCGAGATCTTTCAGGCTCCAGACCTGCCATCTCCCCGCACCAAACCTCCCCGCCAAAGGGTTTCAGGTGGCCCAAAACACAGTACACAGAAAATAAACGGGGAAAGCCCTACATTGTGCAAAAGCGAACGATGCCCGACCAGGGCTTCTCTGCGGGGCCCGGGCTCGGCACGGAGCCCCCCCCCGGCACGAGCACGGGCCCGGGCCGGTCACGGAGCCCCCCCCCGGCACGAGCACGGGCCCGGGCCGGTCACGGAGCCCCCCCCCGCCCGGCCCCGGGCCCGGCACGGAGGAGCCAGCCCCCCCCTCCCCCGCCCGGCCCCGGGCCCGGCACGGAGGAGCCAGCCCCCCCCTCCCCCGCCCGGCCCCGGGCCCGGCACGGAGGAGCCAGCCCCCCCCCTCCCCCGCCCGGCCCCGGGCCCGGCACGGAGGAGCCAGCCCCCCCCTCCCCCGCCCGGCCCCGGGCCCGGCACGGAGGAGCCAGCCCCCCCCTCCCCCGCCCGGCCCCGGGCCCGGCACGGAGGAGCCAGCCCCCCCCTCCCCCGCCCGGCCCCGGGCCCGGCACGGAGGAGCCAGCCCCCCCCTCCCCCGCCCGGCCCCGGGCCCGGCACGGAGGAGCCAGCCCCCCCTCCCCCGCCCGGCCCCGGGCCCGGCACGGAGGAGCCAGCCCCCCCCTCCCCCGCCCGGCCCCGGGCCCGGCACGGAGGAGCCAGCCCCCCCCTCCCCCGCCCGGCCCCGGGCCCGGCACGGAGGAGCCAGCCCCCCCCTCCCCCGCCCGGCCCCGGGCCCGGCACGGAGGAGCCAGCCCCCCCCTCCCCCGCCCGGCCCCGGGCCCGGCACGGAGGAGCCAGCCCCCCCCTCCCCCGCCCGGCCCCGGGCCCGGCACGGAGGAGCCAGCCCCCCCCTCCCCCGCCCGGCCCCGGGCCCGGCACGGAGGAGCCAGCCCCCCCCTCCCCCGCCCGGCCCCGGGCCCGGCACGGAGGAGCAAGCCCCCCCCTCCCCCGCCCGGCCCCGGGCCCGGCACGGAGGAGCCAGCCCCCCCCTCCCCCGCCCGGCCCCGGGCCCGGCACGGAGGAGCCAGCCCCCCCCTCCCCCGCCCGGCCCCGGGCCCGGCACGGAGGAGCCAGCCCCCCCCTCCCCCGCCCGGCCCCGGGCCCGGCACGGAGGAGCCAGCCCCCCCCTCCCCCGCCCGGCCCCGGGCCCGGCACGGAGGAGCCAGCCCCCCCCTCACCCGCCCGGCCCCGGGCCCGGCACGGAGGAGCCAGCCCCCCCCTCACCCGCCCGGCCCCGGGCCCGGCGCGACGGAGGCGTCCCCCGCCCCGCCCGGCCCCGGGCCCGGCGCGACGGAGCTCCTCCCGCCCGGCACCGAGCCCGGCCCAGGCCCGGCGCGACGGAGCCCCCCCCGCCCGGCCCAGGGTCGGGCCCGCACGGAGCCCCCCCCACCCCCGGCCCACAAGGAGCCCCCACCGCTGCCCGAACTCACCCACCAGCGCTCTCCGGCCCCCGGCTACGGCCGCGCTGCTCTCTCAGGCGGCTGCCGCAGACGAGGATCGGGAGCCGCCAGGCCTCCAGGAGTCCCGAGGGGATGCCGGCCACCGCAGGGGATGGCTGCCTGCGGCCGGACTGCCGCGGCGCTCCCCGCCCAGCTCCGAGCAGTCTCCGCCGGCCACGGGCTTCCCACGCCGGGCCGCAGAGGGGCCCCGGCACCGCAAAGAGACCCCTCGCGACCCGGCCGCCCCACGCACCTCTCCCACCTCCGCTCCGCCGCGCACGCGCCACCGGAAGCCCGGGCCCCGCGGGGCGGCCCTTAGAGGGCGGCCGGAAGGACCGGCCCCCACCGGCCCCGCCCCCGCGCCGGACCGCCCCCGCGCCCAGCCGGTGAGCGCCAGCGCCCCCTGCTGGCCGGGCCGCGCTCAGCTCGCGAGGGCGCCGAGGGCCGGGCGGGGCGGGACGCGCCGGCTCGGGGCCGGCTCCTTTCGGGGCGAGCGGGCGAGCGAGAGACCCCTGCGGGCCCCGGTCACGGCCGGGCAGAGCCGCGCGCCCTCCGGGAGCGGCTGAACGGGGCTGCCGCTCGTGACACGTACCGAGCCGTCCGCGACGGGAGCGAGCAGAGGAGGAAGGGGCCGGCGGCCGCGGGGCCCTGCCCGCAGGCACGGGGGGGGGGTGCGGGCTGGGGCCCGTGGGGCCGCCCTGCTGGGCCGCTGCCCTGCGCCGCACCGCGCTGGGGGCTGGGGCCCGACCGGCGCCGGGGGACCGGGGGCAGCCACGAGCAGGGGGCCTGAGCTTAGCCACGGCCTGCAAAACACCCCGCAGCGTGAGACGCTGCGAGGCCAAGGTGGTCCTTGGCAATGGGGGCGCCTGGGCTCGGCCTCCGCCGTACCCGTCCTGGGTCTGCGTGGCGTTCCAGGGGAACGGTGTTCTCCTTGTGCGGAAGGTGGGCTGGCCGTTCGGCCGTGCCCCGGCCGTTACCGATACTGCCAGAGGCGCTCGCACGCTCTGGCCCGTTACTGCTGCGGTACCGCGCCGTAGCCGAAAGAAGAGGTGTTGTGTTTTCTCACAGAAAAGCCTCCTACGGTCAGTGGAAGAAATAACCTCCTTCCGTGGCACTGACTCTTTTCGTCCAGTCCATAGCCGGCTTTCGGCTTTTGTCTTTACAGCATTCAGTTTGCTTTCTGCCAAGCTTTCTACCTGCTGTGAAACATTTGGATGTTTTTCCTGTTGCTTTTTTTCCCCCCTACTTGCTCCACAGCTCCCACACCAACCACCCAGCGCGGCTCGCCTTTCAGCCCCCAGACCCAGGAGCCTTGCCCTGGGACGGCCCGTACATGTCAGCAGAGTTGTTCCAGCTCTCACCCTGTCCCTACCCAGCTGAGGACGTCTGTGTCCATGGGAGACACCCAGACACTGCCCCTGCAGCATGGCAGTCCCCTGCCCCATCAGTGAAAACTGCGGCAATATCGGCTAAGTTTAAAAGCGTCGGCAGGAGGTGCAGGATACGTAAATAAAGCGGCGGTTGGCTGCCGGGTACGGGTGCGATATAAATACATTTTGTTTACAGGCCTTCGTGCCTATTCAGCGTTGAACGGCACCGCAGCCCACCCACCCCGGGGCTCACGGGGCTCGGAGAAGGGTCTCTCCAAGGGCACGACCTAAGGCAGCGCAGGAAGCCCAGCTGCCACGCTCCCAGTCGCTACGGGACGCTTGCTTACAGCTACACCGACGAGGGTGCGGATGAGGCTGGAACTAGCAGAAATGCTGACTCTTCTGGCCTTTTATTTGCGGAAGGCACAGCGCGCGAGCCTCGGCGGCTCACAGGAGAAGCGTGCGGCGCTGCCGGACTCTCATTCTCAGCTCACGTACTACTGCCAAAGCTCCTGCCCTGTGCTGTGCCAGATGCCGGCTGGCGTGAGCACCTGGGCTCCTGAGGGACCCCCTTGTCCTGAGAGCCAGAGGTACTCGCTTCCCTTTGCATGAGGCCTGTAGGAGATAGACCCTGCAATTTAAAAAATCTGTATCAAACGTGGCAGACTCAAAGGGGGGCATTTTAAAAAAGGCAGGTTTGTTTTCTTTTTTAACTTTACGATCTACAGCCTAGCAAAGAGCTCCCTTTCAGTGTCAGTCGCTTGGCCTTCTCCCCTACTGACGAGGTCCCAGCCTCCCGGTGAGATCTCGCTGGAGATATTCTCAGTTTCCCTCAGGTACGGGGCTGCCCTGGCCCGAGGCCAGCGAAGAAGCTGACTTTGCCCGTGCCTGAATCAGCAACACGTCCAGCAGGCGACTTGCAGAGCCCAGGGAACCCTCGTAAAGAGGTCTGGGGGTGGGCCGCGCCACATCTGCGGCATCGGCCGTGGGAAAGGACCGGCGCAGTAAAGCAGGTGGGTGAAACCGCGGTCCGCGCCAATACGTGCTGCTGCCTGGGGCATCGCTTTGCTGCAGGTCAAGTCAGATGCTCTCTGTAAGAGTCAGTCAGGACAAAGGCCGCAGCAGATGTCTTTTCTGCTCATTTTAACAAAGGCTGGACGGAGCCCATAGAGGAAGGCACTACGCGTCTTGCTGGGTCTGTTTGCCTGCCTTCTCGTAAGCCGTCGCGGAAACTTGCACGAGCAAAGCCTGTGCAAGCTGATGACAGCCACGCACGGTTGAAGAGGGAGCAGACGGTGAGAGCAGAGGTGCGCGCTCAGGCTGTGCGCTGGAAGCTAATGCTAATGCTGCAAAATAAAGAGTGGATTTTCTTTTTTGGGTTTAGGTGAGCGCTAAACATGACATGTGCGTGTGTGCGTGTGTCTCTCGCAGGTTTTTGTCATACACCCCACCCCCCCGCCCCAAAAAAACCACCCGCACATGCCACGCGTTAAACAGTGGTTTTCCATTGTACTTAGACGTGCTTACATAGGTGTGTTGGTTTTTTCTTTTTTAATGCAGAAACAGCAATACGATAGATTTAATACAGCTAGCAATTAGATGGGTGTAGCTTTAGAGCGTCGGCTGTTTACAAAGCAACTGCACACCTTCTTTAACTCACAGTTTAAACAGGTAAACTTGCAGTGCATCACACGTGCTTTGTACAGTCACGGTCCACACGGCAGGCCAGATGCTTCCCCCTGCCTTGTCCTTGTTCCCCCGACTCCGACGGGACCGCCGAGGCCACCCTGGGGACAGCGCCGCTTTCTAGCAGCTGGGTTGCTTGCCTGGACGCCCCACAGACAAACAGTCATTTCCCCACTGAACCTCTTCTCAAATATTTTCCTAGCCCTGCAGGCCCCAGGTCCTTTGGTTCATATTTCCTTTTTTCCGGGCTTGATGCACAGGACCGACGATTTCCAGAAACAGAAACAGAGGCTGATTCAGTCCAGGCTAAACATTCTCTGACCTAAACCAAACTGCCTTCGAAGAGATAGCTGTACTGTAGGCACCACCTCGGGAACAGAAGTTGCCCTGTCATTAAAAAAAAAAAAAAAGAAAAACAAGGCATTTCAGGCTGAGGAGGCTGAACGGTGTGCTGGGGGCAGTGGGGGGTTGGAAAGAAACAGTTCAGACGATTAGAGTGAGCTTAGCGTTGCAAAGCGTGCCATTATTTTTAATTCGGCAGTCAGAAGAAAATAGATTCTGACACTGATTTCCTGTGTGCTGCGGGAGTTCTCTCCTCAGCATTCCTGTGCACCATTTTACTTTTGTGTCCCGTCCGCTTCGCTTTTGCGCTGTAGCTCTCCGGTTCTAGCTACGCTTCCCACCACCCCCATTACGCTTTGACAAGCCCAGCTCTCACTGTGCTTCCCTTCCCTTCCCTTCCCGTATGCGCGTGCAGGGAAAAGCCCGCGCGTCTGCCACTACAGGACACGCTCTGGGGGGCAGGAGAGATGACGACGCTCCCTGACAGAGGACACAGCTGAGGGGCGGTCCGCCGGGGCCGGGGAGATGGCAGCACCTTCCCTCAGCTGCCCCATCCGAGCACAGGTGCAGGTGCGCACTGAGGAGAGACAAGCAGGCAGGAGCCGCAGAGCGAGAGAGAAAATAAAATTCACGGGTGGGTGCTACTTGCGTCTCATTTTTAGCGCAAGACATTAATTCTCAGCACATTCTTGGAGCTGCCCCTTTGGGACTCACGGAGAAGAGGGAGGTTGGCCACGCGGTGCAGCCCAGCTCTGCTTCCCCTAAATGGTTTTACTGTTCAGGTGTTGCCCTAATCTGGCCGGTACCCCCGCAAAGAGTTTGGGATTTCTGCTGCCTCTCCGGGCCAGCCACAGACCCCGACTTCATCGCAGCGAATGACCCTGCACTCGTCAGAGCGGTTGCCGAGTCACATCCCGCTGCCTTCCCTGCAGAACTGGAGACCCTTTTTCAGCCCTTGCCCCCTCTTCTCTCAGCTCGTCGCCCATCCCTTTATCAGTGCCGGCACCGATCCTGCCTCCAGCTCGCCCTGTCCCCACCTGCGAGCGCCCAACAGGAGCTAAATGTCTCCTCAAGGATGCACGGAAGAGACGCGCAGGTAACCCAGCACAGACCCCCTGCAAACATCTTCTTTCCATTTGCTTTCCTCTCCTGACACGAAGGGATGACTTAGGAAAAGCGTACTGCTCGCATTTCACCTGCACCGCTTCTACTTTCACTCTCGCTCTCCTTGGCAGTAATTAATAGCGGTGGCGGGGGGGGCTGGGGCATTCCCCCAAAGCGGCTGCGGTTACATCCGGGCGGTTGTGGCACTCCATTAGCTCTGTAGTTTTTAAATCTAAATCTTCTGGAATTGTTAGTTCTGGTCAGGAATCACCCGTACCTGCAAATTTTCTTAATAGCTACGCTTGACCCCAGCCACTGTTTAACAGCTCACCTTTATTTCTCTTCATTTAAGAACCTAAAGCTTCGTTTACTGCTTGGGTTGGAAGCAGGAGCTGTCGCTGCCTCTGAACTTTCTAACAGCCCTGTTACAATTTCAGTACTACCCGCTCCCAATTTAGCTTTCCGGGTCGATTTTCATTCTAGATTCTAAAATTTCCTTATTTTGTTTCTGATCAGGAGTCATTAATGCCTGCAGTTGATTTAATAACGGCTGCATTTAGATTGAGCTATTAATGACTCGCAACTCTATTTATGGCATAAAAAAGGACTGCCTTTATTTTTTTTAATTACAGATTAGGAATAATGACTGCCTGGTTTGTTCAGTAATAGCTGCGATTAAATTGAGTCACGACTCCTCCCTAAATAATATGTGTTTATTTGCACTCCTACAATTTAACCTCCCCTTCACCGGTCAGGGGCACCGACAAGTGCCCGCGCGTACCTCCGCGCCCCCTGCGCCGGCTCCCCAGGGAGCAGCCTCGTACCCTGACCAGAGTCTGCAGCGGCCCGTTGTCGGCCCAGCTCCTCGCCCTCGAGCGGCGGATCCGCTGCTGCCCAGAGGGGACGGAAATGGCGCGGGGTAAATGATAATGTGAAATGATAAACGAATAAAATGATCTCACAAGGGGGAAGAAAACCAGCAAAGCAAAAACCAAACCCCAGACAGAACACCATACCACTAAACCGCCTCACCGCCCCCTCAGCGCCCAAAACAGCATCCCGGGAGAAAAAAAGCAAAGCAGGCCACAAGGGACCTTTCTAGTACAGCTGCTGCCAAAGAGCGCCAAGCTCTGGAAGCCTTACCTCAGGCAACGCCTCCGCTTCTCTAAGCGCCAGAGCACGCCTGCCCGGGGGGCTGAGACAGCCCCAGAGCTGCGACCGCCCGAGGGAACACGGGAGCCCCGGCGCCAGAGGAGCCCGGGGGCAGCGAGAGCTGCCCGAGCCCCGGCTGGGGCTCTTCGACCCCCGGGCCCCGCCCCCGCCCTTCCCACAGCGCCCCGCGAAAGGGGCGGGCCGAGCCCCCCGAGGGGGGAAGGCCCCGGGAGCCGTACGGGAGCCGCCTGGAGCTCCCGGCGCGGGAGGGGGGGGGGAGAGAAAACACCCAAACCGAGCCCCCCCCCCGAGCGGAGCAAACACAGGCTCGGGCCGTTGCCGGGGGGCGGGGCCTGTCGCTAAGGGGAGAGAGCCGGCACCGCCCCCCGGGCCGTTGCCGGGGGCGGGGCCTGTCGCTACGGGGAGAGAGCCGGCACCGCCCCCCGGGCCGTTGCCGGGGGGCGGGGCCTGTCGCTAAGGGGAGAGAGCCGGCACCGCCCCCCGGGCCGTTGCCAGGGGGCGGGGCCTGTCGCTAAGGGGAGAGAGCCGGCACCGCCCCCCGGGCCGTTGCCAGGGGGCGGGGCCTGTCGCTAAGGGGAGAGAGCCGGCACCGCCCCCCGGGCCGTTGCCGGGGGGCGGGGCCTGTCGCTAAGGGGAGAGAGCCGGCACCGCCCCCGGGCCGTTGCCGGGGGGCGGGGCCTGTCGCTAAGGGGAGAGATCCGGCACCGCCCCCCGGCCGTTGCCGGGGGGCGGGGCCTGTCGCTAAGGGGAGAGATCCGGCACCGCCCCCCGGGCCGTTGCCGGGGGGCGGGGCCTGTCGCTAAGGGGAGAGATCCGGCACCGCCCCCCGGGCCGTTGCCGGGGGGCGGGGCCTGTCGCTGAGGGGAGAGAGCCGGCACCGCCCCCCGGGCCGTTGCCGGGGGGCGGGGCCTGTCGCTGAGGGGAGAGAGCCGGCACCGCCCCCCGGGCCGTTGCCGGGGGGCGGGGCCTGTCGCTGAGGGGAGAGAGCCGGCCCCGCCCCCCGGGCCGTTGCCGGGGGGCGGGGCCTGTCGCTGAGGGGAGAGAGCCGGCCCCGCCCCCCGGGCCGTTGCCGGGGGGCGGGGCCTGTCGCTGAGGGGAGAGAGCCGGCCCCGCCCCCCGGGCCGTTGCCGGGGGGCGGGGCCTGTCGCTGAGGGGAGAGAGCCGGCCCCGCCCCCCGGGCCGTTGCCGGGGGGCGGGGCCTGTCGCTGAGGGGAGAGAGCCGGCCCCGCCCCCCGGGCCGTTGCCGGGGGGCGGGGCCTGTCGCTGAGGGGAGAGAGCCGGCCCCGCCCCCCGGGCCGTTGCCGGGGGGCGGGGCCTGTCGCTGAGGGGAGAGAGCCGGCCCCGCCCCCCGGGCCGTTGCCGGGGGGCGGGGCCTGTCGCTAAGGGGAGAGAGCCGGCCCCGCCCCCCGGGCCGTTGCCGGGGGGCGGGGCCTGTCGCTAAGGGGAGAGAGCCGGCCCCGCCCCCCGGGCCGTTGCCGGGGGGCGGGGCCTGTCGCTAAGGGGAGAGAGCCGGCCCCGCCCCCCGGGCCGTTGCCGGGGGGCGGGGCCTGTCGCTAAGGGGAGAGAGCCGGCACCGCCCCCCGGGCCGTTGCCGGGGGGCGGGGCCTGTCGCTAAGGGGAGAGAGCCGGCACCGCCCCCCGGGCCGTTGCCGGGGGGCGGGGCCTGTCGCTAAGGGGAGAGAGCCGGCACCGCCCCCCGGGCCGTTGCCGGGGGGCGGGGCCTGTCGCTAAGGGGAGAGAGCCGGCACCGCCCCCCGGGCCGTTGCCGGGGGGCGGGGCCTGTCGCTAAGGGGAGAGAGCCGGCACCGCCCCCCGGGCCGTTGCCGGGGGGCGGGGCCTGTCGCTAAGGGGAGAGAGCCGGCACCGCCCCCCGGGCCGTTGCCGGGGGGCGGGGCCTGTCGCTAAGGGGAGAGAGCCGGCACCGCCCCCCGGGCCGTTGCCGGGGGGCGGGGCCTGTCGCTAAGGGGAGAGAGCCGGCACCGCCCCCCGGGCCGTTGCCGGGGGGCGGGGCCTGTCGCTAAGGGGAGAGAGCCGGCACCGCCCCCCGGGCCGTTGCCGGGGGGCGGGGCCTGTCGCTAAGGGGAGAGAGCCGGCACCGCCCCCCGGGCCGTTGCCGGGGGGCGGGGCCTGTCGCTAAGGGGAGAGAGCCGGCACCGCCCCCCGGGCCGTTGCCGGGGGGCGGGGCCTGTCGCTAAGGGGAGAGAGCCGGCACCGCCCCCCGGGCCGTTGCCGGGGGGCGGGGCCTGTCGCTAAGGGGAGAGAGCCGGCACCGCCCCCCGGGCCGTTGCCGGGGGGCGGGGCCTGTCGCTAAGGGGAGAGAGCCGGCACCGCCCCCCGGGCCGTTGCCGGGGGGCGGGGCCTGTCGCTAAGGGGAGAGAGCCGGCACCGCCCCCCGGGCCGTTGCCGGGGGGCGGGGCCTGTCGCTAAGGGGAGAGAGCCGGCACCGCCCCCCGGGCCGTTGCCGGGGGGCGGGGCCTGTCGCTAAGGGGAGAGAGCCGGCACCGCCCCCCGGGCCGTTGCCGGGGGGCGGGGCCTGTCGCTAAGGGGAGAGAGCCGGCACCGCCCCCCGGGCCGTTGCCGGGGGGCGGGGCCTGTCGCTAAGGGGAGAGAGCCGGCACCGCCCCCCGGGCCGTTGCCGGGGGGCGGGGCCTGTCGCTAAGGGGAGAGAGCCGGCACCGCCCCCCGGGCCGTTGCCGGGGGGCGGGGCCTGTCGCTAAGGGGAGAGAGCCGGCACCGCCCCCCGGGCCGTTGCCGGGGGGCGGGGCCTGTCGCTAAGGGGAGAGAGCCGGCACCGCCCCCCGGGCCGTTGCCGGGGGGCGGGGCCTGTCGCTAAGGGGAGAGAGCCGGCACCGCCCCCCGGGCCGTTGCCGGGGGGCGGGGCCTGTCGCTAAGGGGAGAGAGCCGGCACCGCCCCCCGGGCCGTTGCCGGGGGGCGGGGCCTGTCGCTAAGGGGAGAGAGCCGGCACCGCCCCCCGGGCCGTTGCCGGGGGGCGGGGCCTGTCGCTAAGGGGAGAGAGCCGGCACCGCCCCCCGGGCCGTTGCCGGGGGGCGGGGCCTGTCGCTAAGGGGAGAGAGCCGGCACCGCCCCCCGGGCCGTTGCCGGGGGGCGGGGCCTGTCGCTAAGGGGAGAGAGCCGGCACCGCCCCCCGGGCCGTTGCCGGGGGGCGGGGCCTGTCGCTAAGGGGAGAGAGCCGGCACCGCCCCCCGGGCCGTTGCCGGGGGGCGGGGCCTGTCGCTAAGGGGAGAGAGCCGGCACCGCCCCCCGGGCCGTTGCCGGGGGGCGGGGCCTGTCGCTAAGGGGAGAGAGCCGGCACCGCCCCCCGGGCCGTTGCCGGGGGGCGGGGCCTGTCGCTAAGGGGAGAGAGCCGGCACCGCCCCCCGGGCCGTTGCCGGGGGGCGGGGCCTGTCGCTAAGGGGAGAGAGCCGGCACCGCCCCCCGGGCCGTTGCCGGGGGGCGGGGCCTGTCGCTAAGGGGAGAGAGCCGGCACCGCCCCCCGGGCCGTTGCCGGGGGGCGGGGCCTGTCGCTAAGGGGAGAGAGCCGGCACCGCCCCCCGGGCCGTTGCCGGGGGGCGGGGCCTGTCGCTAAGGGGAGAGAGCCGGCACCGCCCCCCGGGCCGTTGCCGGGGGGCGGGGCCTGTCGCTAAGGGGAGAGAGCCGGCACCGCCCCCCGGGCCGTTGCCGGGGGGCGGGGCCTGTCGCTAAGGGGAGAGAGCCGGCACCGCCCCCCGGGCCGTTGCCGGGGGGCGGGGCCTGTCGCTAAGGGGAGAGAGCCGGCACCGCCCCCCGGGCCGTTGCCGGGGGGCGGGGCCTGTCGCTAAGGGGAGAGAGCCGGCACCGCCCCCCGGGCCGTTGCCGGGGGCGGGGCCTGTCGCTAAGGGGAGAGAGCCGGCACCGCCCCCCGGGCCGTTGCCGGGGGGCGGGGCCTGTCGCTAAGGGGAGAGAGCCGGCACCGCCCCCCGGGCCGTTGCCGGGGGGCGGGGCCTGTCGCTAAGGGGAGAGAGCCGGCACCGCCCCCCGGGCCGTTGCCGGGGGGCGGGGCCTGTCGCTAAGGGGAGAGAGCCGGCACCGCCCCCCGGGCCGTTGCCAGGGGGCTGGGCCTGTCGCTAAGGGGAGAGAGCCGGCACCGCCCCCCGGGCCGTTGCCAGGGGGCTGGGCCTGTCGCTAAGGGGGTGTGTCCAAAGGGACGCTGGCAATGCCCCTGGAACCATCACCACGGGCAGGGCCTCTTGCTATGGAGGGTGGGGCCAGGCAGCACCAGCAACACCCCCAGGCTGTCACCAGGGGGTGGGGCCTGTTGCTACCTGGGGGTGCTGGGGAGCACAGGAGCACGGCCCCGCCCCACCAGGCCCTCGCCAGGGGGCTTGGCCTGTCGCAAAGGTGGGTGGGGCCAGGTGGGTCAGCCATCAGACCGCCTGCCCGCCCATCGCCGGGGGCGGGGCCCGTTGCTAAGAGCGTGGCGAGGAGTATCAGCACCACCCTCACCGGGCTATCGCAAGGGGTCAACACCTGTCGCTAAGGGCTGTGGTACACGGCTCCAGCCCCCACGGTGCCGTCACCAGGTAGCGGGGGGGGGGTGTCACTAAGTGGCGTGGAGAAGTGAGCGCGGCGAAGTGTCGCTACAGCCCGTGCACGGCTGCTGGCTGCAGTACCGCGGTTTGGCCGCACGGTGGCGGCAGAGAGCAGGAAAGGGCGCCACTGCGCATGCGCGGCTGCCCGCCTGCAGTACCGCTCTTTGGTCGCACGGTGGCGATAGAGCTAAAATGGCGCCACTGCGCATGCGCGGCTGCCCGCCTGCAGTACCGCGGTTTGGCCGCACGGTGGCGGCAGAGAGCAGCAAAGGCGCCACTGCGCATGCGCACTGTCCTCCCGCCTGCCCCACTCGCCCCCACCCCACGCCCGAGGGAGGAGAAGCAGCACAAACCACCTGGGGAAAAAGGTCCCCTTTCCCACCCCCACCCCCCCCCGGAGTAAGCCCCATCAGTTGCTGTAGGCCTGCGGCATCAGGGCTGGGACAGGGAGAGCAGCAAATCCTGGAGGGTTAAAGAAGAAAATCCATCAGGGGAACACAGCTGCCCCTCTGAAGGCAGGCTGCCCGGGGTGAGGGGGGCAGCTGTGCGTCGGGGCACAGGGCAGCCAGGCAGACCAGATGCCAGCGGCTGCCCTGCAAAGGAGTTGTGCGCTGCTGAGCCTTGGGCTTCGTTGGCTTGGCAGCGCCTCGCCTCGCCACTGCTCATCCTGCGTAAGCACGAGGCTTCAGCGAGCACAGAACAGGAGGCCAGGGGAAGCGGGGGGGAGGAATGTCACCGGGGAAAAAAAGTCATGCAGGGGGGCCATCTCAGGGGACAGCGTCTGGGAGGGCACAGACACACGCAGAGGGAGGGCGGGGGAGGAGGCGGACACTGCCGGACAGGGGCATGTCTGGGCAGACACGCCATGGGGAACATGCATGGGGATGACTGACACCAGGGGGGTCCCCCCAGGATAATCCACAACGGGCAACTCACCTGGGCTTACCTGCAGCAGATGATCCGCTCCAGATAACCGACCCACTCCGGAGAATCCATTCCGGATAAGCCCCAGCAATGCCCCTCAAACTGCTGCTGTTTCACCCCAAATTTTCCCCAATTTGGGGTTTTTGGGGCGGTCGTTTGGTGGTGGTGATTTCTGTTTGGATGGCTTGGCTTTTTTTGTTGTTGGGGGTTTTGGGGGTTTTACCTTATGGAAAAGCAAAAAAAGCCAAAGGAACAAAGTTGGGATTGCTTTTCCAAACGGTTCACTTCTGGGTCTCTTTGGCCCTTTCCACAACAAAGAAATCGGTGATTTTTGCTCCTGGTTTTGTGCATGGGAATGGTTAGTGGGGTTCCAACCCATCCAACCCCCCACCGCTTTTTTCCCCCCCCCCTTCCTTTCCAGCTGCACAAACCCAGCAGGAGTGGGCTTTCCCAGGAGCCCCCAATTGTTTTCTTTCCCCCAAACCTGTTTGGGTGTTTTGCCTGTTTGGGGTTTTTCACCCCCCATTGCAGACCCAGACTTGGGGGCTTTGGGGTGTTTGTCTGCCCTGGCAGCAGCTCCCAGGCGGCCTGCGCAGCCCCAGAGGGGGAAGTCCCCATCTGGGGGAATCGGCCCCAAATCGGGATGGGAGAAGGAGAACGGGAAAGGGGCAGCATTTGAAAGCGCTTTTGTGTCTTCAGTTGATTGGGGGGTGGGGGTGGGGTGTGTGTCCAATTTTTAAATCCTCTCTATAAACATCTCTGTCAACATGGTTTCTTTGCATTTTAAAACCTTATATAGCATAGACATTTGCACTTGTGTGTCTACTTACACATCCTTACAGAGTACATCTATATTTTATATATACTATCTATTTTACATTTACATACAACACCTGTTTAGACTTAGCTATTAAATTTACACTTACACCTACTTAGGCTATTTACACTTACACAGCATATCTATTTACACGTACCTGTTCAGACTTCCATATTAACACGTATATAAACCACCTATTTAGGCTAGCTATCTGCTTACTTACCCTTTGACACTTCAATCTTTTTCGACTTCTCTATTTAGACATCTACTTACAGTTATACCTAGGCTTATTTCACTCTATATAACCTCTATTTAGATTACACATCTGCTTAGACTATGTAACACACACTAAGCGTAGATGCTCGCTCTAGTCAGACTTTCTTCTGCTTTGAATTCCTTCATCTATCCTTTTTCTTCATTTTAAACTCCTTTATTTTTTAATTTAGATATTTAGACAGTCGAGTTACTTTTGTGGTTTAAAACCCTGTATCTCAATGTAGAATTTTTGTATCCTGAAATCCGTTATATAATATAGGAGAGAGAAGTTCTTATTTTAAAATCCCTTTATACATCTATCAATTAATATGACATGTCAATATATATAAAATAAGAGGTTTTTGTAATAGCCCCCCTCAATTTTCAGGCATTTTGGGGCTGCAACCCCCCTTTTTGGGGGGGAACCCCTACATGACGCCCCCACTCACCTGTTCCTCTGACGCATTATCAGCTCCCCCAGTGACACCGGGGCGCCCCGCATGACATCATCACACCGCCCCCCCCCCCCCCCCCCCCCCCAATTTTATTCACCCCCAAGAAGGGCACTAAACAAGGGAATCTACTCCAACCTGCAGCTCATTACTTTAATAGTGCCATTTACAAAGGTACACACACACACACACACCCCACCCCCCAGAAAAGGGGGAGCTCTGCTAAAATCTAAAAGGTGGGGCAGCCCCCCAAACAGCTGCAGCCCCCCCAGCCCCTGTCCGCAGGCTGGCGGCCGCCCCACGGCGGAGCGGGAGCGTGCCAGAGGACGGTGTCACGTCTCTCTCGGGCTCTGCTCGGACATGTTCCCGCGCTGGGACGGGCTCCCCGGGGCGACAAACAGCCCCGGCCCCTGGGGGCCCCGACTCTCTCCACCAGGCAGCCCTCGCGGCCGCACCTGCGGGGCACCCGCTGGAGACAGAGCCGGGAGCCCCCAGGCAGAGGGATGGCCCCTTACCTTCACCACGCTTAACGACCGGCAGGCAAACCCGGGCCGGGGGGCATCTCTTGAGCATCACGAGACACTGAGAAGACATCTGAAAAACAGAAATCCCAAACTATATTTCAGCACGTGAATAAAATAGCACAGAAGAAAATGGAGGAACTCAGTCAGCACAAGGGATAGGAAGGAAATTGAGCCGCAGCAAGATTCTGGGCAAACGGGTCATGTCAAAACACAACACCTCCTTTAAAAGCTAGAGGGACTGGAACACTTGAAAACGGTATTAAGACTAACCGATACCATTTTGAACAGATTCTTCGCGTAACACTGAACGCTCTGGCTGGTGCTGGAAAACGTCTCATCCCTTCCTTACGGCACCGCTGCGGGGAGATAACCCCGTGAGGCTGCGGGGCAAAGTTGTACCGGAACCGGAACCTCCGCTTACAGATCCACCGCAGCAGCTACAGCCCTCGCCCTGCCGCCGCACGTCTTGCTGCCTGGCTCCATGAAGCCTGAAGCGAAGCGTCAAACTTGAAAGAGTAACGTAAAAAATTAAGAATAAATCTCAGTAATGCACTTTGTGCTGAGAAGGCGGGCGCGTGTTTACGCACATCCAATATGAGCGTCTAGGCTCTGAAAGCTTTCCATTTTCCTTCTGCGTTCATTTAACTCGCACAGCCGTTCACACCCGCCATAAGATTATCTATCTCCAAAATACACAGCAGCAACGTGACTGGGGGGTTTTGGCGTGTTATGGAGTCGGGAGGGACGTCCGCCCAGCTGCCCCGCCCAAGAGATGCTGCTGAACTGCCAGGGAAACGCGCATCCAAAGCGAGACTGAAATAAAATACTTAAGAGCGCTCCCTCAAAATACCGGCAGGAAAAAACTGCCCCCACCCCAACATTCAGTCGCCCCTCGTTAAATATTTACAACAAATACCTACCTGCTTAATTACACCTAACAAATCGTACGCTACATCTGCTCGGCAGTTACAGCTGAAACAGCGCAAGTCACGTCGTAAATCAGACGCTGTTAGCTTTTTTTAAACTTTCATTTATGACAGAAGAATCGGTGAGTTAAGAGATCCCCGATACGGTTTTAATTCTTTTGGGGAAAAAAAATACCACAACAAAAACCCACGCAAATCAAATCCCCAGTGTTGCAATACATGGGGCTACCAAGAAGGACCGGCAGATATGCTAATGCGTTTGGCTGTACCGAAGCATGCAGGGGAACCGTATTTTTATGGGATCTCGACTGTTACAACTGAGAACCCAAGCACTACCAATGCCATCAACATTTGGAGTATGTGCTGTGCTTGGATCTCCGCAAGGACCATTGATTTTTTCATCTTAGAAAAAAAAGCAGTACTTCGCAAGTCTTGTGCTGATGAGTTCTACTGACAAAGACATTGTCTCTAAGATGCACTCTGATGGCAAGTTCATAGAATGCAACCTCACTGAATAAGAAATATCTCAATTTTTCAAGATCTCTTCCTAACAAAAGTCACACTGTGGGGCTTTCAGATGGGCCAGATTATGAATCCTTTCACAACAAGAAACACACCAGCTAACCAGGATATTCTCGCAGTGGCCAGGTGCCTCTTCATCACGTGAAAAAAAAAACCAACAAAAAAAAACACCCCAAAAAACACCAGAGCCAGCAATAAGTATCACACGGGTCAACACAGCTCTCTTCCAGAGCACCCCCCTCATCAAAAGGAACATGCCCATCGGCTCACCTGCTCTGCACAGGTTCCAGCATCACACCCCGCTTCCGTCATCGCTTGTGGCACCAAATGTATCAACACACAGTAAACTACCGTTACGCTCGTGAGAAATCACCGCCCCGTGACTTCCTCATTACTACCCAGCTCGCTTCTAATGCTCATACGCCGTTCCAAAGACGGCCCACGTGTTACCTACAAAACTGAAGAGCTCGACGACGGACCACAGCATTCTCTGGTCTCAGATGCTGGCCGCTGCCCCACCTTCTCAGACCTCTCATAGGCACGCGGCAGCACCGCTCCGAGCCTGCCAGCGGCACCTGCAAAAAGCCAAGCGAAAAGGCACCTCCCGAGATGCTGCCCGATGCCACAGCCTGCCCGCACCGATCCCCGTCTCGCACCCCTTTCCCTCGACAGCCTCCCTCCCAGCCTACGCCACTTCCAGGTGCCGTGTCCAGCTCGCCCGCCGTCCGTAACACCCAAACAACGCGCATTGCTTATAACTTCCCCAGCAACACAACACCTCAGAAAAGAGCTGCTACTTCAGCCCACCAATCACCACTCGCCTTGCTCGACTTGCCTCCTTTGCTCATTGCTACGCTACTTCAAACCCAAACCAAAAGACAAACGCAAGGAGCAACGGAGTCATAGAGCCATCGGTCACATCTTCCCTCTATATACACCACGCACCACCTCACCCGCTTACATCGGTCCCCTCAGTTCCCCTCCGTCGCCCTGCACGACTCGTCCCTCGGCATCTCCAAAACCAATACCAAACAAGTCGCCTGGTTGCACAGCAGTACCTTAACGGTTCCTGAAGACCGACTATAACCTGCCATCAAAACAAACATATGACTTCAAACATGAAGCCCTACGCACGTACAAGCTTGAACACCCTGCAGAGGTAATCTGCTCAGCTGAACTCTAGCCGCCTCTCCCAGACAGCTACGGTCACGGCCTCCGAGCCCACAAAATGTCACGGTGATTACGGTCCTCGCCCGCTGAGGAGGGCCACTCAATCCGAGATGACGGTACAACCTTTCCCCCAACAGCCTTGGCACAGCAACAGATGAACCCTAAGCTCTCATCGCTGTGCCACCTACCCGACTCTACAGGGCCAGCAAGGCGGTCCGAGACAAACTCAAACGCACACACCAACGCTATGAGAAACGCTACAAACTGCGCGCCTCCGAGACGAGAGAACGCTCTCGGCAAACAGAGAGACAACTGGACGGAAGAGCTCGTCCAGCAACAAGACCTGCGGAACCCTGACAGTGACGCAAGGAGGCCCTAACGCGATCCAAAAAGATTAGAAGAGCGTCAGGGCCCGTGACAAGAAGTTCCTCTCAAAACTGAGAGGGAGGAGGCACAAGAAGCCCAGCTACAAGACCTAAGACTGTAAGGATGCAGGAAAGAAATCACGCTCCCTGAAAATGGACAGCAACAGAGCAGAGCTGTTCATGCATCTGGGAACGACGCCGCAGACAACTGCCCAGAAACTCCTCAAACACCAGAGTGACCCACACTTTAAACTGTAACGCAAAAAATGAGGCACCCGATGGGCGCCAGCCCCACAATTAGAACCTTGCCAGCCCCTAGGGATAGCGCTGTGCTCCTGAGAGCAAAGAGAACAAAGTCACCAGCCCCATGAGCCTCCTCACTGCGACCCAGCTCACCTGAAATGCTCCTCAAATAGCCTTCAGTCGCATCTTCCCTTTAATCCTGCACACGGACCCGCCGCCTTAGTGTGCTCTACTCAGCTCTGCTCTATCACCCTGCACAGCTCCATCTTCATCCTCTGCAAGAACAGCATGATAGAACAAGTCACCTGGACGCACAGCAACAGCTTAACCATTCCACAGGTCTTGCTTCCACGTAGGAATACCATCTAGAGCCCAACTACTGCATGCCATTAAAGGAAATACCTTCAATCAAATGTTAAGCCCCACGCACGTACAAGCTTGAACAGCTGAGAGATGCCCTCTGCTCAGCTAGCACTCTAGCTGCCTCTCCCAGACGGCTACGGTCATCCCCTCGGCACCCACAAAACGCCCCGGAAATTACCGTCCTCGCCCGCTGCCAACGGCCACTCGCTCCAACGAGGGTTGTACGGGCGTTGCCAAAACAGTCTACGCACATTAACGTTAACCATATACTCTTATTGCTGTTCTTTCCCCCGCTCTACCATTGCTACACCCCCAGGCGGAGGAGCAGCTCTGACACAGGCATCGACGTGCACGGACCGACACTGCTCACAAATACTACAAGCGACGTGATCGCGGCACCTCAGAAAATTCTCACCGAGACCACGGACTTCCGGCCCAGAGATGCCACCGGGCGAGAAGATCTGCAGGGCAGCGAGGAAGCAGCTATAGCATCCGCGGAGATGTCACGTACCATCATCACCTGCGAAAAAACCATATACCCACAACTAGGACGATGCACGAGCGACGAGCCGCTCTTAAAGACCTCAGAACGTTCAGGTGCAGGGAACAGGTCCCAGAAAAGGGCCCTGCGTATTCAGACTGCTCTTCAGCAGCAGTACTGAGGCCGCCTTAATCACCGCCGCAAAAAGATGACCTTCTATAAAGGTCTAATATTTAAGACACAAGACAAATCTATGCAGTAGACTTAAAATGCGAGAAAGGAAGCTCTCGGTTACCATTATGCCGATGAGCCAGGGCTTGCAAAACCCTCAATATTGCTACCTAGGTGCCTGCTCAGCACGGAGAACAGACACATCGAGACCCAAGTACAGGAAGGAACAAAGACAGACTACAAAATCCACACAACAGCACAAGCACAGGCAGGAACTCCCCTGCCTGGCAGATGCTTCTGTTTTGCAGAAAGGACAACACAACCTCTCTCGGCCCAAACGTGTCCGGTCTCTGAACGGTCCCCTCCACTGATTTGACAACCCCTGCCTGCCCCCCCTGCGCTTCCCGCAACCGACCGGCCACCTGCACAAAGACCGCATCGGCCCCTCAGCTTCGCTTCCAAATCCGGGGGCTCAAAAGCCATCCTTTAAAAAGGCCACACAGGCTACGTAGGATGGGGCTGCGGTCACACGGACACTCTTCATCTCCAAACGTGCGGTGCCATCACTCAGCGTCGCACCACTCAGCGCCGGCCACTTCCGCAACGACAGCCTCCTCGGAAGCGCCGTGAACTTCCGCTCGCCCACGCTCTAATGAGGCTGGATGTCGTGGCCGCCGCCACCTACGGCGCCTAGAGAACCAGAGAGACAAGGTGACCGCTGCGCCTGGAAGCGGCCGCCCGCTCACAAACAATTCCACACCTCAAAAATAACCGCTGCTACAGTTTCCTGTTCATCGCTCACCTTGCCCGACGAGCTCGGGGCAGACATCCCGCTTTGCATGTAGTTTTGTGAGTCCCTTCGTTAACTAGTCACATAGGTGCTCGCACTGCACGACCCCTCCGTTGTCACGTGCTGACCTACCTTCTCACGATGCTCTGTTCGCCCCCTCCCTCCCGTGTCCGGCTCCCTGCCGTGCATCTCCACCAACAGCCACATTCCAGACTCATCCTTTCCCCTACCATGCCAACACGGCTCCCTCACCTCCCGATCCGTGCCTCCCGGGTCAGTGGCCGCGTCAGGCACCTGCTCGCATACTCGGTCCGTCCCCGATGGCTGGGAACTGTCACCTTCAATGCCGGGCCCACTTCTGGGGAAATACGGAGAGGCACACAGATATTAGACACTGCTTTCCAAAAGCAAGAGCTCACCACGCAAAACAAACTAACAAATCGTTTTGACTGACTTGTTTGGCAACACAGAGACCCCAAAGGCAGAAATCCCAGACGAGTGACCGCACAGCCCGCCCCGTCACAGCACACGACGCCATCTGCTCGCCTTTGCTGCCACGCCTCGCTCGACTGTCCTGCTTAACCCTAGACCTATGACTTAAAGTGCAAGAAAAAGTCAAACCACGCAACACACAAAAATTACACCGATAGGGCAAACACCAAAAGCAGTACGGGAAGCAAACGGGCGTGGCTGGTGTAGTGACACACTCTCCCTTTGTAGGTAACTCACTCCTGAGCGACTCCGTGAACAGCCGCGTGGAGAACCTCTCGGCAGACAGCACGCTCGAGCGGCCGCGCTGACACATACGGGGAAGGAGACTGGGCTACCGGAGGCTGCTTGCACACAGAACGCGACCATTAGCTAACACTTGAACACCCCTTTCCCAACCATCCCCCGGTACCAAGACTTCAAAAACCCCTCCTCTCCTCCTGAACTGTCAGGGAAGGAACCTCACTCCTTCCCGACAGCTCCCGCCCTGTATTTGCACCCCTAAAGCCCCTCTGTCAGCCGCTCCTCGGGAGCTGCCCTTCCCACCTCTGCCCCGCGCTCTGCGAGCACCTCCCACCTTCCGGCTTCCCGCAGACTCCGTGCTCTCTACAGGCCCACAAAATAACAGAAGCCCCGATGCTTATAATCTACGAGGGACCTGCCGCAAGCTGCAAAGGTTCTCGGGACAACGTGGTACTCCGCGGGCGATCGGGAAAGGCGACGAGCAGTTCCGTACCCCGACACACACTATGCGTTACGTCCCTGCTGCTTTCTGAAGGAAGGCTAGAGCTCCACATACAGACGCGTACAACACGCTCACCCTAACCCCTACCGCAGCATCTCAGCATCAGTCCTATTGAGAGATAACGTCAACAACTTGCACAACACACAGGCAAAACTGGTGGGAAAAATATACGCTTCTACCCTCGGCCAAGTCATAAAATTCCTGCAAAACCAACCAAACAAAAAACCTACCACACACAAAAACAAAACACCAAAAAAACCCCAGACAAAACCATAACACCCCCACAAAACCAAACAATCCAAAACACACTATTAGACCATCTTGCTACCCCTGAACATCCAACACAAACTTACTGACCCGAGGAAAAACAAAAGCTCGTACAAGTATACTTCCTAATATATATCTGCTGCTCAACTTTGACTGCTCTCTTACCTCAGCCAGAAACCTCCCCCTCTCTAAATGTCAAAACACACTTACCCAAAGAGCTTAGACAGCTCAAAACCTGCAACCAACTCAAGGAACAGTACCAGAGAAGCCCAGGAGCAGAATGAGCCTCCCGAAGAAAGGCTGGGGCTCATCTACGCCAGCAGAATGGCAAAGCAGAATGAAATCTTTTAAGAGCCCCTTCTCAAAAATTATCTCTGGTTATAAAGTAAATCATTTACTGTAAAACCATCAACCATTCGGAGTCACCTCAACGCTCTCTCTCGCTCAGTCCCTTAACAGAACTGAATCAGTCTCAAAGGACAAAAAACATGAAAAGAAACGTGGAAATATACAAGCGTATCGGGAACGGTACGAAGCAGCTAAATTAACACCTCAGTAGCTGGGACAAAACTAAATTGTAAAGGACAACAAAAAACCACCCCAGGAGACGCATCGATAAAAACAGAGGAAGGCTCTCTCTACTCACAGAAGCTCACGGAGAGACCTGAGCCAACGGTACACAGCTTTGGGGTAGCCGATACCGAAAAGAAACATACTCGAGACAGAAAACAGACTGCTGTGGAGCACAAAGGTGGCTTTGGCAAAGGTTCTGCCAGGACAAGAGTCACAGTTACAGGGAACGGACAGCGGCCGGCAGGGGAAACGCCGTCGGCGTGGCGGGGCCAGCGCGGGAAATGCCGCCCTCAGCTAACGCTGCGCTATCAAGCCTTAAGTGAAAACTGCAGAGTAGTTACAGGAGACGGGCATAAGACGGATGCTGAATATCACTTGATGGTCACAAAATCTCATGGGGATGGGCACCACGTAGCCTCGTGGACACCCCTTAGACCCAAACGCTTAACGAGAGACGCTTCTTGCCAAAATACAAGCTCGACGAGGAAAAGCCAACGGGGATGTGGGGGCAACTACCAAAATCTCAGTATGTGAGCAGGCGTTACTTAAGATGGTGCAGTGGTTCTGCCGGGTCCGTCCAACCTGAGCAACGGGTTCTAACGCCTGTCCAGCAGCGTCCATGATCTCTCTCACGGCCTCCCACATCATAGACACCTCCCCTGCCTGGGACCGCGTTTTCCATGTCCCACCCCTCCCCATCCCCGCAATGAAAATCAAACACAACAAATAAGTACTCCACTTCATCTTCTTGGCCTCCAAAAGAAGCTTCCTTCCACTGCTGAGCATCGACACCGACATCCTCATGCTGTTCCTCAAAAGCAGGCTGGCCCTCGGGTGCCCGTACTGCCAAAGGAAGAGAAAATGATTATGCTCTTATGATGAGCTCCATCATCCTCTCCTTCAGGAAATCAAATCCCGATCGCTACATACCAGAAGTTTGTGCAGGAGATGGCCGAGGCCAGCCCCATATATGAGGCACTCTGTGACCCTGCTCTCTCTTTTGGCCACAGCACCCGCCACCGGGGAGCCCCAAACCCCTTGTGACTCCCAAGGAAAACCAGATAAAACTAGTTCAAAACAACTGGCAGGTGAGAGGTGACCGACAAACACGTATAGCCCACCTCAAACCAGCCAGAGAGCTGACTACCTCCCCCACTAAACTCTCATCTTCGACAAATACACCAAACAGAACAATGTTTACGCTGAACAGAACAAAACCCTTACCCTCTGACACTCTGAAAAGGATTTGTGCACCCACAAAATATATATATATTCATGCTATCGACCGACGGACCACACTTCCTCAGGGTCAGCCCTGCAAAGACAGGAGGACGCCCGATGCTCTCTCCATAAATATAAAATAAAAAACTGAGCCAGAGCCAGGCAGAGAGAGGCGGAGAAAGAACAAGTAGCCACAGGCTACAGGACAGAGAGAGGGAGGACCAAAAAGACGGGGAGGCAGGGAGCCACTCAGAGCGAGATGGAGAAAGAAGGGGCGGGGGGACGCAAAAAAAAAAACCTAAAAATAATTTTGCAGCAGGTAAGGAAAGAGAGGGGGCCAGGGGGGAGAGACAGGGAGGGCCCAGGACGCACAAGAGAGGCAACGGGGCCCCAGTGGCCCAGGACTCACCGCGACTCTCGCTCTCAGCGCTGCTGGCACAATTTAGCCGTTCAGATGCTTCTTTCCCCTCCTCTCCGCCCTGCCTCTTCTGCAGCTCCAGACTCTAGGCCGTTCTCCACCTAAAGAGGATACACGGGTGTCTTACCGCTCTTACGAGATGAGGCTTCCTAGGCACGTAGCCTAGCTCGCTCGTGCACTACACGCCCGTACCCAACTCCCGGTTACGCGTACAGACCCTGCGGTGCACGTTGGTGGCCTGGCCCGCTGCGGGCTACGAAGGGGGATCCTCCCTCCCTCACCTGCAGGGACAGGCTCTCTCTTGCCTGCGGCAGGAAGGCAGCTGGCAGCCAGAGCGCCTTCAGTTTCTTCTGCTTTACCTTTCGTTGGCGTCTCCAGCTTCAGCCGAGGCAGCTCCTGTCCACAGCCGGGAAGGGCTCTGTGTGTCCCTTTTCGCCCCCGCGCTGCGAGGATGGCAACACCGGGCAGAGAGAAGCCACGCAAGCCTGAGACGGCCGCAGTCAACGGCATCCCCGGGGGAAGGACAGACAACCACGTCCTCAGCACGGTCTCTGGGAGAGGGAAAGAAGAAACAGCGACCGTCATTACCGTCGATCGACCCTGGCCAAAGCCCCTCCTTGCGCAGGGGCTTCTGGACACACCGCCCCTTCCCCGCGCTACTGCTAAGGGCCCCTGCACCGAGGGGGAATCCAGTGCGCTCGAGGGCCGGCTCGCTGCCTTCACGACAGGGCCTGGGGGCGGCCAAGGGCTACGCAGCACGCTTCCGGGGAGGTGCCGGGGCTGGGGGCAGGCGCACGGGGCAAGGGGGGGGCCAGGGGAGGCTGAGCGGGAGCTCCGGTGAGCCGGGGAGGCGGCGGCCATCATCTGCGCCCTGGGCAGGGGGAAAAGGTCCTCCTCCTTTCCCTCTTCCCTTCTGTCAGCTCCCGGGGAACTCACCGCTTCTCGGGGAGCGGCCGCACCTGGAAGCCCCCAGAAATCAACACGAATCCAACCCCCAAAATACACCGCGCCTACCGTACGCGGCACGGCCGCCCGGCACCCGAGCGCCGGAACACCGCGCCTCCCGCCGCGCCCCGGCGAGCCACGTGACAGGGCCGGCAGCCACTGCGCCAGGACTACAGCTCCCGGCATGCTCTGCGCCACAACGCGGCCGCCCGGCAGCCCCCCGCCGCAAGGACTACAGCTCCCGGCATGCTCTGCGCCACAACACGGCCGCCCGGCAGCCCCCCGCCGCAAGGACTACAGCTCCCGGCATGCTCTGCGCCACAACACGGCCGCCCGGCAGCCCCCGCCACAAGGACTACAGCTCCCGGCACGCTCTGCGCCACAACACGGCCGCCCGGCAGCCCCCCGCCGCAAGGACTACAGCTCCCGGCATGCTCTGCGCCACAACACGGCCGCCCGGCAGCCCCCCGCCACAAGGACTACAGCTCCCGGCACGCTCTGCGCCACAACACGGCCGCCCGGCAGCCCCCCGCCGCAAGGACTACAACTCCCGGCATGCTCTGCGCCACAACATGGCCGCCCGGGAGCCGCGCGCCACAAGGACTACAGCTCCCGGCATGCTCTGCGCCACAACGCGGCCGCCCGCCCAGCCGCCACACGCACCACCACAGCTCCCGCCACGCCGCGAGCCCGCCCTCCCCGCTCTCTCACCCTGCGGGGCACCGTCCCTCCCGCCGATGCACCCGGAAGCCCCACCGAGCCCTCAGCACAGCCTCGCTCTCCCCACCGCCCGCTCCGACCCGCCGCTGCCCCGCCGCAGCCCTCCTCGGGGCTTGACCCGGCACGCAGCGGCCCCCCACCCAGCCCCCGCTCACCTCCTCCCTCGCTACACTCGCAGCCCGCTGACGCTCGGCCACAGCTCCGCTCCGCTCCGCCCTCGGCTCACACTGGCCCCCCGGAGCAGGGCACCACCCCTTTTCCAGGGAGGAGCCGGCACCGCCAGCCCCACTGCCCGCACCTGGGGCTCCTCCAGCCAGACCCCGCCCACAGCTGAGGCGCAGCAGCAACGGGGGGCCCCCTCCCCTCACCCCCACAGTGCACCACCTCCTCCCCGGGCTCCATCACAGCCCCTTGCCCCACGCCAAGGGAGCGCAAACGCAGCCCTCAGGCCAAAGGAGAGGGCAGCTGTTGGTGCAGGCGCGCACGTAACAAGTCCCAGGAGCGATTCGTGGCTCAGGGTCCCCAACGCTCCCCCTGCCCCAAGGCCACCTCGGCCGCCGTTGCCGCAGCCGCACGGAGCTGGTGGTGGCTGGGATAGTGCTCATTTTCTCCACAGTAGCTAGGAAGGGATACGTTTTGGATTTATGCTCAAAACACCGTTAATAATGTAGAGATGTTTTGGTTCTTGCTGAGCACTGCTTCCACAGTCAGGGCCTCTTCTGGTTCTCTCAGTGCCCCACCAGCAAGTAGGCTGGGACAGCTGGGAAAGCTTTCCCAGCTAACTGACCAAAGGGATATTCCATACCATTTGACATCATGCTCAGCACACGCAGCTGGGGGAAGAAGGGGGAGTCCTTGGGGGGGGGGGGGGGCTACGGCATTTCTCTCCCTAAGTAACCATGACACATGACAGAGCCCTGCTTTCCCAGAGGTGGCTCAACACCTGCCTGCCGAAAAGGAGGAGTGAATTAATTCCTTGCTTTGCTTCCACGCACAGCTTTTGCTTTACCTATTAAACAGTCTTGATCTCAGCCCATGATTTTTCTCACTTTTACCCTTCCAGCTCTCTCCCCCAGCCCACTGAGGGTGGAGCGAGCAAGCAGCTCCCTGGTGCAGAGTTGCCAGCTGGGGCTAAACCACGGCACGCGCTTGTCCGCGTTTGGCAGGGAAGGGACCGTCCGTCGCCTGGCTCCTGGAGCGACAGGCTGCTGGGCAGAGGGGGAGGCCACCAAAGGTGAGGAGCAGGGCACAGGACAGTAGGAAGAGAGAAGAGAAGAGAAGAGCGGCAGCCAGCTGGACGGGGGCGGGGGGGCGTGTGTGCGTGTAGTGAGAAGGCACGAGGCAGGGAACAGGACAGCCAGAGAAGGACAGGGAGCCTGACGGAGGTGGAGATACAAGCAGCAGAGAGAGGGGAAGAGAGGCAGCAGAAAGAGGGGGGAAGAGCAGGACACAGACCAACAAAGAAGGAAGAGGAGCAGGCTGGAGACGCACAAAGAACCTGGGGCAGGCAGCACGACAGCGAGGGAGGAAAGAAGAATAGGGGCAGGAAGCTGGACCGAGCGCGATGGAGACAGACAAGACAAGCGACAAGAACAGGGCAGAAAGGGAAGAATGAAGCCACGGGGACAGGGAGCCGAGACAGCCAACAACGGAGGGAAGGGGCCGGGGAGGGAACACCACAAAACAAACCATGGGGCTACGTGGTACAGAGCACGAGAAGGCAGAGAATTAAGAATTAGGGACAGGGAGCCAGAGAAACAACAACAAAAAAAAACACCCAAAACAAAGGGAGATGGGGAGCAAAAGGAATCGCAATGCGTACAGAAAGGAGAGAGAAACAATTCTAAAACAGGGTCATGGGGAAGCCAGAGACAGCAAGATGGAGAAAGGACAAAAGCTACAGGCTACAGGGCAGAGAGGGAAGAATTAATGAATAGACACAGAGAGCTGGGCAGAAAGAGATGGAGAAAGGCTGAAGATCACACGGCCAACAGGGAAGAGAGAAGAGAGGGAGGAATTTTCAAAACAGGGGCAAGAAGCCAGAGAGAGGGAGAGAGGCGCAACAATAAAATGGGGACAAGCCACAGGGCGGCGAGGAGGGAATCGATGAATAAGAACAGGAGACCAAAGAGAACACAATGTAGAATGGAAAAAAGGAACAGCGGCCTACAGGGAAGGAGGAATTAAAGATCAGGCACTGGGAGGCAGACAGAGACACATGAAGAAACAAGTAGGGAAAAAAAAAAAAAAAAAACACACAACGGCAATGGGCTACAAAGACAGACAGAGAGGGAAGAAATAAAACATAGCAGCAAGGAGCTGGACAGAGAGAGATGAGGACAAACAAACAGCACGGTCTACGTGACAGAGAACGTGGAATTAGAACACAGAGAGGGGGAGCTGGACAGAGAGAGAGGCCGAGAGAAAAATCTAGACGGGCTACGGCGGGCAGAGGCAGGAATTAAAACCTAGGGACAGGGAGCTGGACAGAGGGAGACGGAGATCACAGGGAACAGCGGCGGGTGCAGGAAGAACAGGAATTCAAGAATAGGGAAAGGGAGCTGGACAGAGAAGAACTCAGGCAGGCAAGTAACAGTAGCAGGGTACAGAGCAGAGCAGACGAACTAAAAAGCGCGGCGGGAGCGTTGAGGCAGACAGAGAGAGATTAAGAAAAAAGTCACGGGCTACGTGGCAAAGCAGGAGGAACTCAGAAACGGGGATGGCAACCAAGGGAGAGTGAGCTGGTGAAGGATAACGGGTATTCAAAGTGAGGGACGGGGAGCTGGGAAAAGCGAGGCAGAGAAAAACAGAATCACAGAGAGAATCACACAAAGCCAAAAAAGAAGAAACTGAACAACAGGAACAGGTGTAACCAAAGCGATGAAATCAACCAACCAGAGACGGTGTTCCATTACGGGAACACGGAGCGTACGAATCAGCGCATCTGTCGATCTGCATTTTAGTCCCTAGGCGATCGTTAATGTCAGCAGAACAACAGACAACGTGCTTCTGTCAGAAACGGATGACAAAACGCGGTTTCGTGTAGCGCACTGAGAAAACTAGCCAAGACTGCCAAGATTAAGAGCCAAGAAGGTAAAAGGCAATTCTGGCAGGGGGAGATCGCGACCACCGACTCACGGACCACCACCGAGCCTGCGCAGTGATTTACATACGGAACGAGCCAGTTTGTACCGATCAGTAGACAGGACGATAATGAATATGTATGAATACGTAAAATTTTGATCTACAAATTCTACGGGAAAGGTGTGTGAGGTACGCACGCCAGGAGGAGCGATCCCCCGTGCATCTGGCGCCGTGAATAAAGAACGCCTGCTCTTTAATACTAGATTGGTGTTGAATAGATATTTCCGATTTTACCGTGTTTTTTGGTAACAGTTTTGGCACCCCAGATGGGAACCTGCTTTTGAATCTCGACGGATCCGCAGGACCGTGGGACCTGCAGCCAGCCCCAAGGAATTCTTGGGGAGAGCTTCCGATCCCCAGGCCAGAGAATTCTGAGAAAGATCCCCTGGACTGAAGTAAACAAGGCATTCGTTTACGAAGAAACTTAGGTAGAATAATATGTGGCGTTAGCTTCCCACATAGGATAGGATAGTGGGTTTGAGTCCCACAGGCCTGCCCGTAAGGCGCGGCAAAAGCCACGCAGGGTTGGGGCCAAGAGGTACCTCGGTTGGTAAGTCTCTGCTAGGCGAAAGCCTGTGGAGCGGGACCCGAGGGTAGGGGGGTCTTCAACAGGGGGTTGAAGTCTCCAGGGATATCTAGCAGGGGGCTACAGATCCCAGTGAGACCTCTAACGGGGGTTGGAGTCCCTCTGACTACTATTTGTGATAGTGCACTATCACAACTGCTAGTCGACTGGGAGATGGGAGCATTTCTGAGTAAGAAACCTATCCCACAGAGAACACCTTTGGGATGTACTTTGAAGCACTGGAAAGACATCGGGGGTGATGACCCACTAACTCGGAAACCATTAATTGAATATTGCAATCATTGGTGCCCAACGTATCAATTGGAAGGTGGGCACGAATGGCCAGAACAGGAGACATTGCAATATCATACCATCTTGCAATTAATGTTGTTTTGTAAAAAGGGAAGGCAAATGGGAAGAAGTGGCATATGTTGATTTGTTCTTTACACTGTGGAATCATCCAGAGTGGCAGAAACAGCGTGAGATATGTCCACAGGATTCTACGGCAATGTTTCTGAAAAGAGGAAAATGTGGTGAGAACTTGAAGTGTTGCTCTACTTGTGATACTGGATACTTCACTTGATGGAACTGACAAGAAAATAGTATTGAATACAGCCAGAAGGCAGGTGCAGGGAGCACATGCTAACAGGAATTTACAGAGAACAACGAATAAGAATTTTCCATCTACAAATCCCGAGTGGGACCCTAATCAGCCAGGACCCAGGGGAATGTTGACTAGATGTCAGAGACAGATTTTATTTGGAGTAAGACATGCAATGCCAAAAGCCATAAATTTTGACCCATTTATTAAGTGAGACAAGAATTAAAGGAGTCCCCCCCTTCAGCCTTTATGGAAAGGCTGAAGGTGACCACCAGAAAATATACTCATTTGAACCCAGAAAAAAACAGAAAAAGCAATTCAGTTGGTCTCTATATTCATAAGACAATCAGCCCCAGATTGGGGGGGGTGGGGGGGGGGGAGTAAAAAAACCTTCAGAAACTAGAAGAACCTGAATCCAGAGATCTGGGTAAAATGCTTGAAGTAGCTTGGCATGAAGGAGACCAGAGGAATCAACCCTAGCTGAACACCTGGTTACACTGAAGCTAGGGAATGAAGAAATAGAATTTTTGGTAGATACGGGAGCCACTTCTTTGGTATTGAATACACGTAAAGAGAAAGTTGATCATAAACCAGTAGGTGTTGTTAGTGCGACAGGGCAAAGAAAAATTAGCCTTTCTTAGAGCCATTAAAGTTTAAATTGGAGAAGCAATGGGCAACTCACCAGTTTCTGTATATGCCTGAATGTCCACTGCCTCTGTTATGATGAGATCTATTAAGTAAATTAGATGCTCAAGTAACTTTTAAAGATGGAGAGATTAAATTACTAATACCAGAACAGAATCAAAAGCCACAGAGGCGAGAGCGTTTATGTTACAGGATTCCTCCAGGGAGGAACAGGTTCCCGAAGAAGTGGAAAACGTAGTAATTCCTTTGGTTTGAGCGAGCGGAGCTCCGGAGCGACCTAAGCGGGCAGAGCCGGTAAAAGTAACCTTAAAGCCTGGAGCCAAGCCGGTAAGGCAAAAACAATACCGTATTAAGCGAGAGGCTCGAAAAGGATTAGAGAAGTTAATTATAAATTTTTTTCAGAATATGAGCTCTTAATAGAATGTGAATCAGAATATAGTACTCCTGTGCCGCCAGTAAAGAAATCTAGAGGCAAAGAGTATTAGCTGGTTCACGATTTAAGGGCTATATCTCAGGTGGTCCAAGATCTACATCCGGTAGTAGCTAATCCATACACTTTACTGACCTCTTTTAAAGGAGGAGCATAAATGGTTTACTGTACTAGATTTGAAGGATGCCTTCTTTTGCATACCTCCAGGCATAAAAAGTCAAAGCCTATTTGCTTTGGAATGGGAAAGCCCCACCACAGAATGAAAGACACAGCTAACATGGACCGTACTTCCACAAGGATTTAAAATTAGTCCTACGATATTTGGGACTCAGCTGGCAAGAAAAAAAATTAGAAATATAGAAATGTCTAGAAAAAACAGAACCCAGGGAGAGGCATATTGTTACAGAATGCAGACGACATTCTGATAGTGGCAGAAAGTAAAGAATAATGTTTTGAAATTTTTAAATTTTCTGGGCCAAGGAAGATGCGGAGTTTCCAGAAACAAAACCCAAATAGGAGAAGCAACAGCCATTTATTTAGGATTTGAAATATCTCAGAGACAAAGACAATTAGAAAGTGAAAAGAAAGAAACTATTTGTCAAATTCCCGAACCTTGCGGCCCGAAGGAACTGAGAGCTTTTCTGAAAATAGTGAAATAGCGTCAGCTCTGGATTCTGAACTACAGACTGTATGTAAAACCATTATATGAGGCACTGAAAGAATCAAAGGATAAATATTTAACCTGGACGCCCGGATGCCAAACGGCATTCAAAGAACTGAAAAGAGCCTCAGTGATGGCCCCTGCATTAGGCCTACCCGATTTCGCTAAACCTTTTGAGTTGTTTGTCCACGAAAGACAACATTTAGCCCTTGGAGTGCTGACACAGCGACTGGGAACCTGGAAGAGACCCGTGGGCTACTTCTCCAAACAACTCGACCACGTGAGTAAAAGATGGCCTGGATGTTTACGGGCAGTGGCAACAGCAGCGCTGCCGATCCAGGAAGCCCCAAAGTTAACAATGGGACAAGAGATGACAGTATGTGTCCCGCACATAGCGGTGACTGTTTTAGAACAAAAGGGGGGTCGTTGGCTATCCCTTAGCAGAATGTTGAAATATCAAGTTGTTCTGTTAGAACAAGACCATGTGGAATCGAAGACTACTGCTATACTGAATCCTGCTATGTTTTTAACAACAGAAAACCTTACGGACAATTTCGAACACGATCGCTTGCTAACTATTGAACAAGTCTATTCCAGCAGACCAGGCCTGAGACACAAACCTCTGGGAAAATCCTGATCTGGAGTTGTTTACAGATGGAAGCAGCTCTGGGCGAGAAGAGAATGGCCGGATATGCTGTCGTTATCACCGCCGAGGGAATGGAGTCAGGGGCGCTGCCTGCGAACACCTCAGCACAGAAAGCAGTATTGGTAGCGTTGAAGCGAGCTCTGCGAATGGCAGAAGGACGAAGGATAAATATCTAGACTGATTCCAAACATGCATTTGGTGTGATCCACGATCATGGAGCTACTGGGAAGGAAAAAGGACTGCCATCAGCCCAAGAATCATTGATACAGCATAAAGAAGACATTCTCCAACTTCCGGAAGACGTGCAGAAACCAAAAGAAGTGGCGGTAAAGCGTTGCAAAGCTCATCGATTCGGCCAGACGGCTGTAAACATAAGCAAACGATTGACAGATAAAGCTGCAAAGAGGACTGCAGAGCAAGGTATCCTTGCACTAGTACCAGTAAAACAGATCGGAATTCCAAAGTTGAAACCGAGATTATTATAATAAATTGGATGAGCAATTAGCAGAACAATTGGAAGCATCACAAAACACAGAGATGGTAGGTAACACCAGAAAAACAAGTAATAATAATAACAACCCCACAAGTTATGACAGAACTTGCAAAAGAAAAGCATGAGCAAACACATTAGGGTGTAGATGCTACGGTTTTGAGTTTAAAAGCATCTGTAGCGTGTGTAGGCATGACAAGAACAGTTAAACCCATGGTAGCTAAGTGTCCAATCTGTCCTAGAAATAATCCCCTGAACCAAAGGAAACCACCTTTAGGAGTAACAAAACAAAAAATTCTCCCGGAAATTATTAGCAAATTAAGTTTTCTGAGTTACCCAGACAAAATAGATATAGCAGTAGTTGTTAGTGCTGATGGACAAGTTTTCTAGTTGGCCAGAAGCTTTCTCGTGCTGCACCAACAAAGCTAGAGTAGTAGTTAAGATGTTGCTGAAAGAAATAATACCAAGATTTAGAGTGCCAACAGGAATGTCCTCTGAGAGAGGACCACATTTTTTTGCAGAGGTAGTTCAACAAATTAATAAAATTTTGGGTATAAAATGGAACCTGCATATGCCCTAGAGACCACAATCAAGTGAAAATTTTGAGAAGATGAACCAAACACTGAACTGACATAGTGGAATATTATTGATCTAAGATGGAAGTATTGAGAAAATGATTATTTCAAAACTTCCAAAGGGGGGAAATGTAACCAAAGCGATGAAATCAACCAACCAGAGACGGTGTTCCATTACGGGAACACGGAGCGTACGAATCAGCGCATCTGTCGATCTGCATTTTAGTCCCTAGGCGATCGTTAATGTCAGCAGAACAACAGACAACGTGCTTCTGTCAGAAACGGATGACAAAACGCGGTTTCGTGTAGCGGACTGAGAAAACTAGCCAAGACTGCCAAGATTAAGAGCCAAGAAGGTAAAAGGCAATTCTGGCAGGGGGAGATTGCGACCACCGACTCACGGACCACCACCGAGCCTGCGCAGCGATTTACATACGGAACGAGCCAGTTTGTACCGATCAGTAGACAGGACGATAATGAATATGTATGAATACGTAAAATTTTGATCTACAAATTCTACGGGAAAGGTGTGTGAGGTACGCACGCCAGGAGGAGCGATCCCCCGTGCATCTGGCGCCGTGAATAAAGAACGCCTGCTCTTTAATACTAGATTGGTGTTGAATAGATATTTCCGATTTTACCGTGTTTTTTGGTAACAGTTTTGGCACCCCAGATGGGAACCTGCTTTTGAATCTCGACGGATCCGCAGGACCGTGGGACCTGCAGCCAGCCCCAAGGAATTCTTGGGGAGAGCTTCCGATCCCCAGGCCAGAGAATTCTGAGAAAGATCCCCTGGACTGAAGTAAACAAGGCATTCGTTTAAGAAGAAACTTAGGTAGAATAATATGTGGCGTTAGCTTCCCACATAGGATAGGATAGTGGGTTTGAGTCCCACAGGCCTGCCCGTAAGGCGCGGCAAAAGCCACGCAGGGTTGGGGCCAAGAGGTACCTCGGTTGGTAAGTCTCTGCTAGGCGAAAGCCTGTGGAGCGGGACCCGAGGGTAGGGGGGTCTTCAACAGGGGGTTGAAGTCTCCAGGGATATCTAGCAGGGGGCTACAGATCCCAGTGAGACCTCTAACGGGGGTTGGAGTCCCTCTGACTACTATTTGTGATAGTGCACTATCACAACTGCTAGTCGACTGGGAGATGGGAGCATTTCTGAGTAAGAAACCTATCCCACAGAGAACACCTTTGGGATGTACTTTGAAGCACTGGAAAGACATCGGGGGTGATGACCCACTAACTCGGAAACCATTAATTGAATATTGCAATCATTGGTGCCCAACGTATCAATTGGAAGGTGGGCACGAATGGCCAGAACAGGAGACATTGCAATATCATACCATCTTGCAATTAATGTTGTTTTGTAAAAAGGGAAGGCAAATGGGAAGAAGTGGCATATGTTGATTTGTTCTTTACACTGTGGAATCATCCAGAGTGGCAGAAACAGCGTGAGATATGTCCACAGGATTCTACGGCAATGTTTCTGAAAAGAGGAAAATGTGGTGAGAACTTGAAGTGTTGCTCTACTTGTGATACTGGATACTTCACTTGATGGAACTGACAAGAAAATAGTATTGAATACAGCCAGAAGGCAGGTGCAGGGAGCACATGCTAACAGGAATTTACAGAGAACAACGAATAAGAATTTTCCATCTACAAATCCCGAGTGGGACCCTAATCAGCCAGGACCCAGGGGAATGTTGACTAGATGTCAGAGACAGATTTTATTTGGAGTAAGACATGCAATGCCAAAAGCCATAAATTTTGACCCATTTATTAAGTGAGACAAGAATTAAAGGAGTCCCCCCCTTCAGCCTTTATGGAAAGGCTGAAGGTGACCACCAGAAAATATACTCATTTGAACCCAGAAAAAAACAGAAAAAGCAATTCAGTTGGTCTCTATATTCATAAGACAATCAGCCCCAGATTGGGGGGGGTGGGGGGGGGGAGTAAAAAAACCTTCAGAAACTAGAAGAACCTGAATCCAGAGATCTGGGTAAAATGCTTGAAGTAGCTTGGCATGAAGGAGACCAGAGGAATCAACCCTAGCTGAACACCTGGTTACACTGAAGCTAGGGAATGAAGAAATAGAATTTTTGGTAGATACGGGAGCCACTTCTTTGGTATTGAATACACATAAAGAGAAAGTTGATCATAAACCAGTAGGTGTTGTTAGTGCGACAGGGCAAAGAAAAATTAGCCTTTCTTAGAGCCATTAAAGTTTAAATTGGAGAAGCAATGGGCAACTCACCAGTTTCTGTATATGCCTGAATGTCCACTGCCTCTGTTATGATGAGATCTATTAAGTAAATTAGATGCTCAAGTAACTTTTAAAGATGGAGAGATTAAATTACTAATACCAGAACAGAATCAAAAGCCACAGAGGCGAGAGCGTTTATGTTACAGGATTCCTCCAGGGAGGAACAGGTTCCCGAAGAAGTGGAAAACGTAGTAATTCCTTTGGTTTGAGCGAGCGGAGCTCCGGAGCGACCTAAGCGGGCAGAGCCGGTAAAAGTAACCTTAAAGCCTGGAGCCAAGCCGGTAAGACAAAAACAATACCGTATTAAGCGAGAGGCTCGAAAAGGATTAGAGAAGTTAATTATAAATTTTTTTCAGAATATGAGCTCTTAATAGAATGTGAATCAGAATATAGTACTCCTGTGCCGCCAGTAAAGAAATCTAGAGGCAAAGAGTATTAGCTGGTTCACGATTTAAGGGCTATATCTCAGGTGGTCCAAGATCTACATCCGGTAGTAGCTAATCCATACACTTTACTGACCTCTTTTAAAGGAGGAGCATAAATGGTTTACTGTACTAGATTTGAAGGATGCCTTCTTTTGCATACCTCCAGGCATAAAAAGTCAAAGCCTATTTGCTTTGGAATGGGAAAGCCCCACCACAGAATGAAAGACACAGCTAACATGGACCGTACTTCCACAAGGATTTAAAATTAGTCCTACGATATTTGGGACTCAGCTGGCAAGAAAAAAAATTAGAAATATAGAAATGTCTAGAAAAAACAGAACCCAGGGAGAGGCATACTGTTACAGAATGCAGACGACATTCTGATAGTGGCAGAAAGTAAAGAATAATGTTTTGAAATTTTTAAATTTTCTGGGCCAAGGAAGATGCGGAGTTTCCAGAAACAAAACCCAAATAGGAGAAGCAACAGCCATTTATTTAGGATTCGAAATATCTCAAAGACAAAGACAATTAGAAAGTGAAAAGAAAGAAACTATTTGTCAAATTCCCGAACCTTGCGGCCCGAAGGAACTGAGAGCTTTTCTGAAAATAGTGAAATAGCGTCAGCTCTGGATTCTGAACTACAGACTGTATGTAAAACCATTATACGAGGCACTGAAAGAATCAAAGGATAAATATTTAACCTGGACGCCCGGATGCCAAACGGCATTCAAAGAACTGAAAAGAGCCTCAGTGATGGCCCCTGCATTAGGCCTACCCGATTTCGCTAAACCTTTTGAGTTGTTTGTCCACGAAAGACAACATTTAGCCCTTGGAGTGCTGACACAGCGACTGGGAACCTGGAAGAGACCCGTGGGCTACTTCTCCAAACAACTCGACCACGTGAGTAAAAGATGGCCTGGATGTTTACGGGCAGTGGCAACAGCAGCGCTGCCGATCCAGGAAGCCCCAAAGTTAACAATGGGACAAAAGATGACAGTATGTGTCCCGCACATAGCGGTGACTGTTTTAGAACAAAAGGGGGGTCGTTGGCTATCCCTTAGCAGAATGTTGAAATATCAAGTTGTTCTGTTAGAACAAGACCATGTGGAATCGAAGACTACTGCTATACTGAATCCTGCTATGTTTTTAACAACAGAAAACCTTACGGACAATTTCGAACACGATCGCTTGCTAACTATTGAACAAGTCTATTCCAGCAGACCAGGCCTGAGACACAAACCTCTGGGAAAATCCTGATCTGGAGTTGTTTACAGATGGAAGCAGCTCTGGGCGAGAAGAGAATGGCCGGATATGCTGTCGTTATCACCGCCGAGGGAATGGAGTCAGGGGCGCTGCCTGCGAACACCTCAGCACAGAAAGCAGTATTGGTAGCGTTGAAGCGAGCTCTGCGAATGGCAGAAGGACGAAGGATAAATATCTAGACTGATTCCAAACATGCATTTGGTGTGATCCACGATCATGGAGCTACTGGGAAGGAAAAAGGACTGCCATCAGCCCAAGAATCATTGATACAGCATAAAGAAGACATTCTCCAACTTCCGGAAGACGTGCAGAAACCAAAAGAAGTGGCGGTAAAGCGTTGCAAAGCTCATCGATTCGGCCAGACGGCTGTAAACATAAGCAAACGATTGACAGATAAAGCTGCAAAGAGGACTGCAGAGCAAGGTATCCTTGCACTAGTACCAGTAAAACAGATCGGAATTCCAAAGTTGAAACCGAGATTATTATAATAAATTGGATGAGCAATTAGCAGAACAATTGGAAGCATCACAAAACACAGAGATGGTAGGTAACACCAGAAAAACAAGTAATAATAATAACAACCCCACAAGTTATGACAGAACTTGCAAAAGAAAAGCATGAGCAAACACATTAGGGTGTAGATGCTACGGTTTTGAGTTTAAAAGCATCTGTAGCGTGTGTAGGCATGACAAGAACAGTTAAACCCATGGTAGCTAAGTGTCCAATCTGTCCTAGAAATAATCCCCTGAACCAAAGGAAACCACCTTTAGGAGTAACAAAACAAAAAATTCTCCCGGAAATTATTAGCAAATTAAGTTTTCTGAGTTACCCAGACAAAATAGATATAGCAGTAGTTGTTAGTGCTGATGGACAAGTTTTCTAGTTGGCCAGAAGCTTTCTCGTGCTGCACCAACAAAGCTAGAGTAGTAGTTAAGATGTTGCTGAAAGAAATAATACCAAGATTTAGAGTGCCAACAGGAATGTCCTCTGAGAGAGGACCACATTTTTTTGCAGAGGTAGTTCAACAAATTAATAAAATTTTGGGTATAAGATGGAACCTGCATATGCCCTAGAGACCACAATCAAGTGAAAATTTTGAGAAGATGAACCAAACCCTGAACTGACATAGTGGAATATTATTGATCTAGGATGGAAGTATTGAGAAAATGATTATTTCAAAACTTCCAAAGGGGGGAAATGTAACCAAAGCGATGAAATCAACCAACCAGAGACGGTGTTCCATTACGGGAACACGGAGCGTACGAATCAGCGCATCTGTCGATCTGCATTTTAGTCCCTAGGCGATCGTTAATGTCAGCAGAACAACAGACAACGTGCTTCTGTCAGAAACGGATGACAAAACGCGGTTTCGTGTAGCGCACTGAGAAAACTAGCCAAGACTGCCAAGATTAAGAGCCAAGAAGGTAAAAGGCAATTCTGGCAGGGGGAGATTGCGACCACCGACTCACGGACCACCACCGAGCCTGCGCAGCGATTTACATACGGAACGAGCAAGTTTGTACCGATCAGTAGACAGGACGATAATGAATATGTATGAATACGTAAAATTTTGATCTACAAATTCTACGGGAAAGGTGTGTGAGGTACGCACGCCAGGAGGAGCGATCCCCCGTGCATCTGGCGCCGTGAATAAAGAACGCCTGCTCTTTAATACTAGATTGGTGTTGAATAGATATTTCCGATTTTACCGCGTTTTTCGGTAACACACGGAGTCAGACCAAGAGGGCCAGAGAAAGACACAATACCGACAGGCTACAGGACAGAGCAGGAGGAATGAAAAAATAAAAACGGAGCCAGAGCCAGGCAGAGAGAGGCGGAGAAAGAACAAGTAGCCACAGGCTACAGGACAGAGAGAGGGAGGCCTGAAAAGACGGGGAGGCAGGGAGACACTCAGAGCGAGATGGAGAAAGAAGGGGCGGGGGGGGGGGTGCAAAAAAAAAAACTAAAAAAAATTTTGCAGCAGGTAAGGAAAGAGAGGG